>NC_058522.1:156869648-157207773 GCF_904849725.1 Hordeum vulgare subsp. vulgare
CAAAGAGAAAACACAACTCTCAAGAACGATTCCCGATCACACATCCACTAGATCCACATAATCACATGTGATACATAGATCCAAGGTCAACAAACAGACACAATTAACCGATAGTCTTGCCTATAGACGGGCCTTGATGTCCTGTGGGATCTTACCTAGAGAGGGGCCTTCACATCCAAAGGGATCTTCTCACATGGAGGTGTTCAACTCCAAGGGAGAAGGATAGAAGGAGCAATGCTCAACTAATCTATGAGCCAACACATTGCTAACCCTAGAAAAGGGAGGCGGAAGTCTACATAGAGTATTAGGCGGAATATAGGAATGAGCGGGGGTTACATGTCTTGTGGTCCGTGTCTGCCCGCACAGGGCCGAATATCTGGGACTACGGTGGATGTGTGGGGCCTCATGTGTGTGCCGGATGTACGGGTCTGGGGGGCGGATGTCTGGGCACGGCCAGGTCTGAGAGCCCCATATCTGTCATTTTTGGGTCGGATGTCTTTGCGAAGGACAGATGTCCGGGTGGGGGGTTGGATGTCCGGGCTGGTGCTGGATGACCGGGCTTGGCTAGGTCAAAGAGCTACGTTTCTGGCTTTTCTAGGCTGGATGTCTGGGGCGAAGGCCGTATGTCCGTCTTGGGGCCGGATGTTCGGGATTAGGCCAGATGTCCGACGCCTATAGCTGCTCAATCATGCCTTGGCGCTTGTGGGATCTCCTAGGGCTAGCTGTTCGTGGAGTGGGCCAGAAGTCAGGGGCTTGGAGGGTCTTGCGGCCTTCTCTTGGAAACCTTCTCCATCCATCCTTCGCTTGTCTTCATGGTGGTTTGTCCTTCACTCCTAGCGCCTTCGAGGTCGTTCTCGTGGTACCTAAGCATGCGTAGAATCTTTGCTTGACGTAGCATCCCAGTTCCAAGAGTATCAAAGGAGGAGGCGCCAAGGAGATACGTCACCTCGGTTTCGATGGCACGTGCATGGGCTCTTGTGATGGGACCATTTGAGGCTTGAGGTGTTGATGATGGATCCATGGGCATGATCGTGGGATGCTCCGCATCATCTCCCCTCCCTTGGGAAAGAGCCATCCTTGGATCCATCGCCAGGGAAAGGAGATAGGTCCTTGATGTTGGATATGTCGCTCACGGTGCACTTGTCGCGTGGAATGTCGATCTTGTAGGCATTCTTGTTGTAGCGTCCAACACCTTGAAATGCCCATTGGCTCAATGAAGTGATACGTCTCCAACATAAAGATAATTTATGAAGTATTCATGCCATGTTTGCCTATGTTTACAATACTTTTATATGGTTTTGATGCACTTTATTTGATTTATCTTGAACAAATCCGGGTTGCAGTTGTTTTCATCAAAATTGCCATGGTGTTGTTTTTGGGTAGAAATAAAAGTTCTCAAAATATTCGAAATGTTTTGGACGAAATAAGCAATATTGGAGCGAAGAACAAACAGAGGGGAGCCACCTGTGGGCCACAAACCAACAAGGCTCCCCTAGGATGTGCCCCTGATGGCTTGTGGGGCTCATGTGGCTCCATTTGGCGTGATTTCAACGTCCTATATTATCCAGAAACCCCAGAAATAAAGAGAGAACTTCTGTTGTGCCACCTCAACTCTCTGTATCAACGGAAAACCCATATGGAGCCTTTTGAGTACCCTGTTAGAGGGGGGAAATCATCTCCAGTGCCCATCTTCATCATCTTGGTGGAAGCCATGACGAGGAAGGAGTAGTGCACCCTCGGGGCCGAGGGTTTGTATCGGCAGCTATGTGTTTGATCTCTCTGTCTCTCTCGTGTTCTTGAGATGACACGATCTTGATGTATCATGGGCCTTGTTGATCTAGTTGGATCGTATGATGTTATTCCCATGATACCTTGTTGTGATGAATTGAATCTTTCCCTTTAAGATCAAGTTATGTTGGATTGAATATTTTGGTTTGACAGCACTTGATGTATGTCTTGCATGCGGATACTCGTAGTGCAATGGGGGTATTCAAGTGATAAACCTGATATATGTTATGGCATCAACCTGCGGATTCCAGTGACCTTTGGGATCTATGCATAAGGGTTGATTGCATGTTTTCATACTATGTTCTCCGATAGAAATCTTGGGGTGCTCCTTGAAGTTCTTTGTGTTGGATTGAATATGATAGATCTGAAATTGTTTGATGCATGTCACATAATTTACCCACAGATACTTGAGGTGACATTCGAATATCTAGGTGACATTAGGTTTGATTGATATGTATCATGGGTGTTATTCTAGTATGAACTCTAGGGTTGTTTGTGACACTTATAGGAATAGCTCAAAAGATTTATCATAAGAATAACTTTGAGGTGGTTCTACTACCTACACCTATTTCATCCTATTGTTATCCTCTAGATAGGAACTTTGGAGTGATTCTTTGTTGCACGTTGAGGGATGATCATATGATTCTACTATGTTAGCATTGTTGAGAGATAGCACTACTGAAAGTATGAACCATGGGCCTTATTACAAAGCATTTATACAATGTTTTGCTCGCTGTTTTACATTTGCTACCTTTGTGTTTCTATATTTTCAAGTTACAAAAACATATATCTACTATCCATACTACACTTGTATCACCATATCTTCTCCGAACTTGTGCACCTGTAAAATTCGCCATTGTATTGTGTGTGTTGGGGACACAAGAGATTTTTTATATTTGATTGCACGGTCCCTTGAGATAGACCATCTTCATCCTACACCTCCCACAGATTGATAAACCTTTTTTTTTAAATTACGGATTGATAAACCTTAGTTCATCCACTTGAGCGCAAATTTCTACCGTCCTACAAAACTCTGTGCTTGGAGGCCCAACATAGGCTACAAGAATAAAGTTGTGTAGTAGACATCAAGCTCTTTTATGGCGCCTTTGTCGGGGAGGTGAGTGCTTGAAGGTATATCTTTAGATCTTGCAATTAAATCTTTTAGTTTCTTGTTTTTTACTAGTTTGGTTTTATAAAGGAAAAGTACAAAAAGGGAATTTAGGTTGCCTCATATGCTTCATCTCTATAATATGTTTCATGAAAACGATGGTTCAGAATATTGTGCTCATTTGCTAGAGGAAGAATATCTTAAAATGATTAATGTGAAATCCTTGAATGATGAGCACGAGAGCAATATTTTTTGGTATGAATTTTGTGAATATCCATGATGCTAATGATATGCAAAGCCACAAGCTTTGGTATGCTATGTTTGATGAAGATGCTATTTTTAGTCCCCCAAGTTTTGATGAGCAAATATTTTATGATGAAATCATACCTCCTATGTATGAGAATTATTGTGATGAAATTTATGCTATAAAGAATAAGTATAACCATGAAAATTGTCATCATGATTTTATTTTTCACATGGATTATATCAATCAAATATCCCATGATATTTATTTTGTTGAGTTTGCTCCCACTACTATGAATGATACGTATTTTTCTTGTGTGGGTAGTAATAAAAATTCTATGCTTGTGCATCATGAAAATAATGCTTTATGTGATAGTTATATTGTTTAATTCCATCATGTTGCTACTGAAAATTATTATGAGGGAGGAACTTATGCTTGTAGGAATTGCAATAATATCAAGTTTCCTCCCTATGTCTTCAAAGTTTTGAAGTCATGCTTGTTTTGCCTTCCTATGCAAGTTCATTATTGCTACAATAAATTGTTTGCTTGAAAAATCCCTATACACTGGAAGCTGGTCAGACTTAAATAGTCTTGTCATGTGATCCACGATGCTCTCTTGCATGCCTGAGTTACTACTTTTTATACGAGCATAGTTGAAATCACCATGCCTAGCTAAAAGGCATTAAAGAGAAGCGCTCGTTGTGAGACAACCCAACACTTGTACTTTCTATTTTTGTGTGTTCACATGATTCATATACCATGGTAATCATGTTTTATAGTTTTTATTTCAATAAAGTGCCAAGTAAAGCCTTTGGGATAGTGTGGATACTTGCTTATTTGATTCTCTGCAAAAACAAAAACTTTTACGATCAGTGCATAATTTTTCTTATTTTACTGGAATGTCAAACAATTCTGCACTTTTAACACAACTTTGGTATGCAAATTACCTACATTTTCCAAATTTTTCACAATTTTTGAAGTCACGGAATTATGGTGTTCATTCATATCTTCACATATTGTTCTATTTTTGACAGATTCTGTTTTGCATGCATAGTTTGCTTGTTTTATTGTTTCGATTGCTTATACTGGGTGATATAAATTATGTAAATGATATAATACAGTAGGTATCATGTGATAACAATTATAAATCTTGTCATGACAGTACCTAAGTGAATGATTTATCTTTATTACAATAACTCAACTCACGAAGTTCCGTTAAGTTTTGTGTGATTGAAGTTTTTGAGTTTTGGGTGAGATACCAATATGACATGACTAAGGAGCAAAAAGAACCTAAGATTTGGTATGCTCAAGTCACCCCCAAGGTAATATCCAAGGAAGATTCAAGCATCCAAGCTTGGGGATGCCTGGCATCCCCTCTTCCGTCTCCAACATTATCGGTATATCTTACTTGGAGCTATATTTTTATTCGTCACATCATATGTGTTTTGCTTGGAGCAAATATTTTTTTTTTCTGTGTTACATGCTATTTATAATCTTGTTTTTCAATAAAAATTTCCAAGAATTGCCTTTATAATGCTTGAATTGCATGTGTGATGTGTGTTGTACCAAAACAGAAACTTGTGCTAGAGTATTTGAATTATGAAATTTTACTCGAACGCGGAAAGTTTTTAAAATGTTTAAACGGTACTGTCATACAAATTATTTATCATGTCCTAAATTTTAATAATTGTTTGAGTTACAAAAGTACACTGTTTTAATAGATTTCTACAAACTGTTCTGTTTGGACAGATTGTTGTCATAGTTTTGTTATCTACTTATCCAAGAGTTTTCATGGCTTATATTGGTAGATATAAATTATGCAAATGATAGTATACATTACCTAATTTTTGAAAATTATTATGAAACTTGTCTTGGAATTACATGAAGTGTTGATTCACTTTTATGTGTACTAACCTATCTCACGAGTTATTTTGAAGTTTTGTATGGATGAAGTTTTTGAAACTTAGGTGAAACCGGGATATCAAAGGATTGAACAAGATATAAAATATGAAGCTTGGGGGTTCTTAAGGCACCCAAAGTAACCATTACAAGAGTTCTCAAGCATCCAAGCTTGGGGATGCTACGCATCCCACCTCTCTTCGTCAACAAATATGGGTTAGCCTATGTTTAGCCAAAAAAATATTTTTCCACATGATATGTGCTATTCTTGGAGTGTGTTTTTTGTTTTGTTTGATGTTTAAATAAAATAATAAGATCTTAAAATATTTATTCAGAGAGAGTCCTCACGTAGCTACTTAATTGTTACTCATTGATCTTTACTTATATCTTTTGAGAGTAGTTTGATTGTTTGCTCTTGTGCTTCACTTATAGCTTAAGAGTTAATTGTCATTGAATGAAATATCATAAATATGAAATTATAAATGTGCATTATGTCTTATATTATTTTCACATTTGTTTGAGAAAGTAAAATTCATTGAAGTTTGACAATCACTATATTGGTCATATGAGCAATTCATGAATGTTTAGTATAAGAAAGAGAACTTTCACATACAAATATATTATCTTGGAAATATTTTATAATTGTGAATACCAATTAATTATTTTCAAACTTGATCAAATATTTGAAGTTTTACAAGTAATATAACGAAATGCTTATGTTGGGGTATATTTTCATAGAAGTTATATTGTTATGGATCTTGCAACATGTGGTGCGTGTTTAGAAACTCTTGCTAGCCAAAACTTTGTACTAAGTAGAGATACTACATGTGCATCCAAATACTTGAACCAAATTTCTTCCATGAGATTCCATGATACCTACGTGTATATGGTATTTCACTTCCATTCCAAGTAAATTTTCTTGTGCCACCTCTAAACATTCAAATAAAAATTTGTTTTGTGTGATCGTACCACTCATGGAGCGATGGAGCGGTCATTATCTTCCATGCTAAGCGAGTTATTCTCAAGATGCGTGTTTATTCACTTTTCATTGCATGAGAGAGGCTGGTTAAAAGGCTTCCTAGTCCTGCATAATAAAAAAATGAGAACTCCCCCTAGAAAGTTGATTGTTTGGATGGTACCCGTGGATACGGCTAGCCATGGAATGTTTTTGAATGGTCGAGGGGGATTAAAATTTAAATTCTATTTAGGAACCACCAATAATGTGATTAGCATGGACGATATTGAAAAATCTGTTGTGACGCTGACAAGAAAGTCACACCACCCAAAATTACATATTCATCTCTATTTTATAACAATGAGCTCTAGCACCTCTGCAAGTCATTGCTTCCCTCTATGAAGGGGGAATATATTTACTTCCATGTTACTTACTTTTCATGTTGATTCAACTTCTTATTCCAACCTCGATCTATTAGTTGGCAAGCACCATGTGGTGGGGAAATATCCAAACATATATATCCACAGAAATATTTTGATCATGACTCATTATTGTTGACAATTATCTTAATGATAATTATGTTGGGAGGTGAAACATTAAGCCCCTATATTTATGTGCCTTAGATGGATGTTATTTGTTCTACAAATATGCTTTGAGTATTAGCAATCATAGAAGACTATATGATAATTGAGTATGTGGGGCTCTTACTTATACATGATGATGTATTCAAATTGTTTGATGACTAAGAACATATGATGTTGAGTTTCAAGAGAATGCATTGTCTGAACCATGACATGTGAATTAATTGCTACTCAACCATGACGATTTTTATGAAAAAAAATTTGGTTATGATGCTAGAAAAAGTGATTGGAATTATCATTGATCAAACATATACACTATGCTAGCATTCAAACTTCATAAATTATTTCTTAGATCATTTACCTACTCAAAGACGAGTAGGAATTAAGCTTGGGGATGCTGATACGTCTCTAACGTATCGATATTTAGTGAAGTATTCTTGCCATGTTTGCGTATGTTTACAATACTTTTATATGGTTCTGATGCACTTTATAATATTTATTTAGAACTAACCCGGACTAACGCTGTTTTCAAACAAAATTACCATGGGGTTGTTTTTGTGAAGAAAATGAAAGTTCTCAAAATCGCTCAAATTTTTTTTATAATTTTTTGGAGGAAATAAGGAATATTTGAGCGAATAACCATTTAAGGGAGCCACATGTGGGCCACAAGCCAACAGGGCCCCCACCCTAGGCCATACCGTGATGGCTTGTGGGACCCACATGGCTCTGTTTGGCATGATTTCGCCGCTGAAAAATCCAATATATACCAGAAACCCCATAAATAAAGAGACAACTTCTGCTCCAGCATTGCAACTCTTTGTATTGACGAAAAACTCATCTAGAGAATTTGCCAGTACCATGTCGGAGGATGGAAATCATCTCCGGTGGCCATCTTCATCATCCTAGTGGAGGCCATGCGAGGCTTGGCTAGGTCAAAGAGCTGCGTTTCTGGCTTTTTTTGGGCTCGATGTCTTGGGCGAAGACCGAATGTCCGTCTTGGGGAAGATGTCCAGGATTAGGCCAGATGTCCGATGCCTATAGCTGCTTAATCATTCCTTGGCGCTTGTGGGATCTCCAGGGGCCACATGTTCGGGGAGTGGGCCAGATGTCCGGGGCCTGGATGGTCTTGCAGCCTTCTCTTGGCAACCTTCTCCATCATCCTTCGCTTGTCTTCATGGTGGTTTTTTCCTTCACTCCTAGGGCCTTCGAGGTAGTTCTCGTGGTACCTAAGCATGCATAGAATCTTTTCTTGAGGAAGCATCCAAGTTCCAAGAGTATCAAAGGAGGAGTCGCCAAGGAGAGATTTCACCTCGATTTTGATGGCACATGCACGGGCTCTTGTGATGGGACCACTTGTAACTAGAGGTGCTGATGATGGATCCAAGGGCATGATCATGGGATGCTCCGCATCATCTCCCCTCCGTTGGGAAAGATCCATCCTTGGATCCATCACCACGGAAATGATATAAGTCCTTGATGTTGAATATGTCGGTCACAGTGTACTTGTCGCGTGGATTGTCGATCTTGTAGGCATTCTAGTTGTAGAGTTTAACACCTTGAAACACCGATTGGCACGACAAGTGATACGTCACCAACGCAATGATAATTTATGAAGTATTCATGCCATGTTTACCTATGTTTACAATACTTGTATATGGTTTTGATGCACTTTATATCATTTATATAGAACAAACCTGGGTTGAAGTTGTTTTCAGCAAAATTACCATGGTGTTGTTTTTGGGTAGAAAATAAAAGTTCTCAAAATCGCTGAATCTTTATATAATTTTTTGGAGGAAATAAACAATATTAGAGCGAAGAAACACCGGCGGGGAGCCACCTCTCGGCCACAAACCCACAGGGCTCCCCTAGGATGTGTCGTGATGACTTGTGGGGCCTACGTGGCTCCGTTTGGCGTGATTCCAACGGTGAAAATCCTATATACACCAAAAACCCTAGAAATAAAGAGAGAACTTCAGTTGTGCCACCCATCTGGATCCTTGCGAGTACCCTGTTGGAGGGGGAAATCATCTCCAATGGCCATCTTCGTCATCCTGGTGGAGGCCATGCCGAGGAAGGAGTTGTTCACCCTTGGGGCTGAGGCTTTGTATCAGAAGCTATGTGTTTGATCTCTCTCTCTCTCGTGTTCTGGAGATGGGACAATCTTGATGTATCACAAGCCCTGTTAATCTAGTTGGATCATATGATGTTATTCCCTTGCTACCTTGTTGCGATGAATTAAATCTTTTGCTTTAAGATCTCGCTATGTTGGTTTGAATACTTTGGTTTGAGAACACTTCATGTATCTTTTGCATGAGGATACCCATAGTGACATTGGGGAATTCAAGTGATTCACTTGATATATGTTATGGCATCAACTTGCGCATTCCGGTGACCTTGGGGATCTATGCATAGGGGCTGATTGCACGTTTTCATACTATGTTCTGAGATAGAAATCTTGGGGTGCTCCTTGAAGCTCTTTGTATTGGATTGAATATGGAAGATCTGAAATTGTTTGATGCATGTCACATAATTTACCCACAAATACTGGAGGTGACATTGGAGTATTTAGGTGACATTAGGGTTGATTGATATGTATCATGGGTGTTATTCTAGTATGAACTCTAGGGCTATTTGTGACACTTGCAAGAATAGCTCAAAAGATTGATTAGAAAGAATAACTTTGAGGTGGTTATACTACCTACGCCAATTTCATATTATGTTCTCCTCTATATAGGAACTTGGGAGTGATTCTTTGTTGCGCATTGAGGGATGATCATATGATTCTACTATGTTAGCATTGTTGAGAGATTACACTAGTGAAAGTATTAACCCTAGGCCTTATTACCAAGCATTTATACAATGTTTTGCTCACTATTTTACACTTGCTACCTTGCTATTTTTATATTTTCATATTACCAAAATCTATATCTACTATCCATACTACACTTGTATCACCATCTCTTCACCGAACTACTGTACCTATACAATTCGCCATTGTATTGGGTGTGTTGGGGACACAAGAGGATTTTTCTATTTAATTGCAGGGTTGTTTGGGAGATTCCATCTTCATCCTACACCTCCCATAGATTGATAAACCTTAGGTCGTCCAGTTGAGAGAAAATTTCTACTGTCCCACAAAACTCTGCACTTGGAGGCCAAACATAGTCTACAATAATAAAGTTGTGTGGTAGAAATCAGGAGTAACTTATACTTGCGCTCGGCGAGGTAGCATTCCTTACGGAGGTGTATCCACACAAGATCACCGGTCTTTAACACCATCGGGTGCTTGTTGAAGTTGCGCTTCGCAGTGACTCGTTCCACTTGATGTTCGATCATGCACCTTGTATCTTCATGCATCTTCTTGATATAGCTTGACCTTGCCCTTATGTCCATATTCATATGCTCTTGGAGTGGTAGAGGATGGATGTATAATGGGGACAAAGGGTTGAAGGCGTAGACCACTTCGAATGGAGACTTGTCGGTGGTGAAGTGACGTGCGTGACTGTAAGTGTACTTAGCGATGGGGAGACATTCTTTCTATTCTTTGAGATTCTTGTTGATCAGCACGCGTAGTAGCATTGAGAGAGTCCGGTTCGTCACCTTTGTTTGGCCTACGATTTGTGGTTGATAGGCCAAATATAAAAGGAGCTTGATTCCTAGCTTGGCGCATAGCATCTTCCAAAAGTATCTAAGAAACTTGACGTTGTGATCTGACACAATGGTCTTGAGAACCTCATGTAGTCTCAAGATGTCCCTACAAAAGAGATTTGCAACATGTGAAGCATCGTCTATCTTGTGACATGGAATGAAATTATCCATCTTGGAAAAAAGATCCACAACAACAAACATGGAGTCATGAACATTTTAATTCTTGGCAAACCAAGCACAAAGACCATGCTAATATCTTCCCAAGGTTGAAAAGGTATACGAAGAGGCATGTAAAGACCATGGGATTGAGCTTTAGAATTAGCTTTGCGACATGTAGAGCATTGGTATGTGAAACATATGCTACATCACGGCACATCTTTGGCCAAAAGTTCTTGTTGGAGAGTGTGGCCTATGTCTTGTCGTGTCCAAAATGACCCATTAGTCCTCCATCGTGAGCCTCTTGCAAAAGCAACAAATAGAGAGGAGACTCGGGTATGCATAGTTTGTTAGCACGCATAAGATAGCCATATTTCATGTAATAGTTTTACCAACAAGGTTTAACATGCCACTTAGCATATGGAGTCGCAAAAGAAATATCAAGCTCTTATAAATCTTTGAAGAGCTCAAATCCAACGACATTCAATTCAAGTTGAGTAACTAGCATGCATTTGCAGGAAACAACATCTGCCATAACACTTTCTTTACTCTTAATGTATTTGATGACATAAGGAAGTATCAATGAATTCAATCCATTTAGCATGTCGCTTGTTCAACTTGATTTGACCCTTAAGATACTTGAGTGTTTTATGATTGGTATGAATGACAAATTCATGAGGGCGGAGATAATGCTCACTGACATGCAATACCCTAACCAATGCATACAATTCTTTGTCATATATGGGATAATTTAGTTGAGCTCTCGAAAGTTTCTCATTAAGTTATGTAATGGAACGTTTCTCTTGCATTACCACACAACCTATGCCATTACCGCTAGCGTCACAATGTACTTCAAAAGTTTTGTCAAAGTTGGGTAAGGCAAGTAATGGTGCATGTGAAAGCAATTTTTTTATATCGTGGAATGCGGTGTCTTGCAATGGTGCCCACACAAATGGTGCATCCTTCTTGCTCAAAGAATGTAGAGGAGATGTAATGGTGCTAAAATCCTTAACAAAGCAGCGGTAAAACCGGCTAGTCCTAGAAAACTACGAACTTGTTGCAAATTTCTAGGGGTAGGCAAAGTTTTAATAGCATCAATTTTAGTTTCATCAACTTGAACACCCTTATAATATACCACAAATCCTAGGAAAACCTTTTCAAAACCAAATGTGCATTTTTTCGAGTTTGCATAAAGTTGTTCATCTCTTAGAACTTGCAATACTTCCCTAACATGTTTAGCATCTTCCTATAGAGTTTCACTAAAAATAAGAATGTCATCAAAGTATACCACAACGCTCCATTGAAATGACATAGGACAAAATGCATGACTCACGTAAATGTGCTCGATGCTTATGATAAGCCCATTGTCGTAACTAGCCATTCATAGAGACCAAACTTAGTATTGAACACATTTTTTCATTCATCGCCCTCTTGCATGCGTATTTGGTAGTAACCACTCTTCAAATCAATTTTGGAAGATATAGTGCACCACTATGTTCATCTAGCATATCGTCAAGGCGAGGTATAGGATGCTGATATCTAACAGTTATAACATTTATGGGGTGGCAATACGGACACATGCGCATGCAACCATCTTTCTTAGGTATTAGTGTCATCGAAACCGCACAAGGATTTAAGCTCTCGCGTACATGCCCTTTGTCTGAGGGCTTTTTGACTTGCCTTTGTATCTCCTTAATTTCTTGGGGGTTGACGCAGTTGGGTGCCTTGTTAGGAAGTGGTGTGTTGGTTATGAGGTCGATGCAGTGTTTGATCCCTCGTTTTGGTGGTAGTCCCGGGGGTAGCTCATTGGGAAAAACATCTTGGAACTCCTGAAACAGACAAGACAACACAAGAGATTGATATTGTGAAGCATTAATCCTCACGACCTCATATTTGTACACAAGTACAAAGTGAAGTACACTCAATGGGCTCTCACTCACATCCCTCAGGTCTCTTTTTTGGCTAAAAGAATTAGATCTTTCTTGTCCCTCATCATGGATTCACTCAAATTTGGCTTGTGGCGCTCACTCTCTTTTAGGTGGATCGCACTCTCACTTTTATCTCCATGATGGGATGTACTTTTCTTGTCGGCGGTGACATGATTTGGAGTCATTGGTCGATGTACATATTCCTTGCCCTTCATCTTGAAGCTATAGTGATTGATGTGATTGTTGTGGATGGTGCTTTGGTCGAATTGCCAAGGTCTCCCAAGGAGGGGATTGTAAACAGACATGGGAACCACATCACACCCCAAAGTGTCTTCATAAGCACCTATCTTGAAAGATACTTGCACGGTGTGGTCAACTTGGAGGGTGCCGGAATAACTAAACCATTGGACCTTATAGGGGCGTGAATGCTTATTCTTAATTAACTGTAGCTTGGAACAAAGGTCCTCACTTGCCAAATTGTGGCAACTTTCACCATCGATAATTACCTTACCGGATTTTCCTTGTATTCTCTCCTTGGTGTGGAATATTTGGCAACATTGGTCCTCGTCTTGTTTATGTTGAAAAGTCAAAACCTTGGAAACAACAAGAGCGGGGCTTGGATCGTTGTCTCAATAGATTTGCGCATCTTTATCTTCATTGACTTTTCGATGCATTTCCACGTGTTCCAAAGCTTCTATCTCATCATCGCTCATAGTGTCATAGGTGCCATCATCTTGAAGGATCATCGTGCATATTGTTGGACACTCGAAGGTGTTGTGGTCGTGACCTTGGCATGTGAAGCACTACATTGAGCTTGTTTTAGCGGTAGCATCCGGTGTTGGTGTAGAGGATGAAGATCTTGGCTTGTACTTACTTGTAGTAGGAGGTTGGCTTGATGAAGGCGTCTTGTATTTATAACTTGACTTGTCATCTTTAGTCGTTGGAGTTTTCATAGTCGAAGGTGTCGTACTCAAAGAAGCTTGTTCACTCGAGCTATAGATGTTGGGAGAGAACTTGGAGTACCTATAGTCATCTTGTACTTGGTGTTCCGCCTTCGATGCTTGATGAACTAGCTCGATTAAGTTGGCGTAGGGCTGAAAGTCCACAATCTTCTTGACTTGGTAACTGAGCCATTCAAGAAGCACGCCATTGTTTGTTCATCATCGTCCTTGAGAATGGTTTGGATCATTGTCGTTGTCACTTCTTAGTAGCATTCTTCTACCGACTTGGTGCCTTGCTTGAGGATTTTAAGCTTCTTGAAGAGGTCACGGTTGTAGTTGGTTGGTACGAAGCGAGCTTGCATGAGGCCATTCATTTTGGCCCAAGTGGTGATAGGAGGTTCACCCTTTTATCTTGTTCGCTCAATCACTAGTTCCCACCAAATGAGAACGTAGTCTTGGAACTCAAGTGAAATCATGGCAATCTTATTTTCTTCTTCAAAGTTGTGTAGGCGGAAGATCTTTTAAACCTTGAGTGCCCATGAAAGATAGTCTTCGAGGTTATTGCTTCCGGAAAACTTAGGCATGGTGAACTTGAGGTTGCTGAATCAGTGTTCTTCATTGTGATTGTTTTGGTGATGCCCTTGTCTTGGAGGAGGTGTGTCAGTTTTGTTGTGTAGTTGACGTTGTTGTTGTTGTTGCCTTGGAGCTTCATCATAGTGCTTCTTTTTCTTTGTACACTTGTCTATTGCGTCCTTGCAAAGCGTGTGTTGCTTCATGGAGAGCACGTTGTGCTTCATTAGCTTGTTCCTCACGGCGACGATCTTCTTTGCGACGTTGTTGTAGGCGTTCTTGCTCCAAAGCATCTTGTTCTTGTTGATTACGTCGGTCAGGCTTGTGAAGTCAATCTTGCAATCCATTGCCATGGAATGGGTTATCCGATTCTTGGTGATGGCGATGGTCGTCACCTTGGTGGTCCCGAGCTCGAGGTGGTCTTGCACCGGAAGAATACTCGGAGGATTGGCGACTTGATTGGCGCCTTCTTGATGAAGTAGAGGTTGAGGATGCGCAATTCACCATCAAGGTGTGTATCTCGTTCATTTGTCTTGATAGCTTGTCATCAAGGTAGTCCCTCGTGGGGACCTTATATTTGTGCAAGTCGGTGGCGAGTTGCTCAATGCGGTCATGCAAGACATCTTGTGCTTGGCGCATTCCTTTTTGGTTGCCAAAGAATTGTATTTTGGAGACTTGGTTGTTCTCGTCGTTGTCTTGCTCCTCAAAAGTCGAGTTCGACATGGTTGTCCTATCCATGGCACTCAAGTAGATATAAGTGGAAGAATGAGACGACAATTTACCAATTAGCAATCCAAAAGTTGAAAATGGATCAAAGATCACTCAGTATGAAATTATGAATATAGTAGAATTGGTACCGGAGGTCGTCCTTCTCACACCTACACAAATAAGGCTTACGGAGTAGCTTGGTTAGGATGGTGGCACAAAATGCAAGCAATCCAAAGATAAGATTCAATAATGTTGAAAGAGATTCATAATTCACAAGTAAGACAAGCTAGATCAATAGCAATGAGTATACATGCAAACACACACACACACACACACACGGATAGAAAAGTGGGGTTGTGCAACCAAATAACGAGCAAAAAATGGGGTATCCACGGAAGACGCTCGTGTTGCACAATACTAGAGAGACGCTAGCATGATTGCTCAAATATGAGTGATACAAACTTGTGAACAACCTATAAGAAACAAAATCTGTCGGCTTCCTATTCCCGACTTTTGATGTGTATCTATGAGGCACGATATTACTCGCTCAAGTGATCCAAGATGATAAAGTATGATATGAAAATTTGGTGATGTTAATGCTTTTTCTCTTAACACTTGCTTAAAATATTTTCTTCCCTTTCCTTTGGTGATGATATTTAGTATGGTCATTATGCGAGACATGCACACCAAGACAACAATTATGTATGCCAGTACTATTGTAACACAAAATATGGTACTATGATATATGCACACAATTGAAGCTATGTGGAGTATGTATCACTAAAGTACACAAGTAGCATAGCCTGGCACTACTCGATGGCTAGTCTTGGTAGGCAAATTATAGAAATCAGCTCGAGGTAACAATGAAATGACATGGTTATATGATAAGAGTGTCCTTGCAGTTACTGTGCTTGCTTACGGTGGAGTGTCAATGAAGAGTCGATTGGCAATGAGTTGGGGCGATGATGAGCGGCGATGTCGGTGTAGAACCACTCCTAGTTAGCCAAAAACCTTAGTAAGTGCCAAGCTTGCGACTCGAAATATCAAGTGCAAAATGTTGCGGAAGAATTGGTGGTGGTTGCAAAAGAATATGGTGGAAAGTCCATGAAAAACTATAAAACAAGGCAAACATGTTGATGAGTACATCAATACCATTGTTACACCCAAAGCCCCAGCTACTATACATACTAGACCAGTTACTAGAGCTTGTGCACGCTAATTGAATTACCAGGTACTTTCATTTCTTGGAAATTCTTCTAATGTTCATGAACATATGATCTCGCCTAAATTAGATACCTTTGTTTTACTTATGAATGAAGGACCTAGCATGGACAAGAAGGATGGCTATTGGAGAGGGATCAAGCATGGAGGGGAAGGTGCGCACGCGGGGAACAACAATGGAGCTTCCAATGGTGATTTTCGGACTTCGAAGCCGCCATAAGGAGATCATGAAGGCTTGGACCAAATATACAAGATACCACTTCATAAATTTCTTCCATAGGAAATTATAGGTGATGCGTCACCTTATTTTTGGACCAGGCCCATGTAATTTTAAAATACTATATTATAGGCTATTTTAGAGTCTGTATGTGTGGGGAAACCAAGTTAGGTTCGTTTTCGGCCCCCTCCTCCAAGGGGTCACAAAAATCCCTCTGTATGTCGGGACCTCGATCCTAAGTCATAAGAACCCAGCCTGTAACACATCACATCACTTTGCGGCCTCACGCACGGTAAACTCCACGGCTGCCACCTTACCTTGGCCAGGACCGTTTGCGTCTTCTGGCTCACGTATATGAATATGTTGCTAGCGTTCAAACGACAAAGAACCCGGGTCGACATGACTAGTTATAAACCCAAGCGGTACATCCGTACAGGGACAGGCATACATAACCCAGCAAGGCAGATGTCGGTCAACAGCGTGTGTAGACAAGTCGTAGCAAGCTACAAGGACTCCATTACACCGCGTGACATTTCCCCGAGGGGACACACACAGCAGCAAAGAAGGATACACGCCGGTCAATCAGTGTGTCTAGAGCAGTAGCAAGCTACCAAGGCTCGATAGAAGCACAAAGAGGCATTTCCCTGTAAAGAGTACTACTAAAGGCACACAACTAGGTGTCGAATCCCACACATATAATGCATTTCATAACATACACAAAATATACACGATATGTGTAGATACAACATGGCATCACAACATAACTCTATGACTCAAGCTTTTATTAAGGACTCATAAGAATCAACATAGTGTGATATTACAAACAGGGGTCTCGTGACCCGACACTCAAGTCATACAAACAACAAGCGGAAGCAAATCATGTCTGGGTACAAACATCTACTAAAAGTGGCTGGAAGAGCCTGAAAAGCTACTACGACCCTACCAAAGGAGCCAGACCTCTGTCTAGGATTCCCAAGATATTCCGGTCAACATCGAACACATCGCGTAGAAACCTTTAATGAGACTAAACCTTCTCTGCAAAACATAAATAAAGCAACCGTGAGTACAAAGGTACTCAGCAAGACTTACATCAGAACAATCTACATATGCATCATGTTTCAATGGAAGATTCGTGGGGTTTGATTGCAGCAAGCCAACTTTGACTCTTGGCTAACCTGTACTATGACTGCAAGTTCTTTCTTTGAAGTGGGATAGCGCACATAAGTCCACATATTCAACAACGCAATACACCACTATGGATCCACTCTCGTCTCCCTACGAGAAAGCCTTACATAGCACTCACACTTATCTTGCATGTTTTAGAGTATCCATTTAAATTGTCTATGTACCACATAATGCTTCCAAGTAGTCCATATCCGAGGACGCCGCTATTCGGACAGATTCATTCACCCTGCAGGGGTATACTTCTTCACACATGCTCTCACCACTTAACACCATAAGCACTGGCGTGGGTGTCGGCCACGACCGTTAACCACACAAGACCCTAGTCCAGGTTTATCGCCTATTTGAGACTGAACCCGCAAGGAAGTCCGGCCGAGGTTTCCTCTACGGCCCCAAACAATATGTGCAGGGTTCCCAAGCCCAGCATCCGGGTGCCACTTGGTACACCGTGCCACTGTGTATCTACCGCAGAGAAGCCTACTCCGTCGGGAAGAACTAAGCACGGCTGCCAACACTTTTCCTACAAACACCACAAACTAATTGCAACTCCTGGACATGGATCTAGGAAATTAATAAGCCGAGCGGGGACATATTTCAGGGCCCAATGCATGAGTTTATTGTCTTGGATAACATACACAGAACTCAGTTCTTAAGGTCGGTCCCAATGAGACAACCCACCATGTACTCCTACATGGCCTCTCATCGTTACCTTTACCAAATCGAATTCACACTTTTACTCTCACACTGTAGGACATGAACACAACCATTCTGATTCATCATCCAAATGGATCATCCAAATGCATGCTCAAGACATGAAATGAAAGGTGGCGGGGCTAAGGTGTCTATCATCTCTTAAGTTAAAGTTGATTTGAATCACGATTCAAATATCACTTCAAGCAAGGTATTTTCCGGATACCCTTATAATTGATTCGACCTGATGCTCATGCATAATTTGTTTTATCATGCATGAGGATGGTATTTTGAGGTACTGGTTTCCCTTGATCAATGTTTGGTCATAACAATTGAAGTGGAATTCAAATAGGAATCAAATTCCAACTCCAAACTAATTATTAAATTTATCCTATTCATCATTGTGCCTATTTGGTGTTGTTAACTTTTTCAAACATGCATTAAAATGCCATAATCAGATTCTTTGGATTATTCTGATCCTTTTTCATATATAAATTATTTTCATTGTATTACAGATTATTTTCTATGATTTTTCGAAGTTCTAGGCATTTTATGGAATTATTTTATAATAGAAAATCAATTACTGCGTCAGCACTGCGTCAGCAGTCAACTGACCTGGGTCAGATCAAACCTGACGTGTGGGGTCCACACGTCAGTGATAGAGGTTAATTAAGAGGGTTAGATTAGTTTTAATTCCTGTTTTAGAATCGTAGAGCCCACTGTCAGTGAGTCTTTAGGTTAGTTAATCTGGTTAATTAATTTTGTGATTGACTTAAGTTAAACAGGGATAGGCCCCACCTGTCTGTGACTCAGGGGAGTCAACCCACGGTCATAGGGGGTCAAAACCACCGGCGGCTCAACGCCGGCGACTCCAGGCGCGGCAGAGCTCATCGGAAAATCCCTACGGGCATCCATTTCGGTCGCGGTTTGGCTCTACGGATAGTTGATGAAACGCATCATCCATTCCAACCCAGCAACGGGCCAGGAGGTGGCCGAAATGAAGCCCGCAACGACCTCAGGAGGTGGCCGGAGCTCGGCCTTGGTGGGGATCAAGTCTACGGGGCACGGAAGGGCGTGGGGTGAGAGGGGAAAGGCTCGAGGGCTCACGACAGTTCTTCTGAAGCTGACGGCAGGGTCGGGGACGACCAGGAGGTGGCGAATCGGCCTCGAGGTTGCTGGCGGCCGGAGATGGGAAAGACGGCGAAGTTGCGGCGACAGAGGACCTCGTCCCTTCTGGCTTCATTCTAAGGACGAAGAGGAACACGACGGAGCTTCTGAGCCTCTCAGGTAGGCCGGAGGGGTGTGGTTGCTGGGGTAGCAGTGAGCAAGGACGGCGAGCTTGCTCGATGGTCGCGGAGAGGGAGCTAGGGGAGAGGAGAGACGCGTGCGAGGAGAGGAATGAGAGGAGGGCACCTCGAGGCTTCTCAGCACGAGGAGATAGGGTCGGAGGGGGTGCCTCCAGCGCGAAGCAGGAGGTGGAGGTCGGCGAACGTGCTGGCGAGACCTCACCTGCACACTGGCGGGAGGAGGAAGATGACCTCCTCGCCCATGGTGGGCTGGGCCTGCCAGGAGCGCAGGATAGGTAAGATTTTTATCCTTTTCTTTTTATTCTTTCTGTTTGATATTTCTGACATTTCTTTTATTTTGTTTTGGCTTCAGGCCTAAGTCAAAAACATTGAAAACAATTTTAGGGCTTATTTTGGGTTATTTCCAGGCTCCACAAAAAGATTCATCATTTTTGAAAAGACTAAAGTATTTATAGAACTTTAGTTATCATTTTCAGATGCCTTTATGATTAACTTAAAATGACAAATGAGTTGTTAAAAAGTTTATCACCTCTGGTATGTTGTTTCCAACATTTACCAAAAAGGGTGAACATTTTTGAAGACCAATTGAGTTCATTAAAATTAATCCTTGTTGAAGCTATTTGGATTTTATTTGGTGCTAGGGTTTGGTCATCCCCATTGAATTAAATTGATTTGAATGCATGCACGAATGCAATGGCAAGCAAGGCAAACTTGGGCTGTGACAGCTCACCCCCACTAAAGAAGAATCTCGTCCCGAGAATCAAGCGTAGTCGGGAAGAGGATGAGGGGACACTAAACTATCACAATCTTCATGATCCATTTGCTCCTCTCGAGGATATTGAGTCATCGCATCATGTTGATCTTTACATCTTTGTCTTCGAGGTCTTCATCTAGCTCGACGACAAAAGAACAGGAAGACTCTACAAGATTCGATCTCCTCAAAGGTCGAGCAACTCAAGATCAACTCATAGAATGAGACATAGGAACGTCCCTTGAGCTGAGACACAACACCAAAACATGGATGAGAAAATGAGACATATAAAAGAGGTGCGATTGGTAGGCAACAAATCCATGCTTAAATCAGATGGTGACGAAGTTTCAAAGTAGCAAGGATTAAATTGCCCTTCGTACCATAACGGGGCACCTTAGAAGATGACTCATAGAAGTATTCCTTTAAGTGGCAAAAAGAATTACTTTTGATCCTAAGATCATTGAAACTCTTCATACCAGAGTAAGGCAATTCACAAATGATTGTTTGAAGGGATTTGAAAGAATGGCATACTCAGGTTTGAAAGAAACTGGAGTTATAGAACAACTCGGAAAACGAAAAGCACATTCCAAGTATTACCGAGGATATAACCTAGTGTATGAGCGTGCTCTCAAGAACTTGAGCATTTCCATATTCATAAAGGTTTACCAACATCCGTGTCAAGGATCCTGGTGACACAACAAGCTACCATGATGAACAGTGATGGAGGATGCAGATGCAAACGAAGACAACACTTCCTCAGATTTCACCTTAGCTGTGCAAAGGGAACGAAATCTGGTTGATCGACCGAGAGACATTTAGCACTCCGCTTCTAATGTTCTCCTTGATGTACTAGCACAACCCAATTATAGGTCATGCTTTATATGTAGCACATCAAATATAGATCGGACTTTGGGGCTTAAATAGAGTCCATGAGGAACAACTTATAAAATAGGTCATACAAAAACCTCACGGAAGATGGCTAAGATTGTTGATACAATATATAATATCAAATCTTCCGGCTAGGTGTGTTATCCACAACATCACTTTACCGGGTTACATAGAGACCAATATTATAAATCTTGGGGAAAGTTCCAACCATTTTAACTGCCTGAGATTCAGCTCTGGTTGGTGACATGATTCTTCAGACTCAGCATGTCTGAAAAGAAAGTTTTCAACACAAATCGACGGGATAAAGTTGCAAGATTCTCAGGAAATGAACTACGAAAGCGAACTCCAAAACATGAGCTGGGTTGCAAGACACATGTAAACACACTGCCCAAGACAATGATGACCACGTGAAAAGTCTTACAACAAAACACTACCGAGTTCTGGATGGGAACCATTATTGCGAATAACAAAGCCATGTGCAAGTCCGTCTGGTACCTTCAGGAATGGCACTTAACTTCTTTTCCTTGAAAAAATCAATCAGTGGCTTGGTGTGCTAGGAAATACATATGGAGAGAGAGGTTGCAAAGCTATCAAACCACAGCATACTTCGCACATGCATGACTGATTTGGGATGATTCTAAAGATAACAAAACGACCTTCCCAAATTCGTGGCAGCAACTTGCACCAATGCACATGAATTAGAGGAAGTCACTTCTTACACCTAACATGTACTCATGAATAGACATGAAGACAATGTCTTAAAAGTTTCCAATACTAACTTAATGTCCAACAATAGTTATGGAGAAGAGAAAGGTGTTGCTAATGGGCTCAACAACAGTTCATCAAAATATCCATATAGATGGAATTCCACAACTATGTGAGCAATATAATACCATTGGTCAGGTCAAAGAATATAATAGTGTAGGCTCAAGGAAAACCCTGAGTAAGACACCGTTACGAAAATCTTTGGTTCTGAATTTGATTTGACAATAGCCCATACTTAAATCAAAATTGAACAAGATAATATATGCAACAATTGATCACACGAATCAACCGATGAAAATATCATCTTCTTCAGACTCACACAACAAGAAAGATATCCCTTTTAAATGAGATAAGTTTAGGCAAAGCTTTTATCTTCCAACTCTCCAAGTTGTTGTTTAGCTTAACCAATTAGCTCGGGGTATCCAACACAGATTCTTGGAGAAGGGGTGGTTTATAGAAAACCAACTTAATCACAAGTTCAACATAACGGCCAGGAAACAACCTGGTATCACTTCCGAGAAGATATTCGAAATATCACGAACCACCGATATATTATTAAGCTCGGGAACAATCTCGCTTTTCAGGGCAAGATGATGTGATCAATAGAGCAAGGGATTGACACAATCCTAACCCATCGATCGAAAAGTGCACCATGAACCATGGACTAGGGTAGCACGGACAATCTTAGGATGACGATTCAATCATCATCACCATAAGAGTGAATTTATTGTCCATTAACTACTAAACAATGGCATTGCTAGGAGTATTGATTTCACACATCATGGTTCACTTGTCGATATTCCGGTTACAACCAACACGAAAACCGAGGGATGAACAATGATAGCAAGAAGTATCACTACATCAAGAGTTCCTAAGAGATGGTGAAATTCTCACAACATTCTTGACAACAAGAAGGTAATACTCCAAGATAGAGCAGAACAAAAGTTGGGTTAGCATTTCGATCTGCGGAATACAATTACTTTGACCCAATCCAAGAAATGGATGTGGTACTGGAGTTTGCTTCTCCTAGTCATTCGAGAATAGAACAACTTGACAGACCACGAAATAGAAGACATCGATGACATGAATGCACAACTACTCTTGACTATCCTTTCAATGATGAAGGTCAAAATACAACTAGATAGGGCCAACTCAAGAGCACATGATTTCTTGAGTTATGGATGCATGGATTAGAATGTCGAACAAGTTCAACATAATTCTTCCAGATAACCCATGCAGAAGGGCGAAGTAGGAAGAATCACGATATGGAGTAGAGAACTCATCACGAGCACTCTTGTTATGATCTGTAGTTCACGGAGAACTTCTGCCAAAGATGATTCATGGTGTTGGAAGAATGATATACCATGAACCCTAGGAGCTACAACAAGGTTACTAATCATTCTAAAGGAACTAACAACACTATCAACAGAGCTGAGTAGAATGATCATTAGATTCAGGAGCCGAGAAATAGAATACCTACTAGCTAAATAACATCACGCGATGTTTTCGAAAATGATGGCCAGAGTTATCACACTGAAAACCAAAACACATCTAGATATTGAGTAGTTTTTGGAGTAACATGTTTTCCTAATACTCCAACAAAATGTCGAGGTAATAGAATACCTCAACACATTTATTAGTGTGCTTGGTATGGCCAAAAGGTATTAACTTGAGACGAGAGGATTTGCAATTGCATCAGATTATTTGGGAACTTTGGAAAACTCGGACAACATAACGGCTGTACGGGCATGAAATATGAGGCAACCTGAAAGAAAGCTAACAATATAACAATTGAATTCTTATGGAGACACTGATCCAGGAAGACAATAACTTTTCTATAAGTCTCCAGCATAATAACTCGTCATCCTAATGAATAGATGAGATAGCCTAATTCTTAAATCTCTTAGAATAAAGGGGAGGGTGACTCAGAATAAGAATGACACAAGGAAAGGAGTAAAAAGAGCCTTACGTTCCCTTCCACAAACAATTCCCATATATAACTAAACAGTTGCTAGACTCAACATCGACCAGTTTGGCTTGGTTATCCTACAGGCAGTCAAGCTCTGATACCAAAGCTGTCGGGACCCCGATCCTAAGTCATAAGAACCCAGCCTGTAACACATCACATCACTTTGCGACCTCACGAACGGTAAACTCCACGGCTGCCACCTTACCTTGGCCGGGACCGTTTGCGTCTTCTGGCTCACGTATATGAATATGTTACTAGCGTTCAAACGACAAAGAACCCGGGTCAACATGACTAGTTATAAACTCAAGCGGTACATTCGTACAGGGACAGGCATACATAACCCAGCAAGGCAGGTGTCGATCAACAGCGTCTGTAGACGAGTCGTAGCAAGCGACAAGGACTCCATTACACTGCGTGACATTTCCCCGAGGGGACAGACACAGCAGCAAAGAAGGATACACGCAGGTCAATCAATGTGTCTAGAGCAGTAGCAAGCTACCAAGGCTCGATAGAAGCACAAAGAGGCATTTCCCTGTAAAGAATACAACTAAAGGCACACAACTAGGTGTCGAATCCCACACATATAATGCATTTCATAACATACACACAATATGCACGATATGTGTAGATACAACATGGCATCACAACATAACTCTATGACTCAAGCTTTTATTAAGGACTCATAAGAATCAACATAGTGTGATATTACAAACAGGGGTCTCGTGACCCGACACTCAAGTCATACAAACAACAAGCGGAAGCAAATCATTTCTGGGTACAGACATCTACTAAAACTGGCTGGAAGAGCCTGAAAATCTACTACGACCCTACCAAAGGAGCCAGACCTCTGTCTGGGATTCCCAAGCTATTCCGGTCAACATTGAACACATCGCGTAGAAACCTTTAATGAGACTAAATCTTCTCTGCAAAACATAAATAAAGCAACCGTGAGTACAAAGGTACTCAGCAAGACTTACATCAGAACAATCTACATATGCATCATGTTTCAATGGAAGATTCGTGGGGTTTGATTGCAGCAAGCCAACTTTGAATCTTGGCTAACCTGTACTATGACTACAAGTTCTTTCTTCGAAGTGGGATATCCCACACGAGTCCACATATTCACCAATGTAATACACCACTATGGATCCACTCTCGTCTCCCTACGAGAAAGCCTTACATAGCACTCACACTCATCTTGCATGTTTAGAGTATCCATTTAAATTGTCTATGTACCATGTAATGCTTCCAAGTAGTCCATATCCGAGGATTCGTCTATTCGGACAGATTGATTCACCTTCCAGGGGTATACTTCTGCACACATGCTCTCACCACTTAACACCATATGCATGTCATGCACCTCGGCAACCTTCAAGCGGAAGCACTGGCGTGGGTGTCGGCCACGACCGTTAACCACACAAGACCCTAGTCCAGGTTTATCGCCTATTTGAGACTGAACCCGCAAGGAAGTCCGGCCGAGGTTTCCTCTACGGCCCCAAACAATGTGCGCAGGGTTCCCAAGCCCAGCATCCGGGTGCCACTTGGTACACTGTGCCACTGTGTATCTACCGTAGAGAAGCCTACCCCGTCGGGCAGAGCTAAACACGGCTGCCAACACTTTTCCTACAAACACGAGAAACTAATTGCAACTCCTGGACATGGATCTAGGGAATTAATAAGCCGAGCGGGGTCATATTTCAGGGCCCAATACATGGTAGTATATTGTCTTGGATAAGATACACAGAACTCAGTTCTTAAGGACGGTCCCAATGAGACAACCTGCCATGTACTCCTACATGGCCTCTCATAGTTACCTTTACCAAATCGAATTCACACTTTTACTCTCACACTGTAGGACATGAACACAACCATTCCGATTCATCATCCAGATGGATCAGACCCGACACGACTCTAAGCATAGCAGGCATTGTAAACAAGCATGGATGAGTAAGCACAACAAGGCTCAAGCAGTTGCTACTCATGCGAAGTGGTTTCAACTATTTACTGTGACAAAATCAGGTCATGCAGAGGAAATGGGTTCAACTACCGATAACATGTACACTTGAATCGTGTTTGTCCTAATGCAGTAAAGAGAGCAGGAGCGAGAGAGTGGGTTTATATCAATATGCTCAAGGGGGTTTGCTTGCCTGACACGTCTGAAGATAGAAATGATTCTTCGTCAATGTCAACGATCACATCATCGGAACCATCGTCTACCGAGAGGAAACAACACCGGCAAACAAGAAAGAACAATAATTACTTCACGGGAATGCAACACTATGATGCATGCTCAAGACATGAAATGAAAGGTGGCGGGGCTAAGGTGTCTATCATCTCTTAAGTTAAAGTTGATTTGAATCACGATTCAAATATCACTTCAAGCAAGGTATTTTTCGGATACCCTTATAATTGATTCGACCTGATGCTCATGCATAATTTGTTTTATCATGCATGAGGATGATATTTTGAGGTACTGGTTTCCCTTGATCAATGTTTGGTCATAACAATTAAAGTGGAATTCAAATAGGAATCAAATTCCAACTCCAAACTAATTATTAAATTTATCCTATTCATCATTGTGGTGTTGTTAACTTTTTCAAACATGCATGAAAATGCCATAATCAGATTCTTTGGATTTTTCTGATCCTTTTTCATATATAAATTATTTTCATTGGACTTACAGATTATTTTCTATGATTTTTAGAAGTTTTAGGCATTTTGTGGAATTATTTTACAATAGAAAATCAATTACTGCGTCAGCACTGCGTCAGCAGTCAACTGGCCTGGGTCAGGTCAAACCTAACGTGTGGGTTCCACTAGTCACTGACAGAGGTTAATTAAGAGGGTTAGATTAGATTTAGTTCCTATTTTATAATTGTAGGGCCCACTATCAGTGAGTCTTTAAGTTAGTTAATTTGGTTAATTAATTTTGTGATTGACATAAGTTAAACAGGGCTAGGCCCCACCTGTCTGTGACTCATGGGAGTCAACCCACGGTCACAGGGGGTCGAAACCACCGGCGGCTCAACGCCGGCGACTCCAGACGCGGTGGAGCTCATCGGAAAATCCCTACATGCATCCATTTCAGTCGCGGTTTGGCTCTATGGATAGCTGATGAAACGCAGCATCCATTCCAACCTAGCCACGGGCCAGGAGGTGGCCGGAACAAAGCCGACGATGACCTCGGGCGGTGGCCGTTGCTCGGACTTGGTGGGGATCGAGGCTACGGGCACGGAAGGGCGTGGGGTGAGAGGGCAAAGGCTCGAGGGCTCACGACGATTCTTCTGAAGCTGACGGCAGGGTTGGGGAGGACCAGGAGGCGGCGAATCGACCTCGAGGTTGCCGGCGGCCGGAGATAGGGAAGACGGCAAAGTTGCGGCGACAGAGGACCCCGGCCCTTCTGGCTTCATTGTGAGGATGAAGAGGAACACGGCGGAGCTTCTGAGGCTCTCAGGTAGGCCTGAGGGGTGCGGTTGCCGGGGTAGGAGTGAGCAACGGCGGCGAGCTTGCTCGGTGGTCGCGGAGAGGGAGCTAGGGGAGAGGAGAGATGCGTGCGAGGAGAGGAATGAGAGGAGGGCACCTCGGGGCTTCTCAGCACGAGGAGATAGGGTCGGAGGGGGTGCCTCCAGAGCAAAGCAGGAGGTGGAGGTCGGCGAACATGCGGGCGACACCTCACCTGCACACTGGCGGGAGGAGGAAGATGGCCTCCTCGCCCTTGGTGGGCTGGGCCGGCCAGGAGCGCAGGATAGGTAAGATTTGTATCCTTTTCTTTTTATTCTTTCTGTTTGATATTTATGACATTTCTTTTATTTTGTTTTGGCTTCAGGCCTAAGTCAAAAACATTGAAAACATTTTTAGGGTTTGTTTTGGGTTATTTCCGGGCTCCACAAAAAGATTCATCGCTTTTGAAAAGACTAAAGTATTTATAGCACTTTAGTTATCATTTTCAGATGCCTTTATGATTAACTTAAAATGACAAATGAGTTGTTAAAAAGTTTATCACCTCTGGTATGTTCTTTCCAACATTTACCAAAAAGGGTGAACATTTTTGAAGACCAATTGAGTTCATTAAAATTAATCCTTGTTGAACCTATTTGGATTTTATTTGGTGCTAGGGTCTGGTCATCCCCATTGAATTAAATTGATTTGAATGCATGCATGAATGCAATGGCAAGCAAGGCAAACTTGGGCTGTGACACTGTATTACCCCATATATACAACCCTTAGGGCACCGTTTAGACTTGGGTTTTGTTTAGATTGCAAGTTCGCCATAGCTGCAACTTCGCATTCTTTGTTTGTGTTCTACGACCAGACCAGGGCTGCTTGCATTTGCTCACATAAGTCCTTGGGGTCTTCGAGGTCTTCCGGTCCAACTCCGAGTACACCGTCTACTCCGTCAACTATCGTCGGAAACAACACAATAAGCCACACAGCAAGAAGAAACAAAAGTGCTACATAAATATGAGTTTTATTTTCCTTGGTCCTCTCTCATCATAAGAAAAATACCTTAAGCTTGCTCTTGGAGATTTGGACCATCAGGGAATTTTGAATGGATGAAAGGAGGAATAGGTGATCCTTAAAAAAGCCTATAGAAATCATTCTGTTGAAAATGAGTGGAGGCACTCAATGAACAGAGCATGATTTTAGAAATATTTAGGAAGTTGTTTCACTCGATTTGGAGTTGATATGAATATTCTACGGATTTTATAACATGGAATAAATAGAAAAAGGAGCTATTTCCTTAATGCAACAGAATCATGATAGAGAAAAATGTTGACTAAAGCTACAAAAATAATGCGGGTTATTAGGAGTCTCTGGAAATTGGAGTCACTCCATTTGGAGTTGATTTGGGCTCTCTAGGAATTTCACAAAGTAGGGTTTTAAATATCCAGATTTGAATTTGGATATTACACTACAGAAAATATTCTTGGAAAAAGTTCAATGCACAGATCTGGATAGGCCATGATTTTAGAAACCTGTAGAATTTTGAATCATCATATTTGGAGCTCATATGAATTTTCTATGAATTATTTGGATCTGATAGAAAAACAAAAATTGGGGAAAGGCTATACCAACCGGGCTATGCGGTGTCGTGGGCGTTGGATAGCGCTTGGGCGCCATGGGCCGGCCCAGACATCTCCTGCGCGTGCATGAGAAGGCCACGTCTAAGACGCCTTGTCTCAAAGGCGTTTCCGCCGCAAGGAGGCGGAACCCATCGGGGGCGCGGCCACTTAAACTGCTGGGCGGAGTGGTAGTGCGGATTACAGGCGGGGCCCGCCTATCGGGTCCTTCTCTCACCTCCTGCTGGCACGCACGGGAGGTAGGGGTGGCCGACCGAGCCGGTGCCTGCGCCTGCTCTGGTGGCTCCGACCACCTTCGGCAGCGCTCTGGCCACGTGTGGGCTCTGGGAGATCTCCCGCACCCACGTGGGTGAGCCTAAGGCGCTGGGGAGGCCGAGAGCAGGTGCGCTTGTGGCCGAGCCGGAGGATGGTCAGGGTGGCCGGGAGAGCGGCATTTCGTCCACCTTGAGGTGGAAGAGGGAAGTGGGGAGGCTGTAGGGTCATCCTGGGCTTCTCTTCGCGGTCGGAGGAGGAGAGGGGAAGGGCTGGCGAGCCCGGAGGTGCACGACACCGAGCGGAGGCTACCAATGGGGCTTAGGCCATTGGAGGAGGAGGAGAGCCCAGGTCTCGACACTTAGCCTCAGGAAGTTGCTAGGAGGGAGGAGGGAGTGATGGTGAGCACGAGAGAGCTCAGGGGGAGGAGATAAACGAGGGGGTGACAGGCAGAGCTCGGGAGCTCTTAGGTGCTCTCTGGCATGGGGAGCACGTGTCACTGAAGGAGCTTGGAGGCAAGCTGGTGTGGACAGGGGTTGACCTGGTCAAGGGAGACCCCATGGCGCACTGAGACGAGATGCAACAGCCGGACACGGCCTGGAAGATGAATACCAGGTAGAGAGCACCATTCTTGCACGCCGGGGTGGTGGTCACCACCCCACTTAGTGTCATGGGCCACCCCTTGGTCAGGCCAATGTGTCAAGCATGCAAGCCATGCGTGCCACGAAGCACTGGTGGAGTTTGGACCCAACTGGATCAGTTTAAACTAGGGTTTGACTGCAATTAAGTTTGCAGAAGCAAACTTAAGGTTGGAAATGAGGGTACTTAATGGAGGATTTTGGGAATTAAACTATGTCTAGCAGCTTTATACATGGAACGACTACAAGACTGCCAACTTTCAGCAGCGGGAGATGATTTTAGCTAGTAGTTGTAGTTCAAGGCTACAATTCTGCCAGAAATCAAGTTTCAGATGGGCTGCTCATATTTCCCACATGACCATGCCATATTGGTTTGAAATGGTGCATTAGCATGCTAGAGATGCCCTGGAAGAATGTGGGGGCTTTAGCTTAAGTAGAAGTATAGCAAGAGGGGTAAAACAGAGTTGCCAAGGTAGAAATTGAAAGGTAGATACTTGGAGTCATCCTCCAATAATTGACTAGTGGCCATGGAAAGGGTATTGGAGGTAAAAGGGAACTAGAGAAGGGTGTGGTAAAAATATGAGCTCAAGGGAAATAGTGGAAGAGGCCAAAGCAGCAACTTTGGTGAATTCACACAAGGTGTTTGATAGGTGTTAGGGCTACAAGATGGATTCCAATTGGTATGAAACTTAACAGGATCACATAATATATGAAAATAAGCTTGGACACGAAATTCAGTTTTCCAATGTAGACTTGAAAACCCATGAAATGGGAAGAAATGACTTTCTGCCTACAAAACCATGCAAATAAATTCCCACAAATTCACAACTTGGTGTGGGGGCATTATTTGAGCATTAAAGCATGCCCAAAAAGTTTGGGATCAATTGGAGAAACTTTATAATGTAAAGTTTCCCAAAGTCAGAAATCAACGGAGAGGATTTTGAGGGGCTTGGGAAAAGTTCATTTATTATCCTTGATACACCACTTGTTGTGGATGCATTATTGGAGTATCACAACATGTCCACAAAATTTGAGCAGAATGGGAGACACTTGGCAAAGTAAAGTTGCTCAAATTTGGATCTGGACAGATAGGGTTTTAGAACAATTAAGTGAATCAAATCAACTTGGATTGAGATGAAACTTGTCAAGATCATCACATATATCGTATGTGACATGCTAGAATTTTACAGTAATTTATTGAGAATATTTCTTATTGAAATATTCCAAAAACTTGAAATAGGCAGGAAGGCTTTTGAAGGGTTTTGCCCAATATTTTGAACATGACCGTGTGTTGAAACTCATATATATGGAATATATATGTGCACTCAGTTTCTCTAAATTTTCTCAAATATTTTGAAAACAATAAAAATAACTTTCCTACATAAGGGACCATTTATGGCCTCTTAGAAAGGTATTCAAATAAAATAGTAAAATAACTTGTAAAATAATAATATTGTGGTTTTGGAAAGTAATTTTGATAATGGGATTTAAATAAAGTATTTTGTGCTAAATAATTTCCCTAATTTGAGGACCTGTAGTACAAATCCCAACTCAGGGCTGTTTGAAAGCTTAAATCACGGAAATGCTTTTTGCTGAAAATAATATTTGGTAAAAATAGTTGATGGTTCTATTCACATGGCATGATCATTAGGCAAGGGTTTGGGTCAAGGAGGTGAGTGTGGTGAGTAGCACGAGCATTGGATTCAAACACAGTCAATAGGCAAGCAAGCAAACATCACATCAAGCATCACAAGCATTCACAAAAAATTTAATTGGTCCTAATAATTGAGAAAAGTCAAATCAGTCGAGAGAGTTAAACACTGGGTGTTAGATACCTTACCCCCTTAGGGAAATATCGTCCCCGAGATTTCTAGGCTTGGTGTTGGAGAAATACAAGGTCTTGGGTCGGAGTTAGTATTCATGTGCCCATGTTACTTTTGTGGGTCTTTAAGTGCTGGATGATACAGCTTCGAATGTTGCGCACGTTCTTGTCTGACCGTGAGCGGGTTCTGGCAATAAGTTAGTCTTGACTGAGGTCGAGGGCTTGGTGAACGAAGTTACGCAAGGGTCTGACTTGCATGTGTACCCTAAGGTTGGAATACGTGGCAAGATAGCGTGTCTGGGTTGCTGGTCCTGGGGCTGCTCATGTCGGTTAGGGACATCCAGATGTCTCGTGTTAGAACATCAGTGTCGAGTTCTTCGCATAGCTCCCTGCTGACGGGGAAGTCCTTGACTCCCTTAAGGCATGCGAGCCATGGTCGCGGGTGGTCTTCATCCTCGAGGGTGTTGAAGTGGTCTTCGAGGCTTTCTCGCGAAAGGGTCTGGGTTGGGTCTCTCCCATGAGTCTAAGCTCGGAGTCTCAGTGTTTAGAACGGCTCCCATCATCTGAGATGGTTCGTGAGGGGTTCTGGATGAGCTGGCTACCCAAGGGTATAGACCAGTCATCCACTCCAAAGGCATGTGGTTCAGCAAGCGGTGGATCACCTTTAGCAGGTTTTCACCGAGATCCTATTAGGACTCTCGTCCTTGATTTGGACCAAGAAGGGGGATCTCTGATTTTCCTCGCTATCCAAAGGCTTCATCGGCTTGGTCGCCGATGCTTCTTGACATAATTGATGTAGTCGGCGTAGGAGCGGTGGTTGACTTCTACTGCTTCTTCTTCTTCTTTGTGGTTTCCCAACCATGGCGGTTCTTTGTCTTATCTTGGGTAGGATACAAATCCGCTGCCTTGAGGTTGCTTCGAGAAGCCCACCTTCTCGAGATATAACCTTATTCACAAGAGGCATAGCAATCGGTGTTCCTGGGGCTCGTCCAAACAGGACTAAATTGTTCCTCCTCTTATTGGGTGGACAAGTATGTCATCCCTGAGGATAACAACATACTTCCCCATGCATCACATAAGCACAATGTTCATGAGACTGGTGAGGAGAACGGGAACTTGCTATGGGTGGTCACTGGCCGAGAGGTTTGTGGTCCAACATGATCTAGTTTCTTCATGCCCATGTTCGTCAAAGACATGATGGGTGGTGGTCGGGCGGAGTACTGGCCATATTCCAACGACTTAGAGCCATTTTCTATGGTCGTAATCCGACCACCTTATGGCTCGGTGAAGCTTTGGCATTTCAAGGAACTTAGAACGTTAGTGAACATCTATCATCTTATCCTAAGCACATTCCTTAGATGCCATTAGTGTGACCTCTCACTCTGGACAAAAATCACCTTATTTACCAAAGGTACCATCTCACATAAGTCAACTCCACACCACTCATGCTAGTTGACTCCAGGGTTGAGGGAGGGACTAAACCCAACACCACAAGTATGGTATAGCATACGTTGCACATGCATTCCTATGCAAGAACCTCGGGGAGGCATACAAGCTCCTAAGCTTGAATCAAGACACCACAAATCCAAATGTCCCGCTAGATCGTCCAATGGACTGGGTGCTGCATTCCTATATTAAGGAAACACGTAGTAAACCAATCCAAAGTCTTGTTTCCTTTCTACGAATCTGATCAAGTCGTCCATCAATCCGGTTCATCATCACTGGACTCATCACTCCTACAAATCCAATATTGATGGGTTCTCCATGATCACCTAGAGTCCTCATGACCCACATATTATTGCTAGAACTACATCATAGCGTATCCATCAAATTTCAATATCATGGCCAACTAGTCTCCGAAGCCAGCTTATACATGTTCGTCAGTCATTTCAACAAATCCAATTACTTCTACTCGTTAACCACCGAGAAACATGGTATCATGTTCGAGATCATCGGCTAAATCCAATTTACTTCGAACCATGTGGCCTCATACGTCTTTTATACTCCATTAAGGTTCTCTATTTAAATCTGAAACTCAAATCCAACAAGATCTCTTACTTGCTACTCCAAGTCATTATGGTAAAATCATCAAACCATGTCAACTACTTGATAAGGTCAATTATACCACCAAGAATTTTTGCTCGTGATCAAAATTTTCCTACTGAATCCAAATTTACTCGAGGAATGTGTAGGTTATGCTACTTTATCAACTTGTTCCACCAAGTTCACCTACCTTTACAAGGGTCCTACGATCCACCAAGATATTCTAGCTATATCCTCAAGACACCTACCATAACCACAACAAACCTTAGTCTAATACTCTTATATCTGAGGACGGTCCCTCTTATGGCATCAGGGTTATGGTGCTAGCTTAAGAATGAAGGATACTCGTTCACCGTGATCACTTGTTCCATAAACAACCCTATGCTGAGCGGGGGCTTATCGGGATCAACGGGTGTTCTGGCAAATCCATATATTAGACACGTGACCAGAAATTTGAGCTGGAGAGCTTGCGAGGGTTAGGTTGGTCTCGGGAGGGTTCTCCAATCTTGAGGGAAAGCATCACTTCTACATGTCACGACTGGTGGAGCCCATCATAGTTAGTGCCTTTAGTGTCAGTTGCTCGTCAAAGTGGATCTTTGGTGCATCTTGTCTTGCTGGTCATCAGTTGTTGAGAAGGGTGAGGGAAAATAGTAGCACAGAGGGGAGTGCCAAAGGGGTGCTATGGTGCAGGTGAATCAAACAAGTGTTCAAAAGTCAACACAAACATCAAGATGAGGCAGGTGATATAACTGCATGCTTATTGCCTAGAGGAAAAGCGCGACTTGTATCAAGGCACAAACAACAAAATAAGCAACACACAACATGGTCCCATCCAAACCATTTCACCGACTTGACGTCGTATAAGGGATTTACGACTCTTCCTACCCTAGAGGTTCTTGGACTCATCAGTCGTGCTTGCTTCGTGTCTCGAAGACGGTTCGCTCAGCCTTCGGGGGTCTTCTCATGGTGTCGTCGTGTCTCTTGTTGTTTTTTCCGAAACGACTGGGGTTGAGCTAAAAATAATTCCTGACGACTTCTCGTCTAGTAAGCTACCGACGAAGGTGGTTTCTCATGGTTGTCGTTGACAGGGTCTTCTATGACTTCGCAGTCTTATCATTGTCTTCTTGTCTTCTAAGGCGTCGAGAGTTCGTGGACAACCTTTATGCAATGATATCAGCAAGGCATGATAGAGTTCCGACCTGCCAGTCACACTGATCACGAAATCGACACCTAGAGCGGGGGATGAAGAGAACCGTTTTCCTGCTCACTAAGGTGAGGCAGACCAAATGACGAGGTTCTCATCCACCGGTGGTGGTCGATACAACCTTGATTTTGGCACGGGTGCTCTATTAGCGATGAAGATCATGGCCTTGCATATCTTATGTAATGCTCATCGTAGGTAAGGTTGCATCACTCCGGGACACTGTCAGGGTGTCTCCTTCTTCCAGGTCTCGATGTCCTCATTCCTCATGGAGGTACTTCTATTGATGTCGTATGGTAGTAGCGTCGCCATCCTTGTCTTCGATGCACATGGGTGATCGCTTGGAAAGGTTGCGTCCTTCCAAGTTGCCCATGAGGAATTTAGTAACCCGGTGATCAAGGGCACAAGGGTGCTAGCGGTCATTCGCAAGTTTTAAGAAGCAGACGAGGAGTGTCATGAAAATATGGGTGGAAGTCCTAAGGCAAAAACCTTTGCTTCTTTGGAAATTTAGGAGAGATGAGAAAGATACATGTTTTGCAAGTACTTCTGGAAGGTATGAAAACAGTTTTTCCTAACTAACGTCCGTGCTAACTAAGGGCTTCCTATAGTCAGGATGGCTCTGATACCAGCTCTGTGGGGACCCCGACTTACGAGTCGAGATTGTCGAATGAACGTGCTCAGTGATCCCACAGATCAATGCTCATCGAACACACAGAAACTGAATAGCAAGAGTCTTACATCCATACATACCATTTGATATAATAAATGACCTTTGCGGTCAAGTCTTACATATATAGGGCCTTGCGGGCCAACGCAACAAACTTGACCAATAGCGGAAATATTGGTCGAAAGCGTGAACCCATGCCATCAGCCTTAACCTACGAGCATTCTGACTGGGAAGCGTCCTAGCTCGCAGGAACGCCACCAAGGTGCTCTTCACCATTTCATGTTCTCTCATACCTGGTCAATGAAATAACAAGTGGCAAGCCAATGAGTACTTTGAATGTACTCGCAAATAGCCCATGATATGGATAGGGCAGTTGATACAATAATAAGTAATATGCAGCCTTTGCGGAAAGCGGGTTTTGATTATAAGCATTATCGAATACTTGTATGGACATGCATCATAATTGGACAGTATTCATAATAACATGTCACATATATCAACATATCTGTTGGGGCTTGAACACCACCGTTTCACCCTATATGCCAAGTCACCGAACTTGTCTACCATCTTTCTTAGGTAACACCTTTAAACACACACACACATACTCACACTTGGTTTATGCGGAAACGACTGGACGTAGTTAAAGTAGGATTACCCAACTGTCCTTGACCATGGACACTTCTATTTGAGTAGTTTTACACTCTGCAGAGGTTGTACGTTGTACCCACGAGATTCGAGAAACTTCCATGGCATCCACGACTCGCGGTATATCCATGCCCGAGGTAAGTACCCGATCATTGCCTTTCCCCTGACGATACTAGACAAAGAGTTCACTCGATTGGTACCCAACCCACATGATGTACGTCTTACGAGCACCGACTCTAGACCGTATCATCCATGCGGGGACCGACGGTGTGCCCGGAACACGTAAAAATGGCATAGAGCCTACAGAAATCATTCTGTTAAAAATGAGTGGAGCCACTCAATAAACAGAACATGATTTTAGAAATATTTAGGAAGTTGTTTCACTGAATTTGGAGTTGTTATGAATATTCTAGGGATTTTATTACATGGAATAAATAGAAAAAGGAGCTATTTATATAATGAAACAGAATCATGACAGAGAAAATGTTGACTAAGGCTGCAAAAATAGTGCATGATATTAGGAGTCTCTGGAAATTGGAGTCACTCCATTAGGAGTTGATTTGGGCTCTCTAGGAATTTCACAAGGTGGGGTTTTAAATATATAGATTTGAATTTGGATATTACACTACAGAAAATATTCTTGGCAAAATGTGCAATGAACAGATCAGGATAGGCCATGCTTTTGGAAACCTGCAGAATTTTGAATCATCAGATTTGGAGCTCAGATGAATTTTCTATGAATTATTTTGATTTGATGGAAAAATAAAAATGTGGGAAAAGGCTATACAAACCGGGCTATGCGGTGCCCTGGGCGCTGGATAGCGCTTGGGCGCCATGGGTCGGCCCAGACATCTCCTGCGCGCGCATGAGAAGGCCACGTCGAAGACGACTTGCCTCAAAGGCGTTTCCGCCACAGGGAGGCGGAACCCATCGGGGGCACGGCCACTTAGGGGACAGTGCGGCTTACAGGCGGGGACCACATGTCGGGTCCTTCTCTAACCTCCTGCTCGCATGCAGGGGAGGCAGGGGTGGCCGACCGAGTCGGTGCCTACTCCTGCTCCTGTGGCTCGGGCCACCTCCGGCAGCGCTCCGGCCACCTGTGGGCTCGGGGAGATCTCCCGCAACCACCTGGGTGAGCCCAAGGCGCTAGGGAGGCCGAGACTAGGTGCGCATGTGGCCGTGGCAGAGGATGGTGACGATGGCCGTCAGAGCAGCGTTCCGGCCACGTGGAGGGAGAAGAGGGAAGCGGGGAGGCTGCAGGGTCATCATGGGCTTCTCTCCGCGGTCAGAGGAGGAGAGGGAGGGGCTGGCGAACCCAAAGGTGCACGAGCCCGAGCGGAGGCCGCCCATGCGGCTTCAGCCGTTGGAGGAGGAGGAGATCCCATGGCTCGAAAGGGAAGCTCGGGAGGTTGCTAGGAGGGAGAAGGGAGTGATGGTGAGCACGAGAGGGCTCGGGCGAGGAGATAAACGAGGGGGTGACAGGGAGAGCTCAGCAGCTCTCAGGTGCTCTCTAGCATGGGGGAGCATGCGTCACTGAAGGAGCTTGGAGGCAAGCTGGTGTCGGAAGGGGTTGGACTGGTCAAGGGAGACCCCATGGTGCACTAAGACGAGCTAGAACAGTCGGACATGGCCTGTAAGATGAAGACAAGGTGCAGAGCACCGTTCTTGCATGCCAGGGTGGTGGTCACCACCCTACTTAGTGTCATGGGCCATCCCTTGCATAGGCCAAGGTGTCAAGCATGCAAGGCATGCGTGCCACGAAGCACAGGTGGACTTTGGACCCAAGTGGATCAGTTTAGACTCGGGTTTGACTGCAATTAAGTTTGCAGTAGCAAAATTAAGTTCGGAAATGAGGGTACTTAATGGAGGATTCTAGAAATGAAACTATGTCTAGCAGCTTTATACATGGAAGGACTACAAGACTGCCAACTTTCAGCTCAGGGGGATGAGTTTAGCTAGTAGTTGTAGTTCAAGGCTACAATTCTGCTAGAAATCAAGTTTCAAATGGGCTGCTCATATTTCCCACATGAGCATGCCATATCTTGGTTTCAAATGGTGCATTAGCATGCTAGAGATGCTCTCGAAGAATGTGGGGGCTTTCGCTTAAGTAGAAGTATAGCAAGAGGGGTAAAACAGTGTTGCCAATGTAGAAATTGAAAGGTAGACACATGGAGTCATCCTCCAATAATTGACTAGTGTCCATGCAAAGGTTACTAGAGGTAAAAGGGAACTAGAGAAGGTTGTGATAAAAATATAAGCTCAAGGAAAATAGTGGAAGAGGCCAAAGCAGCAACTTTGGTGAATGCACACAAGGTGTGTGATGGGTGTTAGGGCTACCAGATGGATTCCAATTGGTATGAAACTTAAGAGGATCACATAATAGGTTTCCAATGTAGACTTGAAAACACCATGAAATGGGCAGAAATGACTTTTTCCTAGATAACCATGCAAATAAATTACCACAAATCCACAACTTGGTGTGGGGGCATTACTTGAGCATTAAAGCATGCCCAAAAAGTTTGGGATCATTTGGCGAAACGTGATAATGTAAAGTTTCCCAAAGTCAGAAATCAACGTAGAGGGTTTTGAGGTGCTTGGGACAAGTTCATCTATTCACCTTGATGCACCACTTGGTGTGGATGCATTATTGGAGTATCAGAACATGTCCACCAAATTTGAGCACAATTGGAGACACTTGGCAAAGTAGAGTTGCACAAATTTGGATCTAGACAGATATGGTTTTATAATATTTAAGTGAATCAAATCAACTTGCATTGAGATGAAACTTGTCAATATCATCACATATATCATATGCGACATGCTAGAATTTTACAGTAATTTATTGAGAATATTTCTTATATAAATATTCTAAAAGCTTCAAATAGGCAGGAAGGGTTTTGAAGGGTTTTGCCCAATATTTTGAACATGAACATGTGTTGAAACTCATATATATGGAATATATATGTCCACTGAGTTTCCCTAAATTTTCTCAAATATTTTGAAAACAATAAAAATAACTTTCCTTCATAAGGGACCATTTGTATCCTCTCAGAAAGGTATTTAAATAAAATAGTAAAATAAATTTTAAAATAATAATAATGTGGTTATGGAAAGTAATTTTGATAATGGGATTTAAATAATAAAAAATTGTGCTAAATAACATTGTTAATTTGAGAACTTGTAGTACAAATCCCAACTCAGGGGGTTTTGGTGAAAATAATATTTGGTATAAATAGTTTATGGTCCTATTCACATGGCATGATCATTAGGCAAGGGTTTGGGTCAAGGAGGTGAGTCTGGAGAGTAGCAGGAGCATTGGATTCAAACAAAAGCAACAGGGAAGAAAGCAAACATCACATCAAGCATCACAAGCATTCACAAAAAATTTAATTGGTCCTAATATTTGAGAAAAGTCAAATCAGTCACGAGAGTTAAATACAAGGTGTTACAGTTGCATCGGTTTGAGTTCTCCACGATGATACATGGAAGTGAGAAGTTGAGAAGCTTATTACCCTTGGGTACTTGGTACCCCTAGAAGCTCGGTGGTGCCTCGGAGCTCAATCATTGTGGTGTAAAGCTCCAGGCAAGCGTCCGAGTCTCCAATTAAGTTGTGGAGATTCCCCCAGCATTTGTGGTCACCTCCAAGCCATATGCCATTGTGTTGAAGCTTTGTGGTGTTGTTGGGAGCCTCCAATTAAGTTGTGGAGATTGCCCAAACCTTGTTTGTACGGGTCGGTGACCGCCCACAAGGGTCCCTTAGTGTAATCACGGCATCTTGCATTGTACGAGGGTGTGAGGAGATTACGGCGGCCTTAGTGGTATCTTGGGGAGCATTGTGCCTCCACACTGCTCCAAACGAAGATTAGCATCCGCAAGGGTGTGAACTTCGGGATACATCGTCATCTCGCCCTGCCTCTGTTATCTCTTACCCAAACCCTTTACTTATGGACTTTAATTTGTGTTAGCCATATTGTTTCTTGTCATATATCTTGCTATCACTTTGTTGTTTATCTTGCTTAGCATAAGTTGTTGCTGCACATAACTGAGCCTAGTTGTTTTACGTTTTGTGCTTGACAAATTAAACGTTAGTTTTATTCCGCATTTGTTCCAGAGTAAACCGTAATTATTTTAAAGGGCCTATTCACCCCCCTCTAGGGGACATGCACGTCCTATCACCTATTGGATACCTATTGTCGTCGTGAATTCAACAACCTTGAGTATGCTTGATTCAGAGTTCGTGTGTGAAAGTTATAGAAGTTTAAGTATCCAGGGATAGTAACGCTCCTCGTGCGAGCGGTGGTACCACTCCCGGGAGGTAGTACCGCTCCCTCGGACGTTCTGGCAGTGGTAGTACCGCTCCTAGCAGCGGTACTACCACTCTGGTCAGGCTCTCAGTGGGGGTAACGGTTGGATTCTTTCCCCCACTATATAAAGGAGGTCTTCTTCCCCATTGGACCTGATCTATCCGTTGAGCTCGTGTTCGTCCCCCATTGTTGACCTTCTTATAGCTTGCTAACTATCAAGCCCTCCTATGATTCTTGCTAGTTCTTGAGGGAAAAGACAGAGGAGATATGGATCCACATCTCCACCAATCACTTTCTCCTCTATGTGAGGGGAACCCCATGGATCTTGATCTTGGAGTTCTTTGTGAGCTCCTTGTTCTTCCTCTCATATTTCTCCTTAGCTTTTGTTGTTGTGGAGGGATTCGAATGTGATGGACTTGACCACTTAATGTGTTCTTGCCATTTCATTAGTTGCATCGGCATGAGTTCTCCACGATGATACGTGGAAGGGGGAAGTTGAGAAGTTTATTACCCTTGGGTACTTGGGACCCCTAGAAGCTTGGTGGTGCCTCGGAGCTCAATCATTGTGGTGTAAAGCTCTGGACAAGCGTTGGGGTCTCCAATTAAGTTGTGGAGATTTCCCCGAGCATCTGTGGTCACCTCAAGGCCATATGCCATTGTGGTGAAGCTTCATGGTGCTGTTGGGAGCCACCAATTAAGTCGTGGAGATTAGCACAACCTTGTTTGTATGGATTCAGTGACCGCCCTCAAGGGTGTTTTAGTGGAATCATGACATCTTGCATTGTGCGAGGGTGTCAGGAAATTACGGTGGCTTTAGTGGCACCTTGGAGAGCATTCTGCCTCCACACCGCTCCAAACGGAGATTAGCATCTGCAAGGGTGTGAACTTCGGGATACATCGTCGTCTCCGCGTGCCTCGGTTATCTCTTACCCGAACCCTTTACTTGTGCACTTTACTTATTGATAGCCATATTGTTCCTTGTCATATATCTTGCTATCACTTTGTTGTTTATCTTGCTTAGCATAAGTTGTTGGTGCACATAGGTTAGCCTAGTTGTGTTTAGATTTTGCGCTTGACAAATTAAACGTTAGTTTTATTCCGCATTTGTTTAAGCCTAAACCGTAATTATTTTAAAGCACCTATTCACCCCCCTCCTCTAGGAGACAACCACGTACTTTCACCTGTTGGAAAGCTCATGCCGTCGTGAATTGAACAACCTTAAGTTTGCTCGATTCGGACTTTGTATGCAAACGTTATAGCACTTTCAGTATCCAGCGGTAGTACCACGTGTGGTGCGAGCGGTAGTACCACTCCCGGGAGGTAGTACCGCTCCCTCAGACGTTCTGGCAGCGGTAGTACTGCTCCTAGCAACGGTAGTACCGCTCGGTCGGGCTGTGAGTGGGGGTAACAGTTGGATTATTTCCCCCATTGTATAAAGGAGGTTTTCTTCCCCATTGGACCGGTTCTATCCATTGAGCTCGTGTTCTTCCCCCATTGTTGATCTTCTTCGAACTTGCTAACTCCCAATCCCTCCAATGATTCATGCTAGTTCTTCAGGGAAAAGAGAGAGGAGATCTAGATCCACATCTCCACCAATCACTTTCTCCTCTATGTGAGGGGAACCCCTTGGATCTTGATATTGGAGTTCTTTGTGATCTCCTTGTTCTTCCTCTCATATTTATCCATAGCTTTCGTTCTTGTGGAGGGATTTGAGTGTGAGGGACTTGACCACTTCATGTGTTCTTGCCATTGAATTAGTTGAATCGGTTTGAGTTCTCCACGGTGATACGTGGAAGTGAGTAGTTGACAAGCTTATTACCCTTGGGTACTTGGTACCCCTAGAAGCTTGGTGGTGCCTCGGAGCTCAATCATTGTGGTGTAAAGCTCCGGGCAAGCGTTTGGTTCTCCAATTAAGTTGTGGAGATTGCCCCGAGCATTTGTGATCACCTCGAAGCTATATGGCATTGTGGTGAAGCTTCGTGGTATTGTTGGGAGCCTCCAATTAAATTGTGGAGATTGCCCCAACCTAGTTTGTACGGGTTCGGTGACCGTCCTCAAGGGTCCATTAGTGGAATCATGGCATCTTGCATTGTGCGAGGGCGTGACGAGATTACGGTGGCCATAGTAGCATCTTGGGGAGCATTGTGCCTCCACACCGCTCCAAACGGAGATTACATCTGCAAGGTTGTGAACTTCAGGATACATCGTCGTCTCTGCGTGCCTCATTATCTCTTACCTGAACCCTTTACTTATGCACTTTACTTTGTGATAGCCATATTGTTTCTTATCATATATCTTGTTATCACTTCATTGTTTATCTTGCTTAGCATATGTTGTGTGTGCACATAGGTGTGCCTAGTTGTTTTAGGTTTTGTTCTTGACAAATTAAACGTTAGTCTTATTCTGCATTTGTTCAAGCCTAAACAGTAATTATTTTAAAGAGCCTATTCGTCCCCCCTATGCGACATCCACGTCCTTTCACCTGTTGGATAGCTCTTTACGTTGTGAATTCAACAAGGTTGACTTTGCTCAATTCAGAGTTCCTATGCGAAAATTGTAGAAGTTTCAGCATCCAACAGTAATACCGCTCCTCGTGCTAGTGGTAGTACCGCTCCCGGAGCGGTAGTAGTTTTTTACTACTGCTCTCGGGAGGTAGTACCGCTCCCTAGGACGTTATGGCAGCGGTAGCACAGCTCCTAGCAGCGGTAGTACCGCTCCGGTCGGGCTGTGAGTGGGGGTAACTGTTGGATTCTTTCCCCCACTATAAAAACGAGATGTTCTTCCCCATTGGACCTGATCTATCCGTTGAGCTCGTATTGTTCCCCCATTGTTGACCTTCTTAGAGCTTGCTAACTCTCAATCCCTCCAATGATTCTTGCTAGTTCTTGAGGGAAAAGAGAGAGGAGATCTAGATCCACATCTCCACCAATCACTTTCTCCTCTATGTGAGGGGAACCCATTGGATCTTAATATTGGAGTTCTTTGTGGGCTCCTTGTTCTTCCTCTCATATTTCTCCATAGCTTTTGTTGTTGTGGAGGGATTTGAGTGTGAGGGGCTTGACCACTTCGTGTGTTCTTTCCATTGCATTAGTTGCATCGGTTTGAGTTCTCCACGGTGATACGTGGAAGTGAGAAGTTGAGAAGCTTATTACCCTTTGGTACTTGGTACCCCTAGAAGCTTGGTTGTGCCCCGGAGCTCAATCATTCTGGTGTAAAGCTCCAGGCAAGCGTCGGGGACTCCAATTAAGTTGTGGAGATTGCCCCGAGCATTTGTGGTCACCTTAAATCCATATGCCATTGTGGTGAAGCTTCATGGTGTTGTTGGGAGCCTCCAATTAAGTTCTAGAGATTACACCAACCTTGTTTGTATGGGTTCGTTGACCGCCCTCAACGGTCCCTTAGTGGAATCACGACATCTTGCATTGTGCGAGGGCGTGAGGAGATTACGGTGGCCTTAGTGTCATCTTGGGGAGCATTATGCATCCACACCGCTCCAAACGGATATTAGCATCCGCAAGGGTTCGAACTTCGGGATACATCGTCGTCTCAGCGTGCCTCGGTTATCCCTTACCCGAACCCTTCACTTATTCACTTTACTTTGTGATAGCCATATTGTTTCTTCTCATATATCTTGCTATCACTTTATTTTTTATCTTTCTTAGTGTCGTGGTTTTGTCACGGCACATGTCCTCGTGAAAGGACTTAGTGATGGAGCCATCGCACCTTGGTGGCGACTCAAAGAGGGTGAACGGAAGCGAGACTCAGGTTTACCCAGGTTCGGCCCCTCCTATGGAGGTAAAAGCCTACGTCATGCTTTGTGTATATTGATGGTGGATTTGATTACAAGGAGGGCGTAACTCGCCTGACCTAGCTCTCGATGATTTCTAACTTTATCTATCTGCCCTAGATACTCACCTTTATATATAGGTCGAGGCTCTAGGGGTTACAAAGTCCTGGCCACATTACAAATCGTGGCCTTCCATATCTCTAAGTCACCGTGTTTTCCAAGCCAGGAAACCTCCTCGGCGACTTATCTTCGCCATCAATCCTGAACCGCCATGTGGCTCATGGGCCTTGGCGGCCTTCCGACGAAGATCTCCCTACGCACTTCAGGCCTAGGCCAAGGCTTATACTGACCACGTATGTATGAGTCGCCGCTTTCCTGACCCGACCCAACAAGGCGGGTCATACCGCAGGTAATATCCCCAACATTAGGCCCCATATTGACTTGAATTCATTCACGCCAATAAATCTTTACGCTTGTCCTCGGTGACTCATATTACCTCTGTCTTTTCTTTAATAAGTGACGAGCCGCCAACTTTCACAAATTGCTTGAGTCGCATGGTTATTTATTGGTGACATCACCTTCTCCACTATTCCCGGGATTTTGATGACATCACTTCCACGGATCTTTTCATCTTTATCCTGTTATCCCAAAAATCTAGGAGCCATTATTTTTGGTTTTCAATTTGTCACCTCGATTCCCGTGTCTGCCGTTTCAACCCTGCCCTAGGTCTTTAAATAGTCGCAGTGCAGTGGGGGCATCCTCACCTGCCTCCATTCTGTCTCCTCGGCTGCATCGTCTTCCTCGAGCTTGTGTATCGACCATCTCGCCATCGTCGAACCTCTCTCGCGGACCAGCTGTTTCCCAGGCTGATCGGGGGTGCGGTCTCTACCGCAGAACCTGTGCGACCTTCTTCTATCATCGTCTTCCTCCTTTGGGTAAGTTCTCTTTCTTCATTAGGGCTAGATCTTGAACCCCCCATATTTCTTAGGGCAGCACCGAAACCCCATGAATGCTAGATCCTTTTACCATTAACCCGCCCAAGAATGGCATTTTACATCCTTCCACGTAGCAATAAACCATGGTAGTCCCGTCACGCTCCCTAGCAAGTTGTATTCTTCCTCAATTCTCCATAGATCCACACACTGTTTTTGCAGTGTTCTTGTGTTCTTAGCGCCTAAATTTTCGGCAAATATTATTTTCTCAAATAGAACTACCCGTAGATCCGTAAATTATCTCCCGGTGTTGGAAACATGTTTGTCCTCAATAGGGAATATCCTTAAAGAAACCTTTAGAGCCACAATCCGCCCTCAATGCTACGGTGAGTTACAACACCCTTGTAGATATGCTTCAAACTGTTGGCTTGCGAGTTATCATTCCATAGGTCCTGATAACCCGCCAATCTCTTTTTTGGTAGTCATGGGTACCATCTCTAAATGTAACTGGCTGCCAACAGAAGTCAATGACGCTTACCTTGAGAAATTTGTAAAAGTGGGTAATCTTGATCCCAAGGAAGTCATTGGATGGCGAACCGCCTTTGGGGAAGCAATCCCTCAACCCGTCGAAGGGGAAGTAGTCATTTTTGCCGATCACCTTGAGCGAGGCTTCAAGCCGCCCGGCACGAAATTCTTCAGAGACGCCTTGCACTTCTTCAACCTCCATCCCCAAGACTTGGGGCCAAAGTCCATCAGTAACCTCTGTTAGTTCCAAGTGTTCTGTGAGGCTTATCTGCAAATAGAGCCCACTGTATTGTTGTTCACGAAGTTTTTCTATCTGAACTGCCAGGCTGAGTTTGCCAACGGGCCTTGCTTAGAACTTGGGGGAGTTAACATACAGTGACGTCGTGAATGCGGGTTTCTGACCGTTACATTGCCAAGCCATCCCAAAAGTTGGGCAAAGACTTGGTTCTACTGCCGCGACACCTATCCATCCAATCAAAACCCCTTACCGGGCTTCACGGAAGAACGTCTACCCATGGACTTCAAGTTGCCGGAAAAGCTAACTAAAGAAGAGGAAGCCACGTTTTTCCCTATCTTTGCAAAATTCAAGGCCCTTACCGTCAATGGTCTTACTGGGATCGATTCGATTCGCTGCTGGGTGGAGTGGAGAATCATGCCCTTAAGCCGCCGAGATGGCTTGATGTGTGAATACAATGGCGACTTAAACCACCCCCAACACTTTTACAATGTGAGGCTTTTGGAAGAAGACATTGTCGAGATTGTGAAGAAACTAAGTGCCGAGCCCATTGAGAATTTTCCAAAATTGGGCTTAAACCTTTTTGCGTCTCCAACCCGGCTCCAAAGGTAAACAATCCAAGTCGCCCTTTTAGCTTTTCAATGTACTCATTCATGTTTCTGATCTGAACTTTTCATCATGTCAATCGGAGGGATTCGGCGTTTTGGTCCCGAAGACTCAAGACAATCATCAAGAAAACAACCAAACCCGCCCCTAAGACGAAGAAGAAGAACAAACGCAAAGCCGCAGCAAAAGAGTCATGCGTCGTTGGCGAGTCTCGGGTCGCCGAAGAACAATCAGAGGTAAAAAATTCTCTTGTCTTTATTGCTTTAATTTGACTTGTACTTACGCTTTGCTACCTTTGTTTATAGGATGATGACTTTGAGAGCCAAGATGAAGATGTCGAGGTAATTTCCATTTCTTCCGACTCAACTTCTGCTCCCCTCAAGCCGGCGAGGCGAATATGTAGGAAAGTTCCCATGTCTCACCCGGACGCTCATCTAGATCCCAATTTCCTTTTAAAGAAGGCGAGTTATACACCCAAACGTCACACTCGAAGCCACTCTGGGGACCTAGTGTCCGGCTTGCCTGAGAGAACAACTGGTCGCAAACGACAGAACGAGGTATTTTACTGCAAGCATCTTTTTCTTCTTGTGCAAGATATTCTCGTGATTTACCCAATATTTGAATCCTTATCCATCGGGTTTCACCTCCTTCATCTGGCGATTCAGCTATGTCGACTCTCCCTCCAATGATTCGTCTTTAGGGGTAACTTCCTTTACTAACATGTTCTTTCGGATGTCAATGTCTCCGTCTCAACATTGGTGTCGTTGTTTCTCAGAGTGCAAGCAAAGAAGAGGAAAACCGGCAACTCATCTCCCAAAGCGGCTGAAGTGTTTGGTATGATTACCTCCGTCCAAGTGGCTCTAGAAGAACGAGCTGAAATTTGCGACAATATTTTTGATGATTTTCCTGATATCCGGGTCAACCCTTCAACCCTCAAAAGGAAGTGACTGAAAACATCAACCCGCCCAGTCCTTCTAAGGCGCCTGAAGACCCAGATTCAGTCAATGTTACTGGTACTGGCTATTCTAAGCCTGCAACCACGAAGTTAACCAAACACGCGCCAAAAGATGCCCAAGTATTTCCAGAGAAAGATATCACCAAGCTGAAGCTTCCCAACTATGAAAAATTGGAGTTTGAGGAACTATATTCTTGTTTTGTGAGCCGTCTGGAGACAAGCCACGAGATGGAAAAGAGTCTGGCCAACATGATGCGGATCAAACATGAGGCATGATATCTTTTATCCTTATTGACATGTCCTCCCATTAGCCCTCCAAAGGGCGAGTCATCCATGACGAATCGTGCTTTGTGTAATCTTTCAACCTGTAGCCCCCAAGGGTCGGGTCATCTTTGTAAAGATGAGCCGTGTCTTTAGTTTGTGCTTGAACAAGAGCTTCAACCTGTAGCCCCCAAGGGTCGGGTCATCTTTTTAAAGATAAGCAAGGTATTTAACTTATACTTGACGAAAAGCTTCAACCTGTAGCCCCCAAGGGTCGGGTCATCTTTGTAAAGGTGAGCCGGGACTTTTTAATTTAACACTTGGAATAAAATCTTCAACCTATAGCCCCCAAGGGTTGGGTCATCTTTGTAAACATGAGTCGGGTCTTTAACTTGTATTTGAACAAAAACTTGAACCAGTAGCCCCCAAGGGTTGGGTCATCTTTGTAAAGATGAGCCGGGTCTTTAACTTGTATTTGAACAAACAATCTTCAACCTATAGCCCCAAGGGCCGGGTCATCTTTTTAAAGATGAGTCGGGTCTTGTTTGAAGGTATGATCTTACAAGAATTGAGTCATACATTAGCCCCAAGTGTCATGGATGTTGCTTGCAATTGTCCTGAAACTTGCTTTCTCGATGTTTGTTGCAGGAATCATTGACTCGGGCCGACTCAACTGTGGCCAGCTTGAAACAAAGCTTGGCAGAGCAGCACGGCACTCGATCTAAGTTTGAAGAGAAGTTTCGTCTTTCCCTGACTGACATGGAAAAAATGAAAGCAGAGCACAAAATGTTTGAAGACAAGGCCCATGTTAAGCAAGCTTCCATTTTGGAAAGGGCGGAACAAGCCGAAGACAAATTGAAAGCCGCCGTACAAGAACTCTCCGGCTTGAAGCATCACATCTCCAAAATGACCCAGGTCATATTTGGTAATGATAAATTACCTCCTTCTGAAAGTGCTTTGTACAACCTTGCGACCACTTATGATCCTGCTTTTTCATGTGTAGGTCCTCGCGCTGCCACCCTACAGAATAATTCCATTCTGAAGTTGAAGGTGATCTATACTTTGACAGAGCAGATGTACACTGGTGGTGTGATGACCATGAAGGTTGTTATGGGCAACAGGAAGCCCATAAAATCCATCAAGCATATGCTAGGTTGCTTATCAACATTGCCACCCGACATAGAGGAGCTAAAAAGGTAAGTCGCCTGCAAGGGAGCTCTAACTGCCCTAAGCCGGTGTTTGGCCTATGCTCCAGAACTTAAGCCGGAAGAGGTGACTCGTGGATTTCCAGAGCTAGACGATGACGGGTCAGATTTCACTGAAGAAGACTACCACCATTGTGTAAAATAATCTTGCTTTGCATTGACTCAGCTAGCGGTCGGCCTGGATTTAAGCAAATATCAGGCGGCTTATGATGAGCACATCAAAAGGGTGACTCCTCCTTCATATGAAATCACCGTCCTAACTCCGCAGCGCCGTAAGAATCCTTTTGACTTTGGTGTCGATCTGTCCATCGTCTTGACTGATGAAGACGAGTTCAACACCTTGACCAATTGCAATTGGAAATTGGGCGACTTACAGATTGAAGATGGCGAAAGCTTGAGGCAGGATAACCCGGAGGCGGCTTGAGTCAAACTGACATGAAGATCATCCGCAAAGAATACTTTGATTCCTTATGGACGGGTTATGTTTCCCTGTATGGCCTATTGAGCCATGTAATAGCCTAGGTTTTTTGAAAACAGTATGATAATTGTACCTTGTGATGGTGTTTGAAAGTTTAACCCTTCAGTAATATGAATCGCCTTTCCTAATGCTTTGCCATTTTTGACAAGAAAGAGATTTTGCCATGTTCATCACAGAAAAAGAATAAGCGAGCTCAACGAGTCGCGGCGGGGTATAATAGAATTTTATGAAACCCTTGGGCTATGCCACAAAGATAGTCATAAAGTTTGTCGGCTCAATGAGTTACGACAGGATAGGACGAGTTTGCAAGAATCTAGTGCTACCCCAATAAGGCTTTTGCAACATACCGAGTTGTTTAGACCGGCTGATTAGCGCGAGTCAAGCTTCAGTCAAGCAGGTTCAGTGAACCCATGGTTTGTCTATTTTCCATGTGACGGCTCCCACTAGCACCCTTCATGTTTTAACCAAGGCAAGTTCAGGGTCCAAAAATGGGATTGACTCGCCAAGAGTACATGGGACCATAGGGCGAGTCACCAAACACACAGTCTAGTATAACCATTGTAATGCATTAATTTTTCGCTAGCCAAGAGGGTATTCAGGCTGAACTCAATGAGCAGAAGCCCCCAAGTGACCTGTGATTAGGGAAAAGTCGGACATAGGATTACAGAAGCGTGTACGCTCTTACTGCAAAACGACTTGGGAGCTAGTAGCCCCCAAGTAAGTTGGCTTAATTCTCAAAACCATATAGGGTGCCCATGTTTGAACCGTGCAACGTGGCAACTTTAGTCCTCTTTGGCGTACCAACATCCAGTTTTGAAATAAGTGCAACGTGGCGACTTATGCTCTTTGATGTTGATAGCATCCATGCTTGGACGACTTATGAAACAATAAAGACTCATGATTTTAAGAAGGTGAAACAGCAGAAACCCCGAAGTTCGTGGGCATCGGCTTTATTGCTTTATATATATGAAAAAGAGATTACAAAGACTAAATTTGATACATAAATAGGGAGCCAGTGGCTATAAGTGTAGTATGGCCGTAAGTGGGCGATGTTCCATGGCCGGGTTGTCTCAACCTCTGTTGTTGGCCTATCTGGGTGAAGATCCACCAGGTAGTATGAACCGTTGTGAAGAGTCTTGCTGATGACGAAAGGTCCCTCCCATGGAGGGGATAACTTACTCATACCGGTATGATCCTGAATCAACCGGAGCACTAAGTCGCCCTCCTGAAACACTCGGCTTTTGACTCGGTGGCTATGATAGTGTCGTAAGTCCTGTTGATAAATCTCCGATCGTGATGCGGCCAAGTCATGTTCTTCCTCCAGGGCGTCCAACGAATCTTGACGCGGCAGCTCATTGTCTTGTTCCACATAAGCGGTGACTCATGGCGAGTCATGTCTGATGTCACTTGGTAACACTGCCTCTGCTCCATAGACCAAGAAGAAGGGCATGTAACCAGTAGACCGATTAGGGGTGGTTCTGATGCTACATAAAACCGAAGGCAACTCTTCAACGCAGCATCTCGGAGTACGTTCCAGAGGTACCATAAGCCGGGGCTTGATCCCCTGCAATATTTCCTGATTTGCCCTCTCTGCCTGTCCATTAGATTAGGGGTGTGCGACTGCAGAAACATCAAGCCGGATGTGCTCCCTTGCACAAAACTCTTGCATGGCGCCTTTGGATAGATTAATACCATTATTAGCAATAATACTATGAGGATACCCGAAGCGAAAGATTAACTTCTTAAGGAACTTGACGATTGTGTCTACATCGCAACTATTGACTAGTTCTGCTTCAACCCACTTGCTAAACTTGTCAACTGCCACCAATAGGTGGGTTTTCTTATTAGATGACAATTTGAAAGGACCAACCATGTCCAGCCCCCAGACTGTAAAAGGCCATGTAATTGGGATCATCCATAATTCCTGAGCCGGCACATGCATCTGACGCCCAAATTTTTGGCATTCATCACATCTGCGTACTATATTCTCAGCATCTGCATGGGCCGTCAACCAGTAAAATCCATGCCTAAAGGCTTTAGACACCAAAGACCATGACCCGGCATGATGACCACAATCGCCTGCATGTATCTCGTTGAGAATTGCACACCCTTCCTCAGATGAGACACACCTTTGTAAGATTCTAGATGTGCTTTGCTTGTGTAGCTCGCCTTTATGTATGATCATAAACTTCCATCGACGGATAATTTGGCGAGCCAGCAACTCAGCAGTAGGTAACTCGCCTCGCGCTAAATATGCCATGTAAGGGACCGCCCAATCTGGGGTAACACGGAGAGCCGCCACAAGTGGAGACTCAGGGTCAGGAACCACTAAGTCCTCGTTCGAAGGCAATTTTACTGACGGGTTATGCAATATATCCAAAAAGACGTTAGGGGAAACCGGCTTACGCTGTGACCCGAGTCGTGAAATAGCATCAACCGCCTCGTTGAGTCAACGATCAATATGATCAACCTGATAACCATGAAAATTACCCGCCACGTCTGACACGGCACGTCTATAAGCCGCCATCAAGGGGTCTCTGGAATCCCATGTGCCCGTGACTTGCTATGCCACCAGGTCAGAGTCGCCCAAGCATCTGACTCGACTAAGGTTCATCTCTTTGGCAATTCTGAGCCCATGGAGTAAAGCTTCGTATTCTGCCGCATTGTTGGTACATGGGAACATAAGTCGGAGGACATAGCAAAAGTTGTCACCCTGTGGTTAGGTCAATACTACGCTAGCCCCCGAGCCTTCCAGCTGTCTAGACCCATCAAAATGGATAGTCCAATATGTCTGGTCAGGTTTGTCCTCTGGAATTTGTAACTCGGTCCAGTCGTTGATCAAATCCACTAAGGCCTGAGACTTAATGGTCGTGTGAGGTATATATTTCACATGATGGGGTCCAAGCTCAATAGCCCACTTAGCAATCCGCCCGGTTGCTTCACGGTTCTGTATAATATCACCAAGCGGCGCAGAACTCACCACCATGATGGGATGCTCTTGAAAGTAATGTTTCAATTTTCGACTCGCCATGAAGATCCCAAAAACTAACTTCTACGAGTGCGGGTAACGCTGTTCGGAGAGGGTTAGGACTTCGCTTACAAAGTAGACCGGTCTTTGAACCGGGTATTCCTTCCCTTCCTCTTTGTGCTCGACGACCACTTCTACGCTTACTTCTTTAGAGTTGGCAGCAATGTATAGCAGCATAGGCTCATTATCAATCGGAGTAGCTAAGACAGGAGGCTCAGCCAGTTGTTTCTTCAAGGCTTCAAAAGATTCATTGGCTTCATCCATCCAGACAAAATGATCAGTTTTCTTGAGCAGATGATAAAGAGGGATGGCCTTCTCCCCAAGGCAACTTAGGAAACGACTTAGAGCCGCAATACGACCCACCATGCGCTGAACTTGTTTGACATTAGTCGGCTTACCAAGCGAAGTGATTGCTTCGAGTTTATCCGGGTTAGCCTCGATGCCTCGTTCTAGCAGCAAGAAGCCCAATAATTTTCGTGTAGGAACACCAAAAAAAAAATACTTGGTTAACATAAGTTGTTGGTGCACATAGGTGAGCCTAGTTGTTTTAGGTGTTGTGCTTGATAAATTAAAAGTTAGTTTTATTCCGCATTTGTTCAAGCCTAAACCATAATTATTTTAAAGTGCCTATTCACCCCCCCCCCCAATCTAGGCTCCATCCATGTCCTTTCACCTGTTGGATAGCCCTTGTCTTGGTGAATTCAACAAGCTTGAGTTTGCTCGATTCGGAGTTCGTATGCGAAAGGTATAGTAGTTTCCGTATCCAGTAGTAGTATTGCCCCTGGTGCGAGCGGTAGTAGTTTTTTACTACCGCTCCCAGACGGTTGTACCGCTCCCTCAGAAGTTCTGGCAGCGGTAGTACCCCTCCGATCGGGGTGTGACCGGGAGCAACGGTTGGATTCTTTCCCCCACTATATAAAGGAAGTCTTCTTCCCCATTGGACCTGATCTATCTGTTGAGCTTGTGTTCTTCCCCCATTGTTGACCTTCTTAGAGCTGGCTAACTCTCAATCCCTCCAATGATTCTTGCTAGTTCTTGTGGTAAAAGAGAGAGGAGATCTAGATTCACATCTCCACCAATCACTTTCTCCTATATGTGAGGGGAACCCCTTGGATCTTTATCTTGGAGTTCTTTGTGAGCTCCTTATTCTTCCTCTCATATTTCTCCATAGTTTTGATGTTGTGGACGGATCTGAGTGTGAGGGACTTGACCACATCGTCTGTTCTTGGCATTGCATTAGTTGCATCGGTTTGAGTTCACCACGGTGATACGTGGAAGTGAGAAGTTGACAAGCTTATTACCCTTGGGTACTTGGTACCCCTAGAAGCTTGGTGGTGCCTCGGAGCTCAATCATTGTGGTGTAAACCTCCGGGCAAGCATTGGGGTCTCTAATTAAGTTGTGGAGATTTCCCTGAGCATTTGTGGTCACCTCGAAGCCATATTCCATTGTGGTGAAGCATCGTGCTGTCGTTGGGAGCCTCCAACTACGTGGTGGAGATTGCCCAACCTTGTTTGTACGGGTTCGGTGACCGCCCTCAAGGGTCCTGTAGTGGAACCGTGGCATCTTGCATTGTGCGAGGGCGTGAGGAGTTTACGATGGCCTTAGTGGCATCTTGGGGAGCATTGTGCCTCCACACCGCTCCAAATGGATATTAGCATCCGCAAGGGTGTGAACTTCGGGATACATCTCGTCTCCGTGTGCCTCAGTTATCTCTTACCCGAACCCTTTACTTATGCACTTTACTTTGTGATAGCCATGTTGTTTCTTGTCATATATGTTGCTATCACTTTGTTATTTATCTTGCTTAGCATAAGTTGTTGGTGCACATAGGTGAGCCTAGTTGTTCTAGGTGTTGTTCTTGACAAATTAAACGTTAGTTTTATTCCGCATTTGTTCAAGCCTTAACCATAATTATTTTAAATCGTCTATTCATCCCCACCCCTTCTAGGCGACATGCAAGTCCTTTCACATGTTGGATAGCTCATGTCGTCGTGAATTCAACAAGCTTGAGTTTTCTCAATTCGGAGTTCGTATGCGAAGGTTATACCAGTTTCAGTATCCAAGGGTAGTACTGCTTCTACTGCTAGCGGTAGTACTTCTCTTGGAGCGGTAGTACCACTCCTGGAGCGGTAGTAGTTTTTTACTACCGCTCCCTCAGACGTTCCAGCAGCGGTAGTACCGCTCCGGTCGGGCTGTGAGTGGGGGTAACGGTTGGATTCTTTCCCGCACTATATAAAGGAGGTCTTCTTCCCCATTGGACCTGATCTATCTGTTGAGCTCGTGTTCTTCCCCCATTGTTGACCTTCTTAGAGCTTGCTAACTCTCAATCCCTCCAATAATTCTTGCTAGTTCTTGAGGGAAAAGAGAGAGGAGATCTACATCCACATCTCCACCAATCACTTTCTCCTCTATGTGAGGGGAACCCCTTGGATCTTGATCTTGGAGTTCTTTCTGAGCTCCTTGTTCTTCCTCTCATATTTCTCCATAGCTTTTGTTGTTGTGGAGGGATTTGAGTGTGAGGGACTTCACCACTTCGTGTGTTCTTGCCATTGCATTAGTTGCATCGGTTTGAGTTCTCCACGGTGATACATGGAAGTGAGAAGTTGGGAATCTTATTACCCTTGGGTACTTGGTACTCCTAGAAGATTGGTGGTGCCTCGGAGCTCAATCATTGTGTTGTAAAGCTCCGGAAAAGCGTCAGGGTCTCCAATTAAGTTGCGGGGATTGCCCCGAGCAGTTGTGGTCACCTCGAGGCCATATGCCATTGTGGTGAAGCTTCCTGTTGTTGGGACCCTCTAGTTAAGTTGTGGAGATTGCCCCAACCTTGTTTCTATGGGCTCGGTGATCGCCCTCAAGGGTCCCTTTGTGGAACGGCATCTTGTATTGTGCGAGGGCGTGAGGAGATTACGGTGGCCTTAGTGGCATGTTCGGGAGAATTGTGCCTCGACAACGCTGCAAACGGAGATTAGCATCCGCAAGGGTGTGAACTTTGGGATACATCGTCGTCTCCACGTGCCTCGGTTATTTCTTACTCGAACCCTTTACTTATGCACTTTACTTTGTGATAGCCATATTGTTTCTTGACATATATCTTTCTATCACTTTGTTGTTTATCTTGCTTAGCATAAGTTGTTGGTGCATATATGTGAGTCTAGTTGTTTTAGGTCTTGTGCTTGACAAATTCAACATTAGTTTTATTCCGCATTTGTTCAAGCCTAAAATGTAATTAATTTCAAGCGCCTATTCACCCCCCCCCCCTCTAGGCGACATCCACGTCCTTTCACCTGGCAAGCCCCCCTTGGCATATCCGCCCCTCGGGAGGAAGGGCGTTGGGAGGCGCTTCCCTCTCGCGAGCCTCACGAGGAAACACCATTGGAGAGGGTCCCATGAGCGGCCCCTCACGAGGAAGGGTCCTTGTGAGTGTCGTATCCCCGGGCCTTGATAAGAGGCGCTCCGAGGCCCGCAAAGTGCAATGCGTCGTGGACCACATGCCGACGGGCCTGGGTACCCCCAGTCCCAGAGCTCCGACAGTATCCCTTGAGCCCACGGCATTTACGACTCAACACACTAGGGTGCGATGTGTGGGCTCTCATTGCTTGTGGGCCCGGCTCAACATGTAACGTGTGTCAAGATGCGAGGCGCCCCACCTTGCCGCAATGCATCGGTATTCGCTGTGACCTGCATAAAGCAGGCACGTGGGGTGGCACTGTCATTACTCTCTTCCATGTCATTCTCTCTTTCCTGCAACTTCTCCTTTGGTGCTAGGGTGCGCCAGATCCAATCTTTGAGCAAGTCGCCTCCTCGCCCCGTTCACGGCTTCGGACGGCAAATGGTTCCCGCCGGCAAGAAGCGGAAGGCCGCAACACCTCGTGCGAGTGTTCCCACACCGGTCCAGCTCTCTTGACTTCCCGCGCCTCGGAGGCACAGGATCTAGGTCCGATGATCCTGTTCGTGGCCGGAGAGATGCATGAGTGGGGAGGGACCACCATTTGGCCGGGCTCAGCGACGCCGAGTAGCTTGGTGAGGTCTGACTACCCTTTCTTCCTCCATAGCATTTACGTCGAGGTGATCCCACCGTTCTCCGCCTTCTTCTATGACATCCTCTCCCATTACCATATCCAGGCTCTACACCTCCAGCCCATCTCCGTCGTTCTTCTCTTGGTTGTCTTCGCTTTCTACTATGAGGCTTTCGTGGGCGTGAGGCCCTCGGTGGCGCTCTTTCGTCATTTCTTTAGTCTGCAGTCCACCGCCATGCCAGCGCTCCGCATGCATCCCCTTTGTCGATGTCGGGGGCGGGGGCACCCACTTGATGGCTAGGAAGAAGATCGAAGGCTACTTGAGCCGCTGGGTCTTCATGGACCTCTACCGGAGCTCGTCCTTCATGGTCCCCTTAAGCCCGCCCAAGCAGACCTCTAGGTGGAGCCACGATAAGCTCACCGACCCGAGAGCGGGGCCTGTCCTGGACCGAATTGCCTATCTCACAGAGACCCTCCTGATAGGGGCGATGATTATGAAGGAGTTTCTCGGGCACCACATCGTGTCGCTTCAAGCACACTCGCGCCCCTTATGGGAGTTCACCACCAGTGGCGACCCAATGTGCATGCATGTTAGTGGCCTGACACACGGCGAGCTGGATGGAGTCTTGGGGGCCCTGCTGGGTCATTGTCCCGAGGTTCTCCCTCGAGCCATGCCGCCGCTTTACACTTGCGAAGACATGGTGGAGAGGGTCGGGGAGATGCCCATCTTCGACAAATGGGGGCTCGCTAGGCTGCTTGCGGGCTCGCCCATCGCGGTTTCGTCCCCAAGCAGGGGCAGCAGCGACCAGGATTCAAAGGCGACGAAGGGTGAAGAGGAAGATGTTGGGCGGATTCCGCCACCCAACCTCCATCTGTCCTTACGCGGCCTTGGGGATGACAGATTAGCTGACGAGCGGCACCAGACGGTCCCTCCTGAGCCTGCGACCTCCGGAGACAGACCAGGGTCGGGCTCCGTGGCGATCGAGGGGTCAAGGGCGGGACCCCCGGCGGTGGTCCCATGCCTCCCTCGGCGGAGGTCGTGTTCCCCCCGGGGCTCCCTCGGGCTCCCAATGAGGAAAGTGGTCGGGACGAGCCCTCCGAAGACCTCGTCAAGCGCCCTCCTGGCGCTAGCAAGCCGGCACGCGAAGGAGGCAGAAATGCTCTTCCTTCCACAGAGAAAAAGAGGAAGTGGGCTGCAGGCGACGAGTAAGTACCTCGGGCTGCCATTGCGCTATTCCTTCGCGACCGTTATGCTCACACTGACTCTTTGTTGGTACAGGCTCCCAGACGGCAGCGAGGAAATGAAGAAGAAGAAGACCTTTGCTAAGGCGTGGGTCGTTTAGGTCTCAAGGGCACCTTCATACCTTGGTCGGGGCATCGCCAGGCGCGAAGGTAGCCCTCATAGGTTGGGCGCTGCGCCTAGGTGCGCGGGCACCGCTACATCTTGAAGCGCCTCCACCGCACGGCGGGGAGATGCTATCGCCGAGGGGCGCGGCGGTCATGTTACCAGTACCATCAGCCGAGCCCCCGGTGCCAACTAACGGGGGCCGCGACCTTCGCCAAGGCCCTAGAAGCGGGGGTTGTAGCCCCCGTGAGCACTCTGTGAACGTCCGAAGCGGGGGGAGGCCAAGAGCCCCCGACGCCTCAGGCGGAGGTGGTTAAGGTTGCTCCGGCCGCGGCAGCGGGCAATGCCGGGGTGATGGTGATTCCGGAAGTGCCCGCCCCGCTGGGTCCAGACGGGCTGCTCTGGTGCGGAGCTCTGACCGACACGCTGAACTTGCTCCCCCGGCCCGAGGTGGATTTTCAGGACGCCGAGGCGCGCCTCGCCATGGAGCTTGCGAGGTCGGTCGAGGGATGGAACCAACTTGATGCCTCCGCCAAGGTGGCCCAGAGCGAGGTCGAGGCCGTCCTCGCAGAAGGCCGGCGGGAAGCAGCCGAAGCCAAGTCTGCCTCTACAAGTGCCCTTGTCGATAAGGAAACGCTCGTCAAGTGCTACGAGGAATCATAGGTCGGTCTCAAGGGCCTTCAGGAGGCCACCAAGACTCACGAGGCGGCGCTTTCCCACAGCAACTCCGAACTGGCAAGGGTGGCAGCCGAGCAGGTCGTAGAGTGTGGGCGTCTAGAGACGGTCCAGCACGAGGTGGCTGAGGCTCAGGACACCCACATGAAGCAGGTCTCTGAGGCCAGCGAGAAGGCGGTAGTGGACCGTGCCGTGCTCTCATCTATGGACCTCAGGGTCCGCCAGGCATTGGGTTCCATTTGTAGGTCGAAGCTCGGGTCTTCCCTCATTCCTCACGATGCCAGCTATGTCGAGTTCTCTTCCGAGCTTGTGAAGGAGCTCCAAGGCGCGGTGAGGAAGGTAGACATGGCCCTCAAGGAGGAGTGTCACGACCTCCTCTCCTTAGCCGCGACCCGTGTCTTTAGCCATCTCCTCCTTCGCAATCCTCGCTTCGAGTCCGTAGGGGTGACGGGCCATGTGCCTGAGGAGTCTCACGGCAACCGCCATGCGGGGGCACGTGCGCATGATGCTCAAGAAGTTCTCCTGCGACAATGACTAGGAGTACGACGAGGAGCCCCCTGCCATGCCCTGAAACAGATTACCTTTGCCTCGAGGAGGCGTTAGACTTGTATGGAACAATTTGAATTCTGTAATAACTGCTTGCGACTTATAGTGCCTATTTCTGCGTTCGGCTTTCTCTTGATCGTCTTTGTGCTCTGCATCGGCAGGTCCCAACCCTGCGCGTATCTCAGTTGTCGATGAATTTCCAGGAGGTGAGGGCTACAGGGAGAGTGAAGGCCCTTGGTCGCGATGCTCAGGCCCCCCCTTGATGTGCAAGCGACTTGCTTGACGACCTCCGCGTTCCTCCTTAGGATCTTTGATTCTCTACGTCGGCACGGCCCAACCATGCGCATATCTCAACCACCGCTGGATTACCAAGAGGTGAGAGGCTACAGGGCCAGCGCAGGCCTTGAGTCGCGATGCTTAGCCCCCCCCACCTTGATGCGCAAGCAACTCCCTTAAAGTTCCTATGTTTTCCTCTCGAGGCCATGGTGCTCTACTTCGATAGGGCCAACCCTGCCTGTGTCTCAGCCATTGCTGGATTACCAGGAGGTGACAGGCTACAGTGCCAGTGCAGGCCCTCAGTCTCGATGCTCATCCACCCCCCCCCCCCTTGACGCACAAGCGACCCCCTGGAAGATCCTGTTACTCACCGTGTGGAGCCTTTGCACTGTGCGTCGGCAGGGCCCAACCCTGCACGTATCTCAGTTGTCGATGGATTACTAGGAGGTGAGAGGCTACAGGGCCAGTGCAGGTCCTGAGTCGCGATGCTCGGGCACCCCTTTGACGCGCAAGCAACTCGTGCTCCATGATGAAGGCCTTGAACTCTGCCTTGGCAGGGCCCAACTCTGCGTGTGTCTCAACTGTCGTTGGATTACCAGGGGTGAGAGGCTACAGGGCTAGTGCAGGCCCTGAGCCGCGATGCTCAGGCGCCCCCCTTGACATGCAAGCGGCTCTCATATAGGAGAATTGGTCAGAGCTCCGAGCGCCCGCCCGCTTTCCCTTGGGTGTCGCACGGGAATTAGACACCAAGGACCTGAGGAGCTGATGTGCACGGGGGTGGGCCCGCGAGACACAGCTCGATTGCTTGGATTTTTTGGAGCTGTAGGGACGCACCGGAGCATAGGCACTGTGTGTAGCCCCCGCACGTGCGAGGTACAAGGGGGAGCTGACGGGCATGGAGATCCAACGATCCTCCCCGACGCGATGCATGGGGCTTCCACTTGGACGTGGGCATAGTCACGGGTCAATAGTAATTCCGCCTAGCACAGAGCTCGGTGACTTCCACTAGGGCATGGGTGGAGCCCCCTCCTGAGGCCACGACGTGGCCTGTCGTGGGCTTCCACTTTGGGAGGCTCCGAGCATGTACAACCCACACTCGTTATTACATGAGAGGTTCATGGGGCAGCGATTTACTAAGGGGTCGGATACCCCAGGCACAAGGCTCACGAGTTCCTAGCCTCATCCTTCTGGCGGGTACTGCCTCATCCTTAGCGCATCAACGCTCTTGCGGGACCTGCAACACTAAGGGGGGCACATGCCGGGTGACCGACGCCGGGTCACTGCATGAAGGAGCTAGGCACCGAGAACCCCAGGTAGAGGCGCAAGCCCTTCATTTAGAGCTCAGCCACTCGGATTTAACGGCAGTGCAGGGACGAACCCGAGCACAGACGTCGTGCCAGGCTCCTTCATGGAGCAATCAAACGAAAATCACCCGTTGCTCAGGTGCCCAAAGCGACGAAGTGCCAAACTAGCAATAGAACACTTGAAGCGAACAGCATAAGTTTTTGAGGGAAATAACGAAGTTTACCACACAACCAAAAAGCGAGAACTTCACGAGGGTCGGCCCTCACGCCGAACGGTGGTGCAGCTGGACGGGTGCCCTCAGTCTTAGGTGAGACGGAGCTTCACCAGGTGGCCGCTGCGTGAGTGAGTCGGGTCACCGAGTGAAGCACGTCGTGACGGTCGATCTTCTCAAGGGTCGGCTCCCTCTTGGAGCCCTGGGAGCTCGCGAGTCCCTAGCACCATGCCAGGCTCCAGTGTGAGTCGCGTCAGCCTGCGAAAGGCAGTTGTGGTGTTTTCCACGCCAAAATGCATGCGAACACGGCTATTGTGAGTGCCTCGGCCTAGCCCCTCCCTCTCAAGCCGGAAGGAACTCCGGGAGGCGACCTCATTGAGGCCCGCGACATTGATGCACATGTGTGTCATAATGGTCCCCTCGGGAGTGATGAGCCTCGTGAGTTAGAGCTCTGTGCGGTGCCCGCTAGGCATGACGCCCGCTACCTGTAGCTTGTCGATCTCAGGGCGATGAACTCCTGAGCCCCGACGCCTAATGCTACCTCTTGAGCTTGCGTTGGTTTTCCCTTGAAGGGGAAAGGGTGATGCGGTGAAGTAGATAAGTATTTCCCTCAGTTTGTTGAGAACCAAGGTATCAATCCAGTAGGAGGAACAAGCAAGGCCCCAATAGTAGTACCTACACAAACAATCAAACACTTCCACCCAATGCTATAAAGGGGTTGTCAATCCCTTCAGAGTTATTCGCAAGGATGAGATCTGATAGAGATAGATATAAAAGATTGCGGAAACAGAAGTAAATAAATTTCAGCAAAGTATTTTTGGTTTATAGATCTGAAAATATAATATGGAAATAGACCCGGGGGCCATAGGGTTCACTAGAGGCTTCTCTCATAAAGGAAAATAGTACGGTGGGTGAACAAATTACTGTCGAGCAATTGATAGAAAAGCGAATAATTATGAAGATATCCAAGGCAATGATTATGCATATAGAAATCACGTCCGTGTCAAGTAGGCCAAAACGATTCTGATCTACTACTGTTACTCCACACATCGACCGACTCCTGCCTGCATCTAAAGTATTAAGTTCATGAAGAACAGAGTAGCGTGCTACGGCAACAAAAGTCATTCCCCGGCAATGGTGCCAGAGATCCTTCTGTCGTCTCTTGAGCTTGCGTTGGTTTTTCCCTTGAAGAGGAAAGGGTGATGCACCACAGGAGCAGTAAGTATTTCCCTCAGTTTGAGAACCAAGGTATCAATCCAGTAGGAGAATCTCGTCAAGTCCATAGTACATGCGCACACACAAAAGAGCTTGCACCCAACGCTTTAAAGGGGTTGTCAATCCCTTCAAGATTGATTGCAAAGTAAGATCTGAATGTTGAAAGTGCAACGAAGAAAAATTGTAAGGTTGAAAATATGGTGTGGAGTAGACCCGGGGGCCATAGTGTTCACTAGAGGCTTCTCTCAAAATAGCAAATATCATGGTGGGTGAACAAATTACTGTTGAGCAATTGATAGAACCGCGCAAAGTCATGACGATATCTAAGGCAATGATCATACATATAGGCATCACGTCCGAGACTAGTAGACCGATACTTTCTGCATCTACTACTATTACTCCACACATCGACCGCTATCCAGCATGCATCTAGCGTATTGAGTTCATGGCGAACAGAGTAACGCCTTAAGCAAGATGACATGATGTAGAGAGATAAACTCAAACCAATGATGAAAATCCCATCTTTTTACCCTTGATGGCAACAACATGATGCGTGCCTCGCTGCCCCTTCTTTCACTGGGTGAGGTCACCGCACTGTATGAACCCAAAACCAAGCACTTCTCCCATTGCAAGGATCATAGACCTAGTTGGCCAAACAAGACCCACAACTCGAAGAGAATTACAAGGATATGAAATCATGCATAAGAGAGATCAGAAGAAACTCAAATAAGATTCATAGATAATCTGATCATAAATCCACAATTCATCGGATCTCGACAAACACACCGCAAAAGAAGATTACATCGGATAGATCTCCATGAAGGTCAGGGAGAACTTTGTATTGAAGATCCAAGAGAGAGAAGAAGCCATCTAGCTACTAGCTATGGACCCGTAAGTCTATGGTGAACTACTCACGCATCATTGGAGCGGTCATGGTGTTGATGAAGAAGCCCTCCGTATCTGAATCCCCCCTCCGGGTGGGCACCAGAACGTGCCCCAGATGGGATCTTGCGGACACAGAAGCTTGCGGCGGCGGAAAAGTACTTTCGATGATCTCCTGATTTTTTCTGGGATTTTAGGGAATTTATAGGCAAAAGTCCTAGTGCAGAAATGGCCCAGGGATCCCACAAGCCAGGGAAGCGCGAGCCCCCCTGGCCGTGGCTAGGGGGCTTGTGGGGTCCCTGCATGCCCCCTGCCCTGATTCTCTGGCTTCCCGATCTTTTTCTGTTTCGGAAAAAATCTTTTTGGCAGTTTTATTCCGTTTGGACTCCGTTAAAAATCCTCCTCTGAAAGGGGTCAGAAACATGGAAAAACAAAAACAGGCACTTGACACTGAGTTAATAAGTTAGTCCCAAAAAATATATAAAAGGCATACAAAACATCGAAAGTTTGACAAGATAATAGCATGAAACCATCAAAAATTATAGATACGTTGGAGACATATCAAGCATCCCCTAGCTTAACTCCTGCTCGTCCTCGAGTAGGGAAGTGATAAAGACTGAATTTTTGATGTGGAATGCTACCTAGAATAGTTGTCCTTTGCAACTTCTTTCACATGACATGAATGTTCAGATTTGTAAGATTCAAAACAATAGTTTGCTATTGACATGAAAACAATAATACTTCAAGCAAACTAGCAAGGTAATCATGAACTTTCAAAATAACAAGGCCAAAGAAAGTTATCCCTACAAAATCATATAGTCTGGCTATGCTCCATCATCCTCACACAACTAATGTAAATCATGCACAACCCCGGTATTGTCCAAGTAATTGTTTTCGCACTCTTACTTACTCAAACTTTTTATAACTATCACGCAATACATGAGCGTGAGCCATGGATATAGCACTATAGGTGGAATAGAGTGTGGTGGTGGTTGTGAGACAAAAAAAGGAGGAGATGATCACATTGACTCGGCGTATCAAAGGCCTATGGAGATGCCCATTAGTATATATCAATGTGGATGAGTAGGGATTGCCATACAAGGGATGCACTAGAGCTATAAGTATGTGAAAGCTCAAAAGGAGAACTAGTGGGTGTGCATCCAACTTGCTTGCTCACGAAGACCTAGGGCAATTTTGAGGAAGCCCGTCATAGGAATATACAAGCCAAGTTATATAATGAAGATTCCCACTAGCATATGGTAGTGACAAAGCAATAAGCTCTCAATCATGAAGAACATGGTGCTATTGTGAAGCACAAGTGTGGAAAAACATAGTAGCATTGTCCCTTCTCTCTTTTTATCTTTTTTTATTTGGGCTCTTGGGCCTCTCCTTTTTATATGGGCTCTTTGGCATCTCTTTTTTTCCTCACATGGGACAATGCTCTAATAATGATAATCGTCACACTTTTATTTACTCACAACTCAAAGCTTAGAACGATGATGACTCTATAGGAAATGCCTCCGACAATGTACCGGGATGTGCAACGATCTAGCTTGGCGTATGATGTTGAAACATCTCGCTAGCTATCTTACGATCAACCAATGGCAATATGAGAGTGACAGCACAAGTCATGAGACGGAACGGTCGGAGTTGCATGGCAATATATCTCGGAATGGCTATGGAAAAGTTGATGTACCATGAAAGTTAAGATGTTTGCCTAGATGCTCATTATGGATAGGCTGAACACACAGGACATGCTGGAACGACGTCACTGGAAGGTTTCTGATTCTAATCTCTGTGTGTTGTGCCATGCCAGAGTCAAGGAAGACAGAGATCATTTATTCTTCACATGCCTGTTCAGCAACAGGGTTTGGAACTACCTACAGATTACTTGGCAGGGGTCTTCTATGTGGACTGCTACTGCTGCAGCTAGAAAGAATTTCCCTCATCCGTTCTTTGCTGAGGTTGTTTTCACTGCCTGTTGGAATATCTGGACCACCAGAAATGCAAAAGTCTTCAACCAGGAACAGCCAAAGTTCAGGAAATGGAGAGTTGGATTTATCCATGATGTTTCTTTATTAGCTCATAGAATTAAGGCTAGTTTCAGGGATGATCTCCTTAAGTGGATTTCCTTTTTGCCTCCTTGAGGTCTGTATCTCTCTGCTCCCCCCCCCCCTCTCTATACATTCCATACCATCTCTTGTACATACAGTTTTCATAGTTGCAATACAGAAAATGGCTGTGGGGGGTTTTCCCTACAGTAGCCGGTCAAAAAAAATGCCATAGTAGGTATGGGGGCTGTTTTGAGGAAGGCATATGGTGGGTTTGTGTACCGGCGAGAATTGCGCGGCACTAGAGAGGCTAGCAATGGTGGAAGGTGAAAGTGCATCTATACCATGGACTCACATTAGTCATGAAGAACTCACATACTTGTTGCGAAAGTTTTTATTAGTAATCGAAACAAAGTGCTAAACGCATACTCCTAGGGGAAGGGTTGGTAGGTGTTAACCATCGCGCGATCCCGACCTCAACACAAAGGATGACAATCAATAGATCAATTATGCTCCGACTTCCTAACATAGATCACCATACGTGCATGCTACGGGAATCACTAACTTCAACACACGTATTTCTAGATTCACAACACCCTACTAACATAGCTCTTAATATTACCAAATCCACGTCTCAAAACTAATTGAGAGGAATCAAAACTTCTCTTTCTACTCAATGCACATGAAGATGGAGGTTTTTGTATCCTCTATGGGTACCTATCACCTTTGGACTACTTTCATAGCATAAGCCAACTACCAAGTCACGCACCGCAGTGCTCTAAAAGATATAAGTGAAGCACATAGAGAAAAATTATCTAGCTCAAAAGATATAAGTGAAGCACTATGATATTCTAGAAAAATCACGATGAGTGCATGTCTCTCAGTAAAGGTGTGCAGAAAGGATGACTGTGACACAACAAAAAGAAAAGACTCCTATGATACAAGACGCTCCAAGCAAAACACATATCATGTGGTGAATAAAAATATAGCTCCAAGTAATGTTACCGATGGATTGAAGACGAAAGAGGGGATGCCTTCCCGGGGCATCCCCAAGATTAGGCTTTTTGGTGTCCTTGAATTTGGCTTGGGACGCCTTGGGCATCCCCAAGCTTGAGCTCTTCCCACTCCTTATCTCTTTGTCCATGAGAACATCACCCAAAACTTGAAAACTTCACAACACAAAACTTAAACATAAACTCGTGATAACATTAGCACAAGAAAACAAACTACCACCTCTTTTGGTACTGTACTCTCGAGTATTAGCAGCTGAATTTGTCAGATTCAACCACACCTGAAATATTAGTATCTCCAAGCAAAGTATCAGTAGCAAAGTAGTATGATAACAACGGTGTCAGAAACGATCTATTGACGACAGACTATTCCTAACGTTGTATCAATGGCGCCAAGTTGCCTCGTTGACGGAAATTGTCAGTTCCCGTCAATGATCAGCGAATCAAGATTGTAGCAGGTAGCAGTAGTGTAACAAGCAATAGCAGCGGCAAGGAACAGCAGTAGTGACAGCAGTAGCAAATAGCAACAGTAGCAAGCGACAGTAATAGCAACAGTAGCAGTAGCAGAGCAAAACAAGTAACAGCAGTAGCAACAGTAGTAGCAGCAGCAGCGGAGCAAGACAAGTAATAGCAGTAGGACAAACTCGTAGGCAATCGGTCGGTGATTTGTTTGGATGATATTCATCATGCAACATCTATAACACGAAGAGATATGTGCCTAGCTCCCGTTCGCCAATGTGATGTAGGCATGCATTCCGTGTGTCATCATACGTGCTTAGGGAAAAGAACTTGCATGACATCTATTGTCCATCCCTCCCGTGGCAGAAGGGTCCAAAAGGAAACTACGGGATATTAAGGTTCTCCTTTTAATAAAGAACCAGACCAACGCATTAGCACTTGGTGAACACATGAACTCCTCAAACTATGGTCATCATCGGGAGTGGTTCCGGTTATTGTCACTCCAGGGTTGCCGGATCATAACACATAGTAGGTAACTACAACTTCCAAGATCGGATCTAAAACACACATATATTGGTGACAATATAATAATTTTAGATCTGAAATCATGGCACTCGGGCCCTAGTGACAAGCATTAAGCATGGCGAAGTAGTAGCAATATAAATCTCAGAACATAGTGGATACTAGGGATCAATCCCCATCAAAACTAACTCGATTACATGATAGATCTCATCCTACTCATCATCGCCCAGCGAGCCTACGAATAGATTACTCACGAATGACGAAGAGCTTCATGGAATTGGAGAGGGAAGAAGGTTGATGATGACGATGGCTACGATTTCCCCTCTCCGGAGCCCAAGACGGACTCCGGATCTGCCCTCCAGATGAAGAACAGGTGGTTGCGGCGCCTCTGTATCGAAAACGCGATGAAAACTTCTCTTTTTATTATTTCTGGGACGAAAGGGATCTTATAGAGCTAAAGTTGGGGGCGGTAGAGCCGTGTGGGCGCCACAAGCCTGCCCACCGCCACGAGGGGGTGGTGGCGGAGCCAGGGCTTGTGGCCCACTGGCCCACCCCCTGAGGTGGAACTTGGCGCAGATATTTTTCTTATTTTCCAAAACTGCTCCCCGTAAATTTTTAGGACATTTGGAGAACTTTGATTTCTGCACAAAAATAACACCAAGGCAATTCTGCTAAAAACAGCGTCAGTCCAGGTTAGTTCCATTCAAATCATGCAAATTAGAGTCCAAAACAAGGGCAAAAGAGTTTGGAATAGTAGATACGATGTAGACGTATCAACTCCCCCAAGCTTAAAACCTTGCTTGTCCTCAAGAAACTCAGTTGACAAACTGAGAGAGAAAGAAAAACTATGACAAACTCTGTTTGATCTTGTTGTTGCAACTATGTCTAACTCATAACCAGAATTTCAGCAAGATCACAAGTTAACCACATAAGCAAATGACACAAAGGTCTCACGGTAAACTAATATCAATGGCATAATCAGCTAACGAGAAAATAATAATGAGTTTCAAATACCAACGCTTCAATCAAAACAAGCATGAAGCAATATGAATAGGTGGTATCTCGCTAGCTCTTTCTAAGACTGCAAAACATAAATGCAGAGCACTTTCAAAGATCAAAGGCTGACTAAACATTGTGATTCATAGCAACGAAGATCTAGTCATAGTCATACTCAATATCAATCAAAAGCAATGCATAAAAATGACAGAGGTGCTCTCTAATTGGTGCTTATACAAGAGGAGGATGACTCAACAGGAAAATAAATAGACAGACCCTTCACAGAGGGAAGCATTGATTTGCAGAGGTACCAGAGCTCAAGCTTTGAAAACAGAGATAATAATTTTGGGTGGCATGCTTTCATTGTCAATGCAATGACCAAGAGTTCTCACTATCTTCCATGCTACTCATGCTATAGGCGGTTCCCAAACAGAAAAGTAAAGTTTTAACTCCCCCACCACCAATCAATCACACTCCACGGCTAGCCGAATCCTTGGGTACCGTCCATACTAACATCAATCCGGGGGGGGGGGGTCTTGTTTTATAGTTATGTTTTCGATTTAAGCGTGGAACTGGGCATTCCAATTACCGGCCCCTTTCTCGTGAATGACAGTGAATAAACACATGTCGAGGATAACACTCTTAGCATGGAAGATACCAATAGCCCCTTGTCCCCACATGAGCGGTTCGGGCATGCAAAACAGATTATTTCTTGAAGGTTTAGAGAATGGCACATGCAAATTTACTTGGAACTGCAGGTAGATACTGCAAATAGGTAGGTATGGTGGACTCCCATGGAAAAACTTTTGGGTTTATGGAATTGGATGCACAAGCAGTATTCCGCTTAGTACAAGTGAAGGCTAGCAAAAGACTGGGAAGCAACCAACTAGAGAGCGACAACAGTCATCAAGATGCAATGAGTTTGACTAACATTAAATGCAAGCATGAACAGGGTATAAATCACCATGAACACGAACATCACAGAGGCTATGTTGATTTTGTTTCAACTACATGCATGAACATGCGCCAAGTCAAGCCACTTGACACATTCAAAGGAGAATACCATCCTATCATACTACATCATAGTCATCTCAAAATCTATGTTCGCATTCAAGACAAACCATTATAAGCTCTCAGCTAAATAAGCATGGCATCAGAAACTATGATCTCTAAGTTGTCATTGCAAACATGGTTCTCTCACAACAAAGCTAAATCTGGGTCGACAAGCTAGTCATATTTACAAAAACAAAATAGATAGAGTTCATACCAGCTTTTCAGTCTCAGTCACTTCATCATATATCATCATTGTTGCCTTCATTAGCACGATCGAACGATGAAAACGATAATAAGCGCATTGGACTAAGCTGAATCTGCAGGCAAACACAAAGGAGAAGACAAAGTAATATGGCTCTTTGAAAGCTAAACAGGTAAGCATGTAAGAACCAATAAACATTGTAACCAATATCGTCTACCTTGACCCAAAGAAAAAGAAAACTATTTACACGGGAAAGCTCCCAACAAGCAAAAGAACAAAGAAAAATCTTTTTGGGTTTTCTTAAAAGGACACAAAACAAGAAAACAAGAAAACAAAAAGAAACTAGCATGGATAATACAGTGGCAAAGTGTAAACACCGGCTAACAAAGTGAAAGCATAAGCATGAATGTAAAGTCGGTGAGAACACGTACTCCCCCAAGCTTAGGTTTTTGGCCTAGCTTGGTCTACTCCCATGGATGATCCTGGCGAAACCCAAAGTCATATTGGGTGTTATACGGGAGTGTTGCACCCACTGCCTCAATAGCTGCCTCACGAAGTCGAGCAGCCGTCGCCTCCCTCTCATACTACTCTGCCTCTCCTATGGTTATTCAGTATCTTCGTTTTACCTGAAAGTCAAAGAAAGCAGGAGCAGGAAGGGTAATATGGAAAACACGCTGTCGTTTAAATATCAAGCGGTATAGGAGGGATCCATGATCTCTCTCAAGGAACAGGTAGCGTGTTAGAGAGACACGATTAAGGTAGGCTGTACGGAGAGGAGGGTCTTCTAGACGGATGGATACTCCAAGAAAATTTGCTAAGCGTGTAACATAAACTCCACCAAAGAAATCCCCTCACTCGCATTTTTATTCAGCCTCCTTGCTATTATAGCTCCCACATTGAAGCTCCTGTCACTTGTTACTGCTCTCTTAAGGATACTAAGGTCGGAAGCGCATAGGTGACAATGTGCACCCTTGTCGTTAATGCACCTACCTATGAAGAGGGCAAGGTAGTGCAAGGCAGGGAAATGGATGCTTCCTATGGTGGCTTGCGTGATATCTCTGGTTTCTCCAACAGTCATACTGGAGACAAAGTCTCTGACCGAGGACTTAGGAGGGTCATTCACACTACCCCCATCGGGTATCTTGCAAATCCTATTGAAATCCTCCAGATCCACGGTATATGATTTATCGTACAGATCAAACAGTATGGATGAGTCACGGCCAACTGAGAATTTAAATCTACACACAAAAGAGGCAGTCAGCAAAGCATATTGTTCACATTTATCTGAGAGGAATTCTTCTAACCCGGCATTGCGGACAAGTGCATCAAACTCATCCTTAAAACCTGCTTCGATCATGAACTCATCGGAAGGCCATTCACATGGTTGCAGCGGTGCGTCCCTTAGTTGAAAAGGTTCGGGCTCCCGAAAGGAGAGACGAGGACCCTTCTTACTTGAGGAACCACCATGAAACTTCCTCCTGAACATAATTTCCTTTTGCTGAAATTTTTGAAGTTCAAGAGAAAAAGTGAATAAAGACCCACCACACCTTGTAGCGACTACTCCTACTAGTGCCTAGAGACCGTGTCACGCGCTAAAACTACTTGGAACTAGCTAAAATCAACATTTCTAGCTCAAGAACAGGGTCACCAAGGTAGCAAGAATACGCGAAGGATAAAGCACTAGAGCAAAAACTAATTGGACCAATGGAGGAGTCACTTACCAAGGAGTAATTTCCCCAAAACAGTTCGGAGAATGGTGATTTGAGAAAGGAGATCGAAAATCACAGCCAAATGAGCAAGAACACGGGTTTGAGCTGCGAAACAATTTTTTCTGGAGGTGGAAGAAGAGGCTGGGAGCTGGAATGAGTGGAGGGGGTGCCTGTGGGCCCCACAAGCTTGCACCCCGCCACCAGGGGGTAGGTGGCGGTGGCAGGGCTTGTGGCCCACTGGTCTGGCCCCCGGGCCAGCTCTCAGGCCAAGAAATTTTCAAAAATTCTAGAAAAAATAATACTAAATTTTTAAGACCATCGGAGAACTTTTATTTTGAAGGTATTTTTCTCCGGGACGCTAAAACAGAAAACAGGAAGAGCTAAACTAATTCTATCATTTTTCTTCTAAATAAAAAAGAAAAGGAAAACTCAAAACAGAGGTATGTGACTCTTTGATTCATCTGTTTCATGGTCATCGAAAGAAATCCGTCAATGAGATTGATCAAGTCCTTATGACAAAACTTTCTCGAATCGCAAGAGAGAACGAAGAATTTTCGAATAGCCACTAAGTCACCTCAATGGGGATATGTATCTCCCCAACAAGCAAATCATACTTCATCTTGACACGAGGAATAGGGCATTCAAAGCTCCCAATGAGAATCAATGAAGTCTTTTTGATAGCATTGATGCAATGTACTGGATATCGTTTCTTCGAAAAGTGCACTGTGTGCTCATTACCGTTGACATGGAAAGTGACATTGCCTTTGTTGCAATCTATAACAACCCCTGCAGTGATTAAAAAGGGTGTTCCGAGGATGACAGCCATGGCATCATCCTCGGGAATATCCAAGATAACAAAGTTTGTTAAGATAGTGGTGCTAGCAACCACAACAGGCACATCCTCGCAAATGCCGATAGGAAAAGCAATTGATTTGTCAGCCATTTGCAGAGAAATTTCAGTGGGTGTCAACTTATCCAATTCAAGTCTACGATAAATAGAAAGCGGCATAACACTAACACCGGCTCCAAGGTCACATAAGGCAGTTCTTACATAGTTTCCTTTAATTGAGCAAGGTATAGTGGGCACTCCGGGATCACCAAGTTTCTTAGGAGTTCCACCTTTAAATGTGTAATTGGCAAGCATGGTGGAGATCTCAAGATCTGGTATCTTCTGTTTATTAGTCATGATATCTTTCATGTACTTGGCATACGGGGACATCTTGAGCATATCAGTTAACCGCATCTGCAGAAAGACGGGTCTTATCATCTCAACGAAGCGCTCAAAATCCTCATCATCCTTTTTCTTGGATGGCTTAGGAGGGAAGGGCATAGGTCTCTGAACCCATGGCTCTCTTTCTTTACCATGCTTCCTAGTAGTGAAGTCATTCTTGTCGTATCTCTTAGGTTGTGGATTATCATGATTAACCGTAGGTTCAATCTCCACATCCTCGTCATGGCTTGGTTGAGCATTATTATGAACATCACTATCCATATTGTCACTAGGTTCATATTCATCACCTGATTGTGTTTCTGCATCAGACGCAGAAATATCATTAGGTTCTTCAGGTGTGACAGTATTTGGTGAACTGGCGTGCAGGTTTCTAGCATCCTTCTTCTTCTCCTTAGGATGACTGGGTGTATCAGCATTGAGTCCTTGAGAATCTTGATCAATTCTCTTAGGATGACCTTCAGGATACAAAGGTTCCTGACTCATTTTGCCTCCTCTAGTAATGACTCTAACAGAGTTGTCATATAATTCATTGAGCAGGTGATTTTGAGCTTTAAGTACTTGTTCTACCTGAGTAGTAATCATAGAGGCATGTTTACTCAGAATCTTCAGATCATTGACATTTCTGTCTACACAAGCACTTAAATGACTAAGCATACGAGTACTTTGTTCCAAATGTCTGCTAACATAATCATTGAAACTCTGTTGTTTGGCAACAAAGTTGTAAAATTCATCAAAGCATAGGCTAGCAGGTTTATGAAAAGGAATATCACTCTCATCAAACCTACAGAGAGAATTCACTTCCACTACCTGTATCGGGTTATGGAGACCATGGATCTCTTCGATAGGTGGTAGATTTTTGACATCTTTGGATCTAATGCCTTTCTCTTGCATAGATTTCTTGGCTTCTTGCATATCTTCGGGACTGAGGAATAGAATACCTCTTTTCTTAGGAGTTGTCTTAGGAGGTGGTTTGGGAATAGTCCAAGTATTATCATTGATCAAGAGGTTATTCAGTAGGGTCTCAGCTTGTTCTATAGTTCATTCCCTAAAAACACAACCGGCACAACTATCTAGGTGGTCTCTAGAGGCATCGGTAAGTCCATTATAGAGGATATCAAGTATCTCGTTCTTCTTAAGAGGGTGATCAGGCAAAGCATTCTGTAGCTGGACGAGCCTCCCCCAAACTTGTGGAAGACTCTCTTCTTGGAGTTGAGAAAAGTTGTATATTTCCTGCAAGGCAGCTTGCTTCTAATGGGCAGGGAAATATTTCTCATAGAAGTAATAGACCATCTCCTGGGGACTACGCACACATCCAGGAGCAAGAGAGGTGAACCAGACTTTAGTGTCATCCTTTAGAGAAAAAGGAAACCGCTTAAGGATATAGTAGTGGCGGATCTTCTCCTCATTACTGAAAAGGTTGGCTATTTCGGATAGTTTGGCAAGATGAGCTATGACCGTCTCAGACTCATAACCGTGAGAAGGATCAGATTCGACAGAGAATTCATAATCCTTATCGGTGACAAAGATAGGCGAACTGGCAAACTTCGGGTCATTTTTCATCCTAGCTTCCCGAGATTTTTCCTTCCACTTGAGAAGTAATTTCTCAGCGTCATAGCCATCCTTACACGCAAGAAAATCCTCAGCTATCTCTCCCTCCATAACGTAAGCCTCAGGTATATCAGGCAATTCATATCTAGGAGAGCTAGATCTAGCAGGAGCAAAAGAAGGTTCTATCTCAATAGTATTGGCAGTTTCAGAAGCATCACGAGCATTGGCAGTAACTCTAGCAATATGAGCATCAAGGAACACTCCTAGTGGAACATCAGGCAAAGGAGTATCTCTAGCAGTATCAAGCATAGCATCATCAGGCAAAATAGCATCTCTAGCATCATCATGCCAAGCAGTATCAAGCATAGCATCTCTAGCAGTATCAGGCATAGTATCAAGCATAGTATCATTAGGCATAGTATCAAGCATAGCATCTCTAGCAGTATCAGGCATAGTATCAAGCATAGCATCTCTAGCAGTAGTATCACAAGCATCATCAAGCACAGGCGACATATAAAGATTTCTAGCAGGAGGTGATGTCGCAAACTTACTCATAACTAAAGGTGAATCAATTGCAAAGCTAGATGGAAATTCCTTACTTCCCCTGGTAGTTGAGGGCAAGACTTTGGTCTTTGGATCCTTCAGATTCTTCATAGTGATCAGCAGATATAAATCCCAAGTAACTCAGAGAATATAGAAATACCTCCCCGGCAACGGCGCCAGAAAAATGCTGATTGCGATCTCTCGCGATGGCTAGACGAATGCTGATGACAACAAACCTTCCCCGGCAACGGCACCAGAAGAATGCTGCTAGCACTCCCCGGCAACGGAACTAGAAGAATGTTGTTGATGGCCCACCGGCGCGTGGGTTCGTAGTAGTTTTCGAGGGTAGAGTATTCGACCCAAATTTGTTGGTACGCCAGGCAGGAGGTGAGAGAATACTCTCGAGTATTAGCAGCTGAATTTGTCAAATTCAACCACACCTGAAAGATTAGTATCTGCAAGCAAAATATCAGTAGCAAAGTAGTATGATAACAACGGTGTCAGAAACGGTCTGTTGACGGGAGACTATACTTAACGATTGTATCAATGGCGCCAATTTGCCTCGTTGACGGAAATTGTCAGTTCCCGTCAATGATCAGTGAATCAAGATTGTACCACGTAGCAGCAGTGTAATGAGCAATAGCAGCGGCAAGGAACAGCAGTAGTGACAGCAGTAGCAAATAACAATAGTAGCAAGCGACACTGATAGCAACAGTAGCAGCAACAGCAGAGCAAAACAAGTAACAGTAGTAGCTGCAGCAGCAGAGCAAGACAAGTAACAGCAGTAGGACAAACTCGTAGGCAATGGGTCAGTGATTTGTTTGGATGATATTCATCATGCAACAGCTATGACACAGAGAGATATGTGGCTAGCTCCCGTTCGTCAATGTGATGTTGGCATGCATTCCGTGTGTCATCATACGTGCTTAGGGAAAAGAGCGTGCATGACATCTATTGTCCATCCCTCCCGTGGCAGCGGGATCCAAAAGGAAACTACGTGATATTAAGGTTCTCATTTTAATAAAGAACCGGACCAACGCATTAGCACTTGGTGAACACATGAACTCCTCAAACTATGGTCATCACCGGGAGTTGTTCCGGTTATTGTCACTCCGGGGTTGCCGGATCATAACACATAGTAGGTAACTACAACTTGCAATATCGTATATATAACACACATATATTGGTGACAACATAATAATTTCAGATTTGAAATCATGGCACTCAGGCCTAGTGACAAGCATTAAGCATGGCGAAGTAGTAGCAACATAAATCTCAGAACATAGTGGATACTAGGGATCAATCCCCATCAAAACTAACTCGATTACATGATAGATCTCATCCTACTCATCACCGCCCAGCGAGCCTACGAATAGATTACTCACGAACGACGAAGAGCTTCATGGAATTGGAGAGGGGAGAAGGTTGATGATGACGATGGCGACGATTTCCCCTCTCCGGAGCCCAAGACGGACTCCAGCTCTGCCCTCCAGATGAAGAACAGGTGGTGCGGCGCCTCCGTATCGAAAACGCGACGAAAAATTATCTTCTAATTTTTTCTGGGACGAAAGGGATCTTATAGAGCTGGAATTGGGGGCGCAGAGCCGTGTGGGCCCCACAAGCCTGCCCACCACCACCAGGGGGTGGAGGCGGAGCCAGGGCTTGTGTCCCACTAGCCCACCCCCTGAGGTGGAACTTGGCACAGATATTTTTCTTATTTTCCAAAACTGCTCCTCGTAAATTTTCAGGATGTTTGGAGAACTTTGATTTCTGCACAAAAATAACACCAAGGCAATTCTGCTGAAAACAGCGTCAGTCCAAGTTAGTTCCATTCAAATCATGCAAATTAGAGTCCAAAACAAGGGCAAAAGAGTTTGGAAAAGTAGATACGATGGAGACGTATCAAAGCACAACGAGAGCATCATAAAGCATGTGAAAATCACATCTAAGTATAACATACTTCCTATGCATAGGCATATTATAGGAAAACAGATTGTCAAGACAACCAATAGTTGCCATATGCAAGGAAGAAGAAATAGACAATAGCAATCTCCACGTAACGAGAGTTGATTTGGTAACATGAAAGTTTCTACCACAATATTTTTCTCTCTCATAGCAAGTACATGTGGGATCATAATCAAATTCAACAATACAGATATCACAAAGGATATTCTTTTCATGATCCACATGCATGCAAAGTTGGCGCTCTTCAAAAATAGTGGGATTATCATCAACTAAAGTCATGACTTCTCCAAACCCAGTTTTAATCTTATTGCAAACATCATATTCATCATGAGGCTTAAACAAATTTTCAAGATCATAATAAAAATCATTACCCCAATCATGATCATTGCAACAAGTAGTGGACATAGCAAAACTAGCATCCCCAAGCTTAGGGTTTTGCATATTTTTAGCATGATTGTCACTAATAGGATTTATAGTGAAACCATTGCAATCATGCTTTTCATTCAAGGAGCCCTCGTGAATCACTTCATAAATTTCTTCATCATGATTTTCAGATTCACGCATCTCAAGCAAAACTCCATAAACATAGTCAAGTGCACTCAACTCACTAGCAATTGGATCAACATAATTGGATCTCTTAAAGAGATTAGCAAGTGGATGGGGATCCATATCACTAGATTTTCAGCAAGCGAAGATGCAAGCATATTGAAGGCACATAACACACAAGCGAACATAAGGCAAGCGAGAGAAAAGGGCGAACGAAAAAGGCAAACGGAAAAGGCAAACGCAAAAGGCAAATTTGTGAAGTGGGGGAGAGGAAAACGAGAGGCAACTGGCAAACAAAGTAAATGCAAGAGATGAGTTTGCGACACTTACTTGGATGAGTTCTTGACTTGATCCTCCCCGGCAACGGCGCCAGAAATCCTTCTGCTATGGCAACAAAAGTCCTTCCCCGGCAATGGTGCCAGAGATCCTTCTCTCGTCTCTTGAGCTTGCGTTGGTTTTTCCCTTGAAGAGGAAAGGGTGATGCAGCACAGGAGCAGTAAGTATTTCTCTCAGTTTGAGAACCAAGGTATCAATCCAGTAAGAGAATGTCGTCAAGTCGAGAGTACCTGCGCAAACACAAAAGAGCAAGCACCCAACGCTTTAAAGGGGTTGTCAATCCCTTCAAGATTGATTGCAAAGTGAGATCTGAAGGCGGAAAGTGCAACGAAGAAAAAGTGTACGGCAATGGTGCACGAAATCCTTCTGTCGTCTCCAATCAAAGAGTCTATCTGGGTAGCTCACCTAGGACAATTGTACACTGCTGCGGCAACAAAGATTCCTTTCCCAGCAATGGTGCCAGAAATCCTTCTGTCGTCTCTTGAGCTTGCGTTGGTTTTTCCCTTGAAGAGGAAAGGGCGATGCAGCACTGGAGCATTTAGTATTTCTCTCAGTTTGAGAACCATGGTATCAATCCAGTAGGATAATCTCGTCAAGTCCAGAGTACCTACACAAACACAAAGAGCTTTCACCCAACGCTATAAAGGGGTTGTCAATCCCTTCAAGATTGATTGCAAAGTCAGATCTGAAGGCGGAAAGTGCAACGAAGAAAAAGTGTAAGGCTGAAAATATGGTGTGGAGTAGACCCGGGGGCCATAGTGTTCACTAGAGGCTTCTCTCAAAATAGCAAATATTACGCTGGGTGAACAAATTACCGTCGACCAATTGATAGAACCGCGCAAAGTCATGACGATATCTAAGGCAATGATCATACATATAGGCAGCACGTCCGAGACAAGTAGACCGATACTTTCTGCATCTACTACTATTACTCCACACATCGACCGCTATCCAGCATGCATCTAGTGTATTGAGTTCATGACGAACAGAGTAACGCCTTAAGCAAGATGACATGATGTAGAGGGATAAACTCAAACCAATGATGAAAACCCCATCTTTTTACCCTTGATGGCAACAACACGATGCGTGCCTCGCTACCCCTTTTGTCACTGGGTGAGGTCACCGCACGGTATGAACCCAAAACCAAGCACTTCTCCCATTGCAAGAATCATAGGTCTAGTTGGCCAAACGAAACACACAACTCGAAGAGAATTACAAGGATATGAAATCATGCATAAGAGAGATCAGAAGAAACTCAAATAAGATTCATAGATAATATGATCATAAATCCACAATTCATCGGATCTCGACAAACACACTGCCAAAGAAGATTACATCGGATAGATCACCATGAAGGTCATGGAGAACGTTGTATTGAAGATCCAAGAGAGAGAAGAAGCCGTCTAGCTACTAGCTATGGACCCTAGGTCTATGGTGAACTACTCACGCATCATCGGAGAGGTCATGGTGTTGATGAAGAAGCCCTCCGTATCCGAATCCCCCGCCGGCATGGCACCAGAACATGCCCCAGATGGGATATTGTGGAGACAGAAGCTTGCGGCGGCGGAAAAGTACTTTCGATGATCTCCTGATTTTTTCAGGGATTTTAGGGAATCTATAGGCGAAAGTCCTAGGGTAGAGGTGGCCCAGGGAGCCCACAAGCCAGGGAGGCGCGGGGCCCCCCTGGCCGCGGCTAGGGGGCTTGTGGGGTCCCTGCAGGCCCCCTGCCCTGATTCTCCGGCTTCTCGATCTTTTTCTGTTTCGGAAAAAATCTTTTTGGCAGTTTTATTCCGTTTGGACTCCGTTCAAAATCCTCCTCTGAAAAGGGGTCAAAACATGGAAAAACAGGAACTGGCACTTGGCACTGAGTTAATAAGTTAGTCCCAAAAAATATATAAAAAGCATACAAAATATCCAAAGTTTCACAAGATAATAGCATGAAACCATCAAAAATTATATATACGTTGGAGATGTATCATAGCGCATTAAGTAATATGACATGATGTAGAGGTATAAACTCAAGCAATATGATGAAAACCCCATCTTTTTATCCTTGATGGCAACAATGTAATACGTGCCTTGCTGCCCCTACTATGTCACTGGGTGATGACACCGCAAGATTGAACCCAAAACTAAGCACTTCCCCCATTGCAGGAATTACCAATCTAGTTGGCCAAACCAAACCAATAATTCGAAGAGACTTGCAAAGATATGAAATCATGCATATAAGAATTCGGAAGAGACTCAAATAGTATTCATAGATAATTTGAACATAAACTCACAATTCATGGGATCTCGACAAACAGACCGCAAAAGAGTATTACATCGGATAGATCTCCATGAATATCATGAAGAACATGGTATTGAAGATCAAAGAGGGAGAAGAAGCCATCTAGCTACTAGCTATGGACCCGTACATCTCTGGTGAACTACTCACACATCATCGGAGGGGCAATGGAGTAGATGTAGATGCCCTCCGTGTTCAATTCCCTCTCTGGCAGATTACCGAAAAAGGCTCCCAGATTGGATCTCACGGGAACAGAGGCTCCCGGGGGCGTAAAAGTATTTTCATGGCTCTTTTTGGCGGTACGGGAGTATTTTGGAATTTATAGGCCAAAGAATAGGGTTAGGAGACCTGAAGGGGGCCCCCAAGCCAGGGGTGTGGCCACCCCCAGGGCGTGCCTTGCAGGCTTGTGGCCTCCCGGTAGATGCCTTGCCCCCTACTCCAAGTCTGCCGTGTTTCTTTTGGTCCAAGAAAATCAATCCGGAGATTTTATTCCATTTGGACTCCATTTAATATTCCTTATCTGCAATACTCAGAAACGTGGAAAACCCATAAACTGGCACTAGGCTCTAGATTAATAGGTTAGTCCCAAAAAAATAATATAAAACAGCATATAAATGCATATAAAACATCCAAAACAGATAATATAATAGCATGGAACAATCAAAAATTATAGATACGTTGGAGATGTATCAAGCATCCCCAAGCTTAATTCCTGCTTGTCCTCGAGTAGGTAAATGATAAAAAACAGAACTTTTGATGTGGAATGCTACATAACATATTTATCCATGTAATATTCTCTATTGTGGCATGAATATTCAGATCCCTAAGATTCAAAACAAAAGTCTAATATTGACATAAAAATAATAATACTTCAAGCATACTAATAAGGTAATTGCTTCCTTTTAAAATAACATGGTCTTAGAAAGTTATCCCTACAAAATATATGGTCTTGCTATGCTCCATCTTCACCACACAAAGTATCTAAATCATGCACAACCCCGATGAAAATTAAGCAATTGTTTCACATTTTTTATGTCCTCAAACCTTTCCAACTCTCACGCAATACATGAGTGTGAGCCATGGATATAGCACTATAGGTGGAATAGAGTGTGGTGGAGGTTGCAAAAAAAGGAGAAGATAGTCTCACATCAACTAGGCATATCAACGGGCTATGGAGATGCCCATCAATAGATATTAATGTGAGTGAGTACGGATTGTCGTGCAACAAATGCACTAGAGCTATAAGTGTATGAAAGCTCAAAAAGAAAAATAAGTGGTTGTGCAAAATATGTAATCCCACTAGTTATATGGAAGTGACAAAATAGGAGACTCTCTATGAAGAACATGGTGCTACTTTGAAGAACAAGTGTGGAAAGACATAGCAGCATTGTCCCTTCTCTCTTTCTCTCTTTTTTTCTTTCCTTTTTTTCTTTTTTTCTCTTTTTTGGTGGGATTCTTTGGCCTCTTTTATTTTTTATGGGCTTCGCTGGCCTTTTTTATTTTTTGTAAAGTCCGGAGACTCGTCCCAACTTGTGAGGGAATCATAGCTTCCATCATCCTTTTCTCACACGGGACAATGCTCTAATAATAAAAATAATCACACTTTTATTTACTTACAACTCAAAAGGTTACAACTCGATATCTAGAACAAAGTATGACTCCATAAGCAATATGGAAGTGATGGTGCGTGTCATAAAAACGGGACGGTGCTGTTGCATGGCAATATATCTCGGAATGGCTATGAAAATGTCATAATAGGTAGATATGGTGGTTATTTTGAGGAAAATATATGGTGGCTGTTTTGAGGAAGGTGGGTTTAATGTACCGGCGGAAGTTGGGCGGTACTAGAGAGACTAGCAAAGGTGGAAGGGTGAGAGTGTGTATAATCCGTGAACTCAAAATTATTCATGAAGAACTCACATACTTATCGCAAAAGCCTATTAGTCATCGAAGTAAAGTATTAGACGCATGCTCCTAGGAGAAGGGTTGGTAGGAGTTAACCATCGCACGATCCCGACCTCCACACAAAGGTTGACAATCATTAAACAAATCATGCTCCGACTTCATCACATAACGGTTCACCATACGTGCATGCTACAGGAATCACAAGCTTTAACACAAGTATTTATTTCTAATTCACAATTACTTACTAGCATGACTCTCATTTTACCATCTTCATATCTCAAAACTATATGCAAGGAATCAAACTTCTCATCATATTCAATGCACTTATTATGAAAGTTTTTATTATATCCCTCTTGGATGCCTATTATATTAGGGCTAAATTAATAACATAAACCAATTACCATGTTTCTTAAAGAACTCTCAAAATAATATAAGTGAGGTACGACAGTTTAATAATTTCTATAAAACACAACACCGCCGTGCCCTAAAAGATATAAGTGAAGTACTACAGCAACATTGCCTAGCTCAAAAGATATAAGTGAAGCACAAAGAGTATTCTAATAAATTCACGAGATCCGTTAGTATAAGAAAATAAATCACCACTTTAGGTACTGTTGTGAACTCATTCTTTATTTATATTGATGTATATTTACTGTATTCCAACTTCTCCATGGTTCATACCCCCCGATACAACCCATAGATTCATCAAAATAAGCAAACAACACAAAGAAAACAGAATCTGTCAAGAATAGAACAGTCTGTAGCAATATGTTTACTTCGAATACTTCTATAACTACATAAATTCTGAAAACTTAGGAAAATCTGGGAAATTTGAAAACCAATCTTGTGTAAAAACTTAATATCAAAATCACGTTCCAGTGAATTTATAACATTCCTGGACTGAGAGCGAAAGTTTCTATTTTTCAGCAAAATCAACTTGCCAACACCGTAGACCATCCCAAAGGTCTTACTTGGATCAATAACTAATTAAAAAAGAAAACACAATTATTACAGAGGTAATAATGTGTGCAGAACTCAAAAACAAAAGCAAAACAAATAAAATTGGGTTGCCTCCCAACAAGCGCTATTGTTTAACGCCCCTAGCTAGGCATACAGATTTCAATGATGCTCGCATAAAGGTAAAGAACTGAAACATAAAGAGAGCATCATGAATCACATGGAAAGCATATTTAAGTCTAACCCACTTCCTATGTGTCACATCCCTAACCCTTAAGCAAGATAGCATTGTGCTCATGTCTTCTTTGCATTTGCATCTAAGAAGTTTCAACAAAAGCAACAAAGTGGCAAGGAAAAAAAACTCAAAACCCTAGCCACCATTTCAATTAAAGGAAATCTCAAACTAGTTCAAAATCAATGAACCCAAAATGGCCTCAAGAAATGTTCAAACTTTCTGATAAATCATGAAAGTAAATGAGCATTGGAGAAAACTATTTTCTTGACACTTTAAGCATTTTAAATAAATGCAAAAGGCTACTCGTTTCAAGTTTTAAATTTGAAATCGGAATCTATAAATTTCCAAAAATGTTGAAAACTTTGGAAATGGTTGGGGATGTTATAACAATTATTTCAGGAGGTCTAAAATAGTTTTAACTTTTGTTTTGGAGCTGAATTAATTAGCCAAACAATAATTAGCAAAACAGAAAAACAAAAACAGAAAAAAAATGGAAAAACCTTACCTGACGCCTAGCCTGGCCCGGCCCATCTCCCTCGCTCGTCCCCTCCCTCGCGCCAGTAGGTAGCAGGAGGTGGCCGCCCCCCCCCCCCCCGGTGCGGCCACGCACCTGCGTGCCTGCCTGCCTGGCCGCCGCCTTGCGCTGGCGACGACGGGGATAAGCTCCCCAGAGCCTCCCCTATCCATTCCCCGCCTCGGTTCTCCTCCTCCTCCCGGATCTCCTCCTCCTCCTTGCTGCCGCCATTAGAGCCGAGCTCGAGCTCGAGCTGCCCGTGCCCCTGGCCATAGGATTCCCTCCCAGAACATGCCATTAGCTCCGCCTCGTCGCCCTGGTCATCTCTGCAGAAGCCGAAGCTTCCTCGAGCCCTGCAACGCCCGCCACACCGTCGTCTTCCACCTCGGCCGCCGGACCTCTCCCATCGATTCGCTTCCTCCGGCGCATCCCCGAGCCCCTCTTCAGCGCCATCGGAACTGCCGTGAGCTCGTCGTCGTTTCCCCTCTCGCCCCACGCTCTCCCGTGTATCGTATCCTAGTTCCCCACCAAGGCTGAGAGCTTCTCGCCGCCGGCCATGTCGCTGTCGTCGTTGTGATGACCGATCCATGCGCCCGAGCTAGGATTTGATCTCCTGGAGCCTCCAGGAGCGTGTCGAGCCCTCCAGCTGCCCTCCCCGTGCCCTAGAACCGCCCTGTATAGAAGGCCGAGCTTCGGCCGCCACTTCGGCTCGTCGCCGACGCCTCTTCCGGCGACCCTAGCCTCCCAGATGGTCCTGCCAGATCGGCCACTTCGCGAGCATGCTGTAGCTACAAACCGCGTGCGTTTTGGTGCTGTGCAGCGCCGTCTAGGTCGCCTCCGGCGAGCCCTCCGCCGCGGGCCTGGTCGCCGGCAACCACCCGCCGGTGGGGGTCGACGTGGCAAGCTAACCCAGCAGCTTAGGGACCTAATCACTCGCTGACAAGTGGGCCCAAGGCCAAGTCAAACCTCAGTTAGGGCTGGTCAGCGCGGGATTAGTCCGAGAGAGGCTGACCAGTGGGGCCCTCATGTCAGGTTTGACCTGAACAGGTCGGCTGACCTGCTGACGTCAGCCAGGGGCAATAAATAGAATTTCCAGTATAAAACTAATTCAGGAAATTCCTAAAAATTGTAAAAATCATAGAAATTAATCTGTAACTCCAATGAAAATAATTTATATATGAAAAAGTATCAGAAAAATTCAAAGATTCTGATTATGCTATTTTCAACTATGTTTGAAAAAGTTACAGAACCCTAAATTGTGGAATAAGGAATAATTCAATTCTTATAATTACTTTTTAAATGGAATTTGGAAAATTATTCAAATTTCATTATGAATACAATGATCACACACTGTCCTACTTATAAATCAGTACCATAACATGACATTTCATGCATACTAAGATCAAGTTGATCTGAGCATAAGGTCGAATCAATTAAAACGGTATCCGAGAATATCCCATTTGAATTGCTATTTGAATGTGATTCAAATCAACTCTAAACCTAATACATGTTGGAAATAATAACTTATCACCTTGCATTCTCATGCCATGCTCATGCATCATTTTGAGTGCATATGATTGTTATTGAATGTTGCCATTCATTTCGGTAGGCTCCGCACCCCCGGATTCCACCGAATACCCGTCTGACGGATATCGTTCCTCCTCTGAGCAACAAGGCAAGCAACCCTTTTGATCATCCCGATAAATCCCATGTTCTTGCTCCTGCACCTATTTATTGCATTAGGATCAAATGCTTCAACTGCTTTTGCCACGATACTTGGACCCACTTCCTTTGCATGACTTAACCTTGTCACAGTAAATGGCCAAACCTTGCAACCTAGCAAACCTGGTAGTTGCTTGAGCTATGATGTGCCTTATCCTGCTATGCATGCTATGCTTAGAGTTGTGTATGGTCTGTCATCTGGGAGATGAACAGAATTGTGGAATATGTTCGGTGAGCAAAGGTTGTATGTTGAACTTGATTTGGTAAAGGTACCGGTGAAAGGCTGTGTAGGAGTACATGGCGGGTTGTTTCATTGGAACCGTCCTTAGGAACTGAGTTCCGTGTATGTAATCCAAGACTAGATACTACCACATGCTGGGCCCTGAAACATGACCCCGCTCGGCCTATTAATCGCGTAGTACTCGGTCCAGGAGTTGCAAGTAGTTTCTGGTGTTTATAGTAATGCTGGAGGCCGTGCATGGTGCTGACCTGAGAGGTGGGCCGTGATGCGGTAGGCAGTGGCACGGTGTACCAAGTGGCACCCGGATGGTGGGCTTGGGAACCCTGCGCACATCGTTTGAGGCCGTGGCGGAAACCTCGGCCAGACTTCCGTACGGGTTACTTTTAGATAGGCGATAAACCTGGACTAGGTACTATTGTGGTTAACGGCCGTGGCCGACTCCCTCGCTGGGCTTCCGCTTGAAGGTTGCCGAGATGCATGACGTGCACATGGCGATAAGTGGCGAAAGCGTTTGTGACGAAGTACACCCCTGCAGGGTTATGATCTATTCGAATAGCCGCGTCCGCGGATATGGACTACTTGGAGACATATGTTGTTCATAGATAACTTCAATGGCTACTCATAAAATTGTCAAGATAAGCGTGAGTGTCGTGGACGGCATTTCCGTATGGAGACGGAATGATTCCACGATAGTGTATTGTTGTGGTGTTAGTGGACTCGTGTGCGAGAAATCAAGTTGTCAAAACTAATTTCAAAATGCAAGTTGTCTAGGCACGAGTCAAATGCCAGCTTCCCGCATGAAACCCCACAATACCTTTTGATACCTTGCATGAGTAGTTAGTTCTCCTAAAGTCTTGCTGAGTACCTTCGTACTCATGTTTGCTTAATAAATGTTGCCGAGATTGCTAATGACCCTAATGGAGGGTTCTTCGTAGACATCGACGACGGCGAGTAGCTGGTGTCCAAGCTACGATCTGGCCCTACGTCGGCTCTGTAGTATAGTCAGGCCATGTGCCTTCTAGTTGCCCTGTCTGTACCTAGACAGTTTATAACTCTTCCGCTGGCTTGTACTTGTATGACTGCTATTGTGGGTCGAGAGACCTTAATGTGTAATATTATGTGTGTGGCTCTTCCGAGCCTCTTAAATAAAGGTTGTATGTTTATGGTTATGTTGCGATGCCATCAATGTATCTATACATATCGGTATGCCATGCGTACGTGTGTCTTACTTGATATGTATGGGGTTCGAATACCTAGTCGTGGACTTTAGTAGCACTCCTTACAAGGAAATGCCCCTTTGTGATCCAACGAGCCTTGGTAGTCCGCTACTGCTCCGGACACATTGGTTGACCGGCATGTGTCCTTCTTAGCTGTTGTGTCTATCCTCTTTGGGGAAATGTCACGCGACGTAATGGAGTCCTTGTAGCTTGCTACGACTCGTCTACGTTCGCTAATGACCGACACCTGCTTTGTTGGGTCATGTATGCCTGTCCTTGTGCGAAACTGCCACTTTGGTTTATGACTAGACATGTCGATCCGGGTTCTTTGACATTGGATTGCTAGCGACACCTATCGCATACGTGAGTCAAAAGACGCAAACGGTCCCGGCTAAGGTAAGGCTGCAGCCGTGGAGTTAACCGTGTGTGAGACCACAAAGAGATGCGATGTGTTACAGGCTGGATTCCTATGACTTAGGATCGGGGTCCCGACAGCGTTGGTTTCAGAGCCTGACTGACTGTAGGATTACTAAGCCAAACTGGTCGAAGTTGAGTCTAGAATTTCTTAGTTATATATAAGGGAATTGTTTGTGGAAGGGAACGTAACACTCTTGTTCTCTTCTCAAGATATTCTATTCTGGTCATCCTCATCTTTTCTGCGGGAATTAAGGACTAGGTTTCTCATCTTCTCCTAGGCTCGTATTTCTGATCGGTAGATTTTAGGACTACGGGTCGAGAGATATTGGGTTTCTTTTATTCCTAGGAAGCAGGAAGTAAGTTTAATGATCAGAGAGTGGAACTTGATAGTTGAGTGGTTACGCTATTCCATTATGGGTTGTCTCAAAATTTGTTTTTGAGCATTTACAGCCGTTATGCTGCCCAATTTTGCATTCAGAGCTCTAATGCTTTTTCATTACTCTCTATTTACAGATGCCTGGTCGTCCTTCTCGTCAGGTGGTACGTCTGACCAGGTGCATTGATGTACCGGGTCATACGGCCATGCTGGTCAGGATGATGTCGGTGTGCGGTTACCGCTGGTACCCCGAGTACACAGTGGAGGAACAGTACCGAGACTTCAACCAGAGCCAGTAAATCTGCACTGTTAGGGTATTTCCAGACTACCCTGGAGCTGAGAAGCCAATCCATTGGTCCTATGGGTTGGGGGTCACCGTTGACATGGCAGTACAGGATGCTGCCTATTCAATGCTGACTATTATGAGAGCGAGACATGCACTGCTGCAGAATTCAGAGTTCTGCTATGTTCCGACCTCTCAGTCTGGTGAAGAGGGATACCTCAGTGGAGTCTATTTTGATCCTTCTATGGAGGATCCACTTCTGCAGTCCACTATTGAGATGCTAAAGAACAGAGACAGGGATGCTCGTGCTCTCCGCATGGAGCTTTATGCTACCCGTGCCCGTCTGTGGACAGCTTTGACGCATGTGGCACCGGTAGTCCAGACAGGGTATGGAGAGATGGAGATGTTGAACCCTGTTAGAACCCATTTTCCGGCCCACGTTGACTGGCCATCTATAGGAGGAGTCACACCTCTTCGGGGACCCCTCTTACCCCCAGTGAGGGGACCAAGGCCACATCCGTGTCCTTATGGACCCCAGGGATCTCAGGCTAGAGTGTTTCCTGATCCGCAGGTTGAGCTTCCAGGTCATGGAGGTAATCTCTATGAGATGTTCTATGCGGATGCCTGAGCTGTGAGCGGAAGGATAGTATGGTAGTAGCCGTATGTTCACAGTCCTGCGTGACTTGTGAAGTATGGTAGTAATGTGAAATGAATTCCGGAGGCCTAGATAAATAATGTATAGGAAGCTTGTAAGCCTCTGATGAGTAGTTCCACCATTTCAGTAGTTTGCTCTTCGGGTAAGTTTGTACTGAACTATGTAAGGGTGTGTATGAACCATGGTGTATATATAGCAGTTGCTTGTTACCATGTTGTTCGGATATTCATTTCCGCATTCCGTGTGTTCAGTACATTCTTAATCCATAGCTAGTATTGATATGATATTGGTCTAAGCTATGAGTTTGTTTGTCAGGATGGTGTTCACCAGGTTGAACCGTGCCCCTGCTCATGAGCAAGGTGAGGGTAGTCAAGCGTCGCAGGAAGACCTGCCTCACCCACCTTCTCTGGTAGAAGTGATGCTTGAGGCAGAAAGAAACAAAAGGGAGACCAACCGACTGCTAGAGCGTATTGAGCAGAATACGGCTCGACAGCCTAGGAATGCTGCAGTGTCCCTCAATGACTGTGTGAAGTTGAATCCTCCAAAGTTTCTTCATTCCGTCGATCCCCTCGACGCTGATGACTGGCTGTGCAGCATCTCACGCAAGATCCGCTCGGCGAATGTGTGTGAGGCCGACAAGGTGACCTTCGCGGCGTATTTCCTGGAAGGACCCGCCAATCTGTGGTGGGAGAATTTTGAAGCTATCCGTCCCGCTGAACTAGTGGCCACATGGGCAGACTTCAGTGCAGCTTTTCGTCTGCACCATATTCGAGAGGGCCTGATGGACAGAAAGAGAGAGGAGTTTTGTGCCTTCACTCAGGGCAAGTTGTCTGTGGATGCCTATAGCCGCGAGTTCGGTAACCTCGCCCGCTATGCAACAGAGGAGGTGTCTACTGATGCCAAGAAGCAAGCAAGATTCCGTAAGGGTCTGAGCCCTGAGCTCCGTCGAGACCTGCGCCTCCATGAGTGTGCAAGTTTTCAAGCCCTGGTCAACAAAGCGATCAGTGCAGAGACTGGTCATACTGACTTCGAAGCCACAAGGAAGCACTCCCGTGACTTTGGCTCATCTTCTGGTTCCGCGTTTCCAAAATGCAGGCTGTGGGTTCCAAACAGTTCTCTGCCGCCAAGATACACTCCGAGGCCATCCTACGTGGCGCCTCAGACGAATCAGGCCAACCCTCCAGCAAAAGTTTATGGTGGTCCAGCTAGCAATGCTGCACCACGTGCCAACCAGGTGATATGCTATAAGTGTGGAGAACCAGGGCATTATTCCCGTGAGTGTCCTCAGAATGTGGGTGCCAAGCAACCCGGAAAGTCCGTCGGGCAGGCCAAGTCGGGCAAAGCTTATTATGTGAAGCCAACTCCTGCACGTGGCCGTGTGAACAATATGTCAGCAGAAGAAGCTGCAGAGGATCCCGACGTCATGCTGGGTACGCTTCTTGTTAATCATCACCCAGCGTCCGTTCTCTTTGACACTGGGTCTTCTCATTCCTTCATTTCAGAAAGTTATGCACAGTTGCATAACATGTCATTTTGTGATATGCCAATCCCATTGGTTGTCCAAACCCCTGGTAGTAAATGGCAAACCTCTAGGATAACCTATGACAATGAAATTCTAGTAGACAGGCTAGTTTTTCTAGCCTCATTGATAGCATTGAAATCTTCGGATATTAATATCATCTTGGGCATGGATTGGATGTCAGCTCACTATGCCAAGATTGATACTCATTCTAGAAATGTCCAGCTTACCCATCCCTCGGGTGAGATAGTAAATGTCTCTACTCGAGTTGCCAAATGCCAACTCTATTCCCTAAATGCCAACCCTCTTCCGGAACTTGAAGACATTCCGGTAGTCCGTGACTTCCCGGATGTTTTTCCAGAGGAACTGCCAGGAATTCCACCTGACAAAGATGTAGAGTTTGTGATAGATCTTGTTCCGGGAACTATGCCAATAGCCAGAAGACCTTATAAGATGGCACCCCTGGAGCTAGCCGAACTTAAAAAGCAACTAGATGAGGCCTTGAACAAGGGTTTCATTCGTCCTAGCTCTTCTCCTTGGGCTTGTCCCGTCCTCTTCGTCAAGAAGAAAGACGGAACGGATCGGATGGTTGTAGATTATCGAGCAGTTAATCTGGTCACCATAAAGAACAAGTATCCGCTCCCCAGGATCAACGACCTGTACGATCAGCTCGCTGGATCCTCAGTCTTATCCAAAATGGATTTGAGGTTGGGATACCATCAAATCAAGATTAAGAACGGGGACATTCCAAAAACGGCTTTTGTTACTCGTTATGGCCAATATGAGTACACCGTTATGTCCTTCAGTTTAACCAATGCCCCAGCCACCTTCTCTCGGCTGATGAATTCGATCTTCATGGAGTATTTGGATAAATTCGTCGTGGTATACCTCGATGATATTCTCATCTACTCGAAGAATGAACAAGAACATGCCGAGCATCTAAGGCTGGTATTGATGAAACTTCGAGAGCATCGCCTTTATGCCAAATTCTCAAAATGTGAATTCTGGTTACCAGAAGTGACCTATCTAGGCCATGTAATCTCTGGTAAGGGTACTGCTGTCAATCCCGAGAGAGTTCAAGCTGTCCTTGATTGGACTCAACCTGAATCGGTTAAGCAAGTTAGGAGTTTTCTTGGTCTAGCGAGCTATTGTCGCCGCTTTGTCGAGAATTTCTCCAAGGTTGCAAATCCTCTAACTGAACTCCTCAAGAAGGATAAAAAGTTCGAGTGGACACCATAGTGTGAGCATAGTTTTCAGGAACTGAGAAGACGCCTGACTTCCGCACCTGTGTTGCTACCACAGATTTTTCTAAGGACTTTGTTATCTACTGCGACGCCTCGTGACAAGGATTAGGTTGCATTCTCATGCAAGATCGTCATGTGATCGCATACGCATCTCGACAGTTGCGTCCACATGAGGATAATTATCCCACACATGACCTTGAGCTTGCAGCTGTGGTCCATGCACTAAAAACCTGGCGACATTACCTTCTGGGTAATCGTTGCGAAATATTCACTGATCACCAAAGTCTGAAATATATCTTCACCCAGCCGGATTTGAATCTCAGGCAAAGACGGTGGGTTGAGTTGATCTCGGATTACGACTTAGGGATAACTTACACCCCGGGGAAGGCCAATGTTATGGCCGATGCACTAAGTCGTAAATCTTATTGTAACAATTTGATGCTACTACAAGGTCAACCACATCTCCATGAGGACTTTCGGAAGTTGAATCTTCATATTGTCCCTCAAGGATTCCTTTCTACCCTGGTGGCGAAGCCTACTCTTAAGGATCAAATTCTAGCTGGCCAAAAGCGTGACAAGGGTATATCACGGATCAAGGAGAATATTTTTAGCGGAAACGCTAAAGAATTTTCCATGAATGATCAAGGTGTTGTGTTCTTCCAGAATCGTTTAGTGGTTCCTAAGAACCCACATCTAAGGCAGTTAATCCTTAAGGAGGCTCATGATTCTCCTCTCACCATTCATCCCGGTAGTACTAAGATGTATCAGGACCTACGCCAGAGGTTCTGGTGGACTAGGATGAAGAGAGAAATTGCTGAATTCGTTGCTAACTATGACGTTTGTCGTCGAGTTAAGGCAGAACATCAAAGGCCTACTGGCACCCTTCAACCTCTAGCTATTCCTGAATGGAAATGGGATAAAGTTAGCATGGATTTCATTACCGGATTTCCCAAGACCAAGAAAGGAAATAATGCTATCTTTGTGGTCATTGACCGTCTTTCCAAAGTGGCTCATTTTCTTCCTGTTCGTGAGAGTATAACAGCTAGCCAGCTAGCAGAATTATATATCTCTCGAATAGTGTCTGTTCATGGTGTTCCCCTGGAGATTAACTCGGACCGTGGAAGTATCTTTACTTCTCGCTTCTGGGAAAGTTTTCAGAATGCCATGGGGACTCACTTATCTTTTAGCACTGCTTTCCATCCCCAATCAAGTGGTCAAGTAGAAAGAGTGAATCAAATCCTAGAAGATATGCTCCGAGCTTGTGTTATTTCGTTCGGTATGAATTGGGAGAAGTGCCTTCCATTCGCCGAATTCTCTTATAACAATAGTTATCAATCGAGCTTGGGCAAAGCCCCTTTTGAAGTTCTCTATGGACGAAGATGTCGAACACCTCTTAATTGGTCAGAAACCGGAGAGAGGCAACTATTTGGCCCGGATATGATCCAGGATGCAGAAGACCAGGTTCGCATTATTCCTGAAAAGTTGAAAACAGCCCAGTCTCGTCAAAAGAGTCAATATGATCGTCATCATAAGGCTGTGACCTTTGAAGTTGACGAGAAGGCTTACCTTCGGGTTACACCTTTGAAGGGTACCCATCGATTCGGTATCAAGGGAAAATTGGCTCCTCGTTACATTGGTCCTTTTCGCATTCTTGCCAACGAGGAGAAGATGCCTACCAGTTGGAACTTCCTCCGCATCTTTCCAAGGTTCATGATGTTTTCGACGTCTCGCAACTCAGGCGTTGCTTTTCAGATCCTATCCGTGAAGTGGACCACGAAACGCTTGATCTACAAGATAACCTTTCATACCGAGAATACCCCGTGCCTATTCTTGATCAAGCTGAGCGTACCACTCAACGTCAAAACCTCAAGTTTCTTAAATTTCAATGGTCAAATCATTCTGAAAAGGAGGCAACTTGGGCAAGAGAGGATCGTCTCCGACTTGAGTATCCTGCGTTATTCCCGACGACTTCTAAATCTCGGGACGAGATTCTTTTGAGTGGGGGTGAGTTGTCACATCCCTAACCCTTAAGCAAGATAGCATTGTGCTCATGTCTTCTTTGCATTTGCATCTAAGAAGTTTCAACAAAAGCAACAAAGTGGCAAGGAAAAAAAACTCAAAACCCTAGCCACCATTTCAATTAAAGGAAATCTCAAACTAGTTCAAAATCAATGAACCCAAAATAGCCTCAAGAAATGTTCAAACTTTCTGATAAATCATGAAAGTAAATGAGCATTGGAGAAAACTATTTTCTTGACACTTTAAGCATTTTAAATAAATGCAAAAGACTACTGGTTTCAAGTTTTAAATTTGAAATCAGAATCTATAAATTTCCAAAAATGTTGAAAACTTTGGAAATGGTTGGGGATGTTATAACAATTATTTCAGGAGGTCTAAAATAGTTTTTACTTTTGTTTTGGAGCTGAATTAATTAGCAAAACAATAATTAGCAAAACAGAAAAACAAAAACAGAAAAAAAAATGGAAAAACCTTACCTGACGCCTAGCCTGGCCCGGCCCATCTCCCTCGCTCGTCCCCTCCCTCGCGCCAGTAGGCAGCAGGAGGTGGCCGCCGCCCCCCCCCCCCCCCCCCCGGTGCGGCCACGCACCTGCGTGCCACCCTGCCTGGCCGCCGCCTCGCGCTGGCGACGACGGGGATAAGCTCCCCAGAGCCTCCCCTATCCATTCCCCGCCTCGGTTCTCCTCCTCCTCCCGGATCTCCTCCTCCTCCTTGCTGCCGCCATTAGAGTCGAGCTCGAGCTCGAGCTGCCCGTGCCCCTGGCCATAGGATTCCCTCCCAGAGCACGCCATTAGCTCCGCCTTGTCGCCCTGGTCATCTCTGCAGAAGCCGAAGCTTCCTCGAGCCATGCAACGCCCGCAACGCCGTCGTCTTCCACCTCCGGCCGCCGGACCTCTCCCGTCGATTCGCTTCCTCCGGCGCATCCCCGAGCCCCTCTTCAGCGCCATCGGAACCGCCGTGAGCTCGTCGTCGTTTCCCCTCTCGCCCCACGCTCTCCCGTGCATCGTATCCTAGTTCCCCACCAAGGCTGAGAGCTTCTCGCCGCCGGCCATGTCGCTGTCGTCGCTGTGATGACCGATCCATGCGCCCGAGCTAGGATTTGAGCTCCTGGAGCCTCCAGGAGTGTGTCGAGCCCTCCAGCTGCCCTCCCCGTGCCCTAGAACCGCCCCGTATAGAAGGCCGAGCTTCGGCCGCCACTCCGGCTCGTCGCCGACGCCTCTTCCGGCGACCCTAGCCTCCCAGATGGTCCTGCCAGATCGGCCACTTCGCGAGCATGCTGTAGTTGCAAACCGCGTGCGTTTTGGTGCTGTGCAGCGCCGTCTAGGTCGCCTCCGGCGAGCCCTCCGCCGCGGGCCTGGTCGCCGGCGACCACCCGCCGGTGGGGGTCGACGTGGCAAGCTAACCCAGCAGCTTAGGGACCTAATCACTCGCTGACAAGTGGGCCCATGGCCAAGTCAAACCTCAGTTAGGGCTGGTCAGCGCGGGATTAGTCCGAGAGAGGCTGACCAGTGGGGCCCTCATGTCACGTTTGACCTGAACAGGTCGGCTGACCTGCTGACGTCAGCCAGAGGCAATAAATAGAATTTCCAGTATAAAACTAATTCAGGAAATTGCTAAAAATTGTAAAAATCATAGAAATTAATCTGTAACTCCAATGAAAATAATTTATATATGAAAAAGTATCAGAAAAATTCAAAGATTCTGATTATCCTATTTTCAACTATGTTTGAAAAAGTTACAGAACCCTAAATTGTGGAATAAGGAATAATTCAATTCTTATAATTACTTTTTAAATGGAATTTGGAAAATTATTCAAATTTCATTATGAATACAATGATCACACACTGTCCTCCTTATAAATCAGTACCATAACATGACATTTCATGCATGCTAACATCAAGTTGATCTGAGAATAAGGTCGAATCAATTAAAACGGTATCCGAGAATACCCCGTTTGAATTGCTATTTGAATGTGATTCAAATCAACTCTAAACCTAATACATGATGGAAATAATAACTTATCACCTTGCATTCTCATGCCATGCTCATGCATCATTTTGAGTGCATATGATTGTTATTGAATGTTGCCATTCATTTCGGTAGGCTCCGCATCCCCGGATTCCACCGAATATCCGTCTGACGGATATCGTTCCTCCTCTGAGCAACAAGGCAAGCAACCCTTTTGATCATCCCGATAAATCCCATGTTCTTGCTCCTGCACCTATTTATTGCATTAGGATCAAATGCTTCCACTGCTTTTGCCACGATAGTTGGACCCACTTCCTTTGCATGACTTAACCTTGTCACAGTAAATAGCCAAACCTTGCAACCTAGCAAACCTGGTAGTTGCTTGAGCTATGATGTGCCTTATCCTGCTATGCATGCTATGCTTAGAGTTGTGTATGGTCTGTCATCTGGGAGATGAACAGAATTGTGGAATATGTTCGGTGAGCAAAGGTTGTGTGTTGAACTTGATTTGGTAAAGGTACCGGTGAAAGGCTGTGTAGGAGTACATGGCGGGTTGTTTCATTGGAACCGTCCTTAGGAACTGAGTTCCGTGTATGTAATCCAAGACTAGATACTACCACATGCTGGGCCCTGAAACATGACCCCGCTCGGCCTATTAATCGCGTAGTACTCGGTCCAGGAGTTGCAAGTAGTTTCTGGTGTTTATAGTAATGCTGGAGGCCGTGCATGGTGCTGACCTGAGAGGTGGGCCGTGATGCGGTAGGCAGTGGCACGGTGTACCAAGTGGCACCCGGATGGTGGGCTTGGGAACCCTGCGCACATCGTTTGAGGCCGTGGCGGAAACCTCGGCCGGACTTCCGTACGGGTTACTCTCAGATAGGCGATAAACCTGGACTAGGTACTAGTGTGGTTAACGGTCGTGGCCGACTCCCTCGCTGGGCTTCCGCTTGAAGGTTGCCGAGGTGCATGACGTGCACATGGCGATAAGTGGCGAAAGCGTGTGTGACGAAGTACACCCCTGCAGGGTTATGATCTATTCGAATAGCCGCATCCGCGGATATGGACTATTTGGAGACATATGTTGTTCATAGATAACTTCAATGGCTACTCATAAAATTGTCAAGATAAGCGTGAGTGTCGTGGACGGCATTTCCATATGGAGACGGAATGATTCCACGATAGTGTATTGTTGTGGTGTTAGTGGACTCGTGTGCGAGAAATCAAGTTGTCAAAACTAATTTCAAAATGCAAGTTGTCTAGCCACGAGTCAAATGCCAGCTTCCCGCATGAAACCCCACAATACCTTTTGATACCTTGCATGAGTAGTTAATTCTCCTAAAGTCTTGATGAGTACCTTCGTACTCATGTTTTCTTAATAAATGTTGCAGAGATTGCTAATGACCCTAATGGAGGGTTCTTCGTAGAATCGACGACGGCGAGTAGCTGGTGTCCCAGCTACGATCTGTCCCTACGTCGGCTCTGTAGTATAGTCAGGCCATGTGCCTTCTAGTTGCCCTGTCTGTACCCAGACAGTTTATAACTCTTCCGCTGGCTTGTACTTGTATGACTGCTATTGTGGGTCGAGAGACCTTAATGTGTAATATTATGTGTGTGGCTCTTCCGAGCCTCTTAAATAAAGGTTGTATGTTTATGGTTATGTTGTGATGCCATCGATGTATCTATACATATCGGTATGCCATGCGTACGTGTGTCTTACTTGATATGTATGGGGTTCGAATACCTAGTCGTGGACTTTAGTAGCACTCCTTACAAGGAAATGCCCCTTTGTGATCCAACGAGCCTTGGTAGTCCGCTACTGCTCCGGACACATTGGTTGACCGGCATGTGTCCTTCTTAGCTGTTGTGTCTGTCCTCTTTGGGGAAATGTCACGCGACGTAATGGAGTCCTTGTAGCTTGCTACGACTCGTCTACGTTCGCTGATGACCGACACCTGCTTTGTTGGGTCATGTATGCCTGTCCTTGTGCGGAACTGCCACTTTGGTTTATGACTAGACATGTCGATCCGGGTTCTTTGACATTGGATTGCTAGCGACACCTATCGCATACGTGAGTCAAAAGACGCAAACGATCCCGGCTAAGGTACGGCTGCAGCCGTGGAGTTAACCGTGCGTGAGACCACAAAGAGATGCGATGTGTTACAGGCTGGATTCCTATGACTTAGGATCGGGGTCCCGACACTATGCATAGGTATTTCGTGAGCAAACAAATTATGGGAACAACAATCAATTAGCATAGGAAGGCAAAACAAGTATAACTTCAAAATTTCCAACACACAGAGAAGGAACGGGATATTATTGCAATATGTAAAAGCATATGTTCCTCTCGCATAGTAATTTTCAGTAGCATCTTGAATAAATTCAACAATATAACTATCACCTAAAGCATTATTTTCATGATCCACATGCATAAAATTCTTACAATCTTCCAAGGTAGTGGAATTAACATTTACTAAAGTCATGACCTCTCCAAACCCACTTTTTTCAAAAAAAAATCATAAGGTTGAACACTCTCCAAATAAGTAGGATTATTTTTACCTAAAGTTGACACTCTTCCAAACCCACTTTCGATAATATTTCAATCCTTATTATCAATAACATATTCATCATGAGTATTAAATAAATTTTCAAGATCATAAGAAGCATCACCCCAATCATGATCATTACAATGAGTAGTGGACATGACAAAATTATCATCCCCGAGCTTGTAGTTTTGCATACCATTAACATAGTTGACATTAACATAATTTATTGTAAAATCATTGCAATCATGCTTTTCAATAAAGGATCTATCATGAATCACTTTATAAATTTCTTGTTTCAACACTTCATCAAAAAATTCAGATTCATGATTTCCAAGCAAAACTTCATGGAGATAATCAAGTACACTCAACTCACTAGCAATAGGTTCATCATAATTGGATCTCTTGAAAAGATTAGCAAGTGGATGAGGATCCATATCAATAGATTTTTTGCAAGAAAAGATGCAAGCAAATAGAATGCACACGGTAACACAACTAGACACAAAGAGATCCGGCGAAAAAAATGCAAAAAAACGGCAAATTGGTGAAGTGGGGGAGAGAAAAATGAGAGGAAAAAGAGAAATAAAGTAAATACAAGAGATGAGTTTGTGATGGGTACTTGGTAAGCTTGATCTTGTTATGTATCCTCCCCGGCAACGGTGCCAGAAATCCTTCTTGCTACCTCTTGAGCTTGTGTTGGTTTTCCTTTGAAGAGGAAAGGGTGATGCAGCAAAGTATATAAGTATTTCCCTCAGTTTGTTGAGAACCAAGGTATCATTACAGTAGGAGGAACAATCAAGGGCCCAATAGTAGTACCTACAGAAACAATCATACACTGGCACCCAACGCTACAAAGGGGTTATCAATCCCTTCAGAATTATTTGCAAGGATGAGATCTGGCAGAGATAGATATAAAAGATTACGGAAACAAAAGTGAATAAATTGCAGCAAAGTAATTTTGGTATTTTTGGTTTATAGATTTGAAAATATAATATGGAAAATAGACCCGGGGGCCGTAGGTTTCACTAGAGGCTTCTCTCATAAAGGAAAGTAGTACGGTGGGTGAACAAATTACTGTCGAGCACTTGATAGAAAAGAAAATAATTATGAAGATATCCAAGGCAATGATTATGCATATAGGCATCATGTTTGTGTCATGTAGACCAAAACGATTCTGCAGCTACTACTATTACTCCACACATCAATCGACTCTTGCCTACATCTAGAGTATTAAGTTGATGAAGAACAGAGTAACGAGTTAAGTAAGATGACATGATGTAGAGGGATAAACTTAAGCAATATGATGAAAACCCCATCTTTTTATCCGTGATGGCAACAATACAATACGTGCCTCGCTACCCCTACTATGTCACTGGGTGAGGACACCGCAAGATTGAACCCAAAACTAAGAACTTCTCCCATTGCTAGAATTACCAATCTAGTTGGCCAAACCAAACCAATAATTCGAAGAGACTTGCAAAGATATGAAATCATGCATATAAGAATTCAGAAGAGACTCAAATAATATGCATAGATAATCTGAACATAAACTCACAATTAATTGGATCTCAACAAACACACCACAAAAGAGTATTACATCAGATAGATCTCCATGAAGATCATGAAGAACATGGTATTGAAGATCAAAGAGAGAGAAGAAGCCATCTAGCTACTAGATATGGACCTGTAGGTATGTGGTGAACTACTCACACATCATCGGAGGGGCAATGGAGTTGATGTAGATGCTCTGTGTGATCAATTCCCTCTCCGAGATTAGATCTCACGGGAACAGTGGCTCCCGGCGAGGTAGAAGTATTTTCGTGGCTCTTTTTGACGATACGGGAATATTTGGGAACTTATAGGCCAGGAATAGGGTTAGGAGACCTGCAGGGGGACCACAAGCCAGGGGAGACGACCACCCCCCCCCCCCCAAGGCGCGCCACGTAGGCTTGTGGCCTCCTGAGAGATGACATGCCCCCTACTCCAAGTATGTTGCGTTTCTTCTGGTCCAAGAAAAATCAATCCGGAGATTTTATTCCGTTTAATATTTCTTATCTGCAATACTCAAAAACGTTGAAAAACAGAAGCTGGCACTAGGCCCTAGATTAATAGTCTAGTCCCAAAAATAATATAAAACAGCATATAAATGCATATAAAACATCCAAAACAGATAATATAATAGCAAGGAACAATCAAAAATTATAGATACGTTGGAGACATATCACCTAACGATGTACCCCTTTCTCGTGAGGGAGCATGACGAGGCGCCTCATAGGTGGTGCCCGAGCTCCTCCCTCGATGCAGCGGCCAGGTCGGGTGCCTTCCACACGGAAGCCCCCGAGCCCGACCCAAGGGAGGCGTCAAGTGCGCTTTCCTATGCGTGAGGAGAGAAAGCACCGGTGACACGCGTCGGGCTTGCGGCCCTGACCTCGGCCGCCGGGCCTTTTTCCTTGTCGGAACCAAAGGCAGGAAGCGATTGCTTCTTCCTCGGAGGTGCGGCTCTGCGAGGCCCATCGCCTTCGGCATCATCCGAGCGCTCTGCGGTAGCAGCCTTGTAAGTGTGCTCTAGGGAGCAGACCGCTTCTTTATCCTCGCACATGATGGTGATGATGCCGCTGCAGCCTGGCACCTTGAGGACATTGTAGCTGTGGTGTGTCGCAGCCATGAACTTGGCCAGCGCGGGGTATCCGAGGATGGCATTGTACGGGAGTCCGATGTGCGCCACGTCGAAGTCAATGTGCTCAATGTGGCAGTTATCACGTGTGTCGAAGGTGACCGGGAGGCAGACCTGTCCCACAGGGATAGTGGAGCCACTAGTCACACTTGAGAAAGGCCTGGTGAGCATCAGCTGGTGATAAGGCACCTGGAGCGTGTCAAAAGTTTCGACAGAGAGCAAGTTGAGGCCCGCTCCTCCATCAATGAGAGTCTTGTTGACCGCCACGTTGCTGATGGTGGGGGTGCACATCATGGGGAGTGTGCCCGCGACAGTCGCAGACTTCAGGCTGTCCTGAGTGTGAAAAGTGATGGGGTATTGGGACCACTTGAGGGTCATTGCAGCCCCCAACTTCGGGATGATGGCGTTTACCTCGCGACAAAGCTGATTGAAGTGGCGGTTGGACGAGGGGGTGTGCGCCCCGCTGAGGATGCAGGCCACCATGCGAGGCTCATGGTAGGCCCCGACCTCCTCATCGCGTTGGTTGCCCTCGTTCTTTCATGGAGGCGATGATGGCAGTGGAGGGAGGTGCGCATTGTCCCGAGGGCGCATCTCATGAGGTCGGTCGCGACAGCCATTGTCACGATGCTGGTCGTACCAGCCTTGGCGCGAGTTGCCATTGCGGGTGTCCAATCTGCTGCCACCGCGGCCGCCGCCACGGACAGCGCCACGATCATTGTGCTCCAGGCGCCGGACGACTCGCTCTTCCCGGAGGACCCTGAGCTCTAGGCAATATTCGGTTTCGTGGTTGTGCACGTAGTGGTAGATACAGTACGGGTGGCGCTCCTTCTCGGGCACACTCTACTCGCGGTCACGCTTCTGCTCGGGCTGGGCTGTGAGCATGGTAGGCCCCTTGCGCTTGGCCTCCTTAGCCTTGGCCTTGGTGTCCTCCGGCGCATCGACAGGTTTGTCGCTGTTGAACAGGCGACCCTCTTCACCCTTGGCGCACTTGTCGACCAAGTTGAACAATTCCATGGTCGTGCTCGTGGTGTCGTTGATGGCGAGCTTTTCGCACACCTTGAGGTCCTAGACGCCGTTAGTGAACGCCATGATGACCGCCTTGTCGATGGCACGCGGGATCTTGTTGCACACCTGGCTGAACCTCTGGATGTACTTGCGGAGAGTCTCGTGAGGGCACTGCTCCACGCGGCGCTGGTCATTGACGAAAAGGGGGCGGTCGTGCGTGCCCTTGAAGTTGGCGACGAACAGCTCGCAAAGGCCGCTCTATGAAGAGACCAAGCCCTCGGGCAGGTTCAGGAGCCAGGACCACGTGTCGTCCTTAAGCGCCATCGGGAGCCAGATCGCCATGACCTTGTCATTGCTACCCACCGCTTCTATGCTTAGGGCATAGAGCTGCAGGAACTTCGTGGGGTCGAGGGAGCCATCGTAGCGCGGGGGCAGGTCGGGCTTGAACTTGGCTGGCCAAGCCACCGTGCGCAGCTCGCGGGTGAAGGCTTGGCAAACCACAGTGCTGGTGTGGCCTCCATGCGCGAGCGCAGCCCTGTTCTGACGCCCTACGGCGGTGACGTCCTAGATGACCTTGTCAAGGCATTGGCGCTGCTGCTCGAGGACCGCACGCACGTCCATCGGCGCCTCACGCTGGACAATCTGACAGTTGTCTCCATCCCCCTGGGCACGTGGTGGCGGTTCACGAGGTGGGCTTCCGGGGAGCGCGCTGCACCCGGGCTCGACACGGCCACCACATGCGGGACGGGGCGGCAATTGCGCCCCTCGGGCCTCCTCATCATCGTGGAATGGAGGAGGACGGAGCGAATGAGAGGGCGTCGGGGCTTCCCCGGTGGTGTTGACGAGTTGGTGATGCGACTCAGCCAAGTGTCTTAGCTGGCGGCTGTCGCATGGTAACAGAGCAGCTCGCGGGCCATGAGCAGCGCCGCATGCACGTTCACCCGCTCCATACGGGTGTGGGAAGAGGAAGCCATGGCGGTGCGTCCTTCCCTATGCACGGAAGGGTGCACGTATGAGGTCTGCTGCTCGCGGGAGGCAGGGGCGATGGTCGCGGCCTCGGCCCCGTCGGAGTGACGGTGGGCGTCGAGGCATGAGCACGTAGTCACCATGACCCATGCAGCCGTGTGCTCGGCACACACGCGGTGAGCGTCAGTCGTGGGGTTGGTGAAGCTAGAGCAAAACCGGAGTGGAAGAGCGGCTGCGCACCCCTGCATGGCGTGCCAAATGTCGGAATAGGGGATCCGCAGACCCAAAGAAAGGTTTGAACACTAGGGTGTGCTTGCTCTTCTACCTTATTCTACCTCACGGCTTCACGGTGGCTCTACAGTGGCGAGAGCTAAAACAACGGGCTGGGACGCACGACGGTTTACCCAGGTTCGGGCCACCTTGTGGTGTAAAACCTTACTCCTACTTGGATAGATTGCTCGAGGTGGAAGAAGGGTACAAAGGTGGGTTCTTGCACTAGTACAACACACTCAGCTCTAGATCCCCTCTATAGAGTCTCGGTCCCTCTTTTATACCGTCCTTGGTCCTCTTGCCCGGAGAACACACTTGGAAGGAAGGGCAGACACAATGGCCATTTTGAATCGGAACAAAACTAGAGCTCGCCCTGACAAAGGTGGTCTTCGCCTACAAAAGCTTCTCTTAGTGACGCGTAGGTGGGCTCGGGGGTGGCCTATGTCCTACAGAGCCCCCAGCCTTGGTCATCTTGCACCGATTAGGAAACCATTGGTGGGTCGCCTCAGGAACCCACAGCCGGCCTCGGTCCCCTTAGCACCAAAGGGGAAAGCATCCCCGTTCGTGCCTGCTGGCACCGATCCTGGCACCGCGCAGAGCGGCTCATGTCACCCACATGGGGAGGCCACGCCATGGGACCCTACCAACCCGCCCTTGGCAGATCCAACCCTCGGGAGGAAGGGTGTCAGGAGATGCTTTCCCCTTGAGAGCCTCACGAGGAACCTCCTTGGGAGAGGGCCCTGTGAGCGGCCCCTCATGAGGAAGGGTCCTCATGAGCGTCGTATCCCCGGGCCTTGATAAGGGGCGCAGCGAGGCCCGCAAAGCGCAGTGGGCCCTGGACCACATGCCGACGGGCCTGGGTACCCCCGATCCGAGAGCCCTGATACGCGTTGCTACTATCGCCAGCCCGTGGGCGTAAGGTGTCCCTCATATATTAGCAGTGGGGGTCAACTAATCGGCACTACTACTATGACTTACCCGTAGCGCGTATTGATGACGTGCGCTACTGCTAAGTAACAGTAGCATGGGGCACTAAAACCATGCTACTATAAATGTTCTAACTATAAGCTATTTCCTAGTAGTGATGATTTGTGTAGATACGGGTATATTTACTTGATGAAAGACAATTATGAAATGTTGAAAAGTTCAAGCAATTTTGGAGTGAAGTTGAAGATCATTGTGACAAGAAGATGAAATGTCTATGATATGATCGCGGAGGTGAATATCTGAGTTACGAGTTTGTTATATATTTAAGACAATGTGGAAATTGTTTCATGACACATGCCACCTAGAACACCATAGTGTAATGGTGTGTCTGTATGTTGCATCCATGCTCTATTAGATATGGTGCATACTATGATATCTCTTACCGATTTGCCACTATCGTTTTGGGGTTATGCATTAGAGACAACCACATTCACTTTAAATAGGACACTATATAATTCCGTCAAGACGACACTGTATGAATTATGGTTTGGCAATAAACGTAAGCTGACATTTCTTAAAAGTTTGGGGCTGTGGCGCTTATGTCAAAAGGCTTCAAACTAATAAGCTCGAATCCAAAGCGGAGAAGTGGGTCTTCATAAAATATACGAAGACAACAGTTGGGTATGCCTTCTATCTCTAATCCGAAGGCAAAGTCTTTGTTGCATGGAATGGATCCTTTCTAGAGAAAGAGTTTCTTTCGAAAGAATTGAGTGGGGGAAGGTAGAACTTGATGAGGTTACTGAACCGTCACTTCAATTAGAGCTTAGTACGACACATGAAGATGTTTCTGTGACGCCTACATCAGTTTAAGAGGAAGCTAATGATGATGATCATGAAGCTTCAGATAAAGTTACAACCAAACCACGTAGGTTGATAAGGACACATGTTGCTCATGAATAGTACGGTAATCCTGTCTTGGAGGTCATGTTGAACCTACGAGCTATGGAGAAGTGATGGTGGGACCGAATTCCAACAAATGGCTAGAGGCCATGAAATATGAGTTAGGATCTATGTATGAAAATGAAGTATGGACTTTGTAAGTATTATTTGATGGTCGTAAGTCTATTCAGAATAAATGGATCTTTAAATAGGAAGACAGACGATGATGGTAAATGTCACCATTTATAAAGCTTGACTTGTCGCAAAGAGGTTTCCAACAAGTTCAAGAAGTTGACTACGATGAGACTTTGTCACCCGTAGCGATGCTAAAGTCTCTTGGAATCTTGTTAGCAGTTGCTACATTTTTCAGTTATGAAATCTGGAAGATGGATGTAAAAACATCGTTTCTTTAACGGTTTCCTTGAGGAAAGGTTGTATGTGATACAACCAGAAGGTTTTGTCAATCCTAAGGATGCTAAAAGGCATACGAGTTCCAGCAATCCATTTAGCAAGTATCTCGGAGTTGGAATACGCACTTTGATGACGTTGTCAAAGCTTTTGGGTTTATACAAAGTTTATGAAGAAACTTCTATTTACAAGAAAGTAAGTGGGAGCATTGTAGAATTTCTGATAAGTATATGTGGTTGACATATTTTTGGTTGGAAATAATGTAGAATTTCTGGAAATAATAAAGGGTTGTTTGATAGGAGTTTTTCAAAGGAAAACCTTGATAAAGCTACTTAAAATATTGGGCATCAAGATCTATAGAGATAGATCAATACGCTTGATAAAACTTTCAATGGATGCATACCTTGACAAGATTTTGAAGGAGTTAAAAATAGATCAGACAAAGAAGGAGTTCTTGGTTGTATTGTAAAGTCTGAATTTAAGTAAGACTCAAATCTCAACCACGACAAAAGAAAGAGAAAGTATGAAGGTTGTCCCCTATGCCTTAGCTGTAGGCTCTATAGTATGCCATGATATGTACCGCACCTGGTGTGTGCCTTGCCATGAGTTTGTCAAGGGGTACAAGAGTGATCCAGGAGTGGATCACTGGACAGTGGTCAAAATTATCCTTAGTAACTGGAGGACTAAGGAAATGTTTCTCGGTTATGGAGGTCATAAAGAGTTCGTCATAAAGGGTTACATCGATGCAAGCTTTTGACACCAATTTGTATGACTCTAAGTAGCAAACCAAATACGTATAGTGGACCAATCATTTGGAATAGTTCCAAGTGTAGCATGGTAGCAATGTCTACAGGATGACATAGAGATTTGAAAAGTACACACGGATATGAATGTTGCGTACCCGTTGACTAAAACCTCTCTCACAAGCAAAACATGATCAAACCCTAGAACTCATTGGGTGTTAATCACATGGTGATGTGAACTATATTATTGACTCTAGTGCAAGTGGGAGACTGTTGGAAATATGCCCTAGAGGCAATAATAAATTGGTTATTATCATATTTCCTTGTTCATGATAATCGTTTATTATCCATGCCATAATTGTATTGAATGGAAACTCATATACATGTGTGGATACATAGACAACACAGTGTCCCTAGTGAGCCTCTACTAGACTAGCTCATTAATCAAAGATGGTTAAGTTTTCCTAACCATGGACATGAGTTGTCATTTGATAAAGGGATCACATCATTAGGAGAATGATGTGATGGACAAGACCCAAACCGTAAGCATAGCATTTGATCGTATCACTAAGTTTATTCTTATTGCTTTCTGCATGTCAAGTATTTGTTCCTAAGACCATGAGATCATGCAATTCCTTGGCACCGTAGGAATTCCTTGTGTGTATCAAATGTCACAACATAATTGGCTGATCATAAAGATGTTCTACAAGTATCTCCGAGGGTGTATGTTGGGTTGGCATGGATCAATACTGAGACTTGTCACTCTGTATGACGAAGAGGTGTCTCTGGGCCCTCTTCGGTAATAAAACATCACAAAAAGCTTGCAAGCAATGTGACAAAGGAGTTATTCATGGGATCTTGTATTATGGAATGAGTAAAGAGACTTGCCGGTAACGAGATTGAACTAGGTATGGAGATACCGACGATCGAATCTCGGGCAAGTAACATACCGATAGACAAATGGAACTTCATACGGGATTGATTGAATCCTTGGCATCGTGGTTCGACCGATGAATATCTTCTTGGAATATGTAGGAACCAATATGGGCATCCAGGTCCTGCTATTGGTTATTGGCCAGAGAGGTGTCTCGGTGATGTCTACATGATCTCGAACCCGCGGGGTCCGCGCGCTTAATGTTCGGTGACGTTGGAGCAGTATTAGGATATATATGTTGATGATTGAATGTTGTTTAGAGTCCTAGATGAGATCCCGAATGTCACGAGGAGTTCCGAAATGGTCCGAAGATAAATATTTACATATGGAAGTCCTATTTTGGTTGCCAGAAAAGTTTTGGGCATTACCGATAGTGTATGAGGGTGCCGAAAAGGGTTTCGGGGGTCCATCGGGGGGTCCACCTGCCCCGGGGGCCCACATGGGCCATAGGGGGTGTGCCCTAGACAGTTGGGCCAAGTGCATCAGCCCTTAGACGTGAATTAGGCTTGGGGACAAGAGTCACAAAGGGACAAGGCACCCCCGAGGTGCCTTGCTTGGCCGCTGCCCCTCCCTTGGAGGAAGGGTCAAGGCTGTGCCTCCCCTATCCGCCTAGCCTCCTATATATAGTGGAGGGGAGGGGAGGGCTGCACACACCAATTCCCACACCCAGGTGGTGATACGTCTCCATCGTATCTACTTTTCCAAACTCTTTTGCCCTTGTTTTGGACTCTAATTTGCATGATTTGAATGGAACTAACCCGGACTGGCGCTGTTTTCAGCAGAATTGCCATGGTGTTGTTTTTGTGCGGAAGTGAAAGTTCTCGGAACGTCCTGAAAATTTACGGAGAAAATTTCTGGAAAATATGAAAAATACCTGCGCAAAGATCCACCGGAGGGGGTGAGCCAGTGGGCCACAAGCCCTGTGCCCGCGGCCACCAGCCCCCCCCCCAGGCCGCAGCGTCAGGGCTTGTGGGGCCCACGTGGCTCTGCCGCCCCCAAACTCAGCTCTATTTATTCCCTTTCATCCCGAAAAAAATCAGGAGAGAAGATTTCATCGCGTTTGCGACACGGAGGCGCCGCCACATCCTGTTCTTCATCTGGAGGGCAGATCTGGAGTCCGTTTTGGGCACCGGATCAAGGAGATCGTCGCCATCGTCATCATCAACCTTCTTCCCTCTCCAATTCCATGAAGCTCTTCATCGTTCGTGAGTAATCTATTCGTAGGCTCGCTGGACGGTGATGAGTAGGATGAGATCTATCATGTAATCGAGTTAGTTTTGACGGGGATTGATCCCAAATATCCACTATGTTCTGAGATTGATGTTGCTACTACTTTGCCATGCTTAATGCTTGTCACTAGGGCCCGAGTGCCATGATTTCAGATCTGAAATTATTATGTTGTCACCAATATGTGTGTGTTTTAGATCCGATCTTGCAAGTTATAGTTACCTACTATGTGTTATGATCCGGCAACCCCATAGTGACAATAACCGGAACCACTCCCGGTGATGACCATAGTTTGAGGAGTTCATGTGTTCACCAAGTGCTAATGCGTTGGTCCGGTTCCTTATTAAAAGGAGAACCTTAATATCCCGTAGTATCCATTTGGACCCCGCTGCCACGGGAGGGATGGACAATAGATGTCATGCAAGTTCTTTTCCCTAAGCACGTATGACTACACACGGAATGCATGCCTACTTCACATTGACGAACGGGAGCTAGCCACATATCTCTCCATGTTATAACTGTTGCATGATGAATGTCATCCAACGAATCACCGATCCATTGTCTATGAGTTTGTCCCACTGCTGTTGTTACTTGTTTTGCTCTGCTGCTGTTACTACTATTGTTGATACTTTTACTTGTTGTTGCTGTTACTTGCTTTCTCCTGCTACTGCTGCCACTACTGTTGCTACTGATGTTACTTGCTACTGATGCTACTCGCTACTGATGTTACTTGCTACTGTTGCTACTTACTACTACTGTTGCTATTGTTGTTCCTTGGCACTGCTGTTACTCGTTACTCTGCTGCTACCTGCTACAATACTTTTCTGGCACCATTGATACAACCATTAGGAATAGTCTGCCTTGTCACCAGATCATTTCTGGCACCGTTGCTATCATATTACTTTGCTACTGATACTTTGCTTGCGGGCACTAATCTTTCAAGTGTGGTTGAATCTGACACATTCAGCTGCTAATACTTGAGAATATTCTTTCACTTCCCGTCGTGCGAACCAACAAATTTGGGTTGAATACTCTACCCTCGAAAACTGTCGCGATCCCACACGCTGGTGGGCCATTGCAAGACAATTGCTAATTGTTGAGGAACCGGGAGCAGCTCTTTTCTCGCTCCGTTGTCGTGGAGGCATCAAGTCAGGAATAGTTGCACGTCAACAGCATTTTTCTGGCGCCGTTGCCAGGGACTGCTAGCAGCATTTTTCTCGCGCTGTTGCCGGCGAAGGATAGCTATATTCTCTGAGTCACTTGGGATTTATATCTGCTGATCACTATGAAGAATCTGAAAGATCCAAAAACCAAAGTCTTGCCCTCAACTACGAGGGGAGGTAAGGAACTGCCATCTAGCTCTGCACTTGATTCACCTTCAGTTATGAGTAAGTTTGCGACACCACCTCCTGCTAGAAATCTTGATATGTCGCCTATGCTTGATGATGGTTATGATGCTGCTATGCCTGATACTGCTAGAGATGCTATGCCTGATACTACTAGAGATGCTATGCTTGATACTGCTTTGCCTGATGATGCTAGAGATGCTATTTTGCCTGATGATGCTATGCTTGATACTGCTAGAGATACTACTTTGCCCGATATGCCACTAGGGGTATTCCTTGAGGCTCATATTGCTAGAGTTACTGCCAATGCTCGTGATGCTTCTGAAACTGCCGATACTATTGAGATAGAACTTGCTTTTGCTCCTGCTAGATCTAGCTCTCCTAGATATGAATTGCCTGATATACCTGAGGGTTATGTTATGGAGGGATAGATAGCTGAGGATTTTCTTGCGTGTAAGGATGCCTATGACGCTGAGAAATTACTTCTCAAGTGGAAGGAAGAATCTCTGAAAGCTAGGATGAAATACGACCCGAAGTTTGCCACTTCACCTATCTTTATCACCGATGAGGATTATGAATTCTCTGTCGACCCTGAGATAATCTCTCTAGTCGAATCTGATCCTTTTCACGGTTATGAGTCTGAGACGGTCGCAGCCCATCTTACCAAACTACATGATATAGCCACCCTTTTCACTAGTGAGGAGAAGATCCATTACTACTATATCCTTAAGATGTTTCCTTTCTCTCTAAAGGATGACGCTAAAGCTTGGTTCACTTCTCTTGCTCCTGGATGTGTGAGTAGTCCCCAGGATATGGTCTATTACTTGTGTGAGAAATATTTCCCTGTCCATAAGAAGCAAGCTGCCTTTCAGGAAATATACAACTTTGCTCAACTCAAAGAAGAGAGTCTCCCACAAGCTTGGGGGAGGCTCAACCAGCTACAGAATGCTTTGCCTGATCACCCTCTTAAGAAGAACAAGATACTTGATATCTTCTATAACGGACTTACCGATGCTTCTAGAGACCACCTAAATAGTTGTGTTGGTTGTGTTTTTAGGGAACGAACTATAGAACAAGCTGAGATTCTACTAAATAACATCTTGATCAACGATAATGCTTGGACTATTCCCAAACCACCTCCTAAGCCAACTCCTAAGAAAAGAGGTATTCTATTCCTCGGTCCCGAAGATATGCAAGAAGCCAAGAAATCTATGCACGAGAAGGTATTAGATCTGAAGATGTCAAAAATCTACCACCTATCGAAGAGATCCATGGTCTCGATAACCCGATACAAGTAGTAGAAGTGAATTCTCCGCGTAGGTTTGATGAGAGTGATATTCCTTTTGACAAACCTTCTAGCCTATGCTTTGATGAATTTGACAACTTTGTTGCCAAACAACAGAGTTTCAATGATTATGTTAGCAGACAATTGGAACAAAGTACTCGTATGCTTAGTCATTTAAGTGCTTGTATAGAGAGAAATGTCAATGATCTGAAGCTTCTGCGTAAACATGCCTCTATGAGTACTACTCAGGTAGACCAAGTACTTAAAGCTCAGAATGACTTGCTCAATGAATTAAATGACAACTCTGTTAGAGTCATTACTAGAGGAGGCAAAATGACTCAGGAACCTTTGTATCCTGAAGGCCATCCTATGAGAATTGATTAAGATTCTCAAGGAATTAATGCTGATACACCTAGTCATCCTAAGAAGAAGGATGATAGAAACCTACATGTTAGTTCACCAAATACTGTCACACCTGATGAACCAAATGATATTTTTGCGTCTGATGCAGAAACACAATCTAGTGATGAACATGAACCTGTTGACAATATGGACATCTGTGTTCATAATAATGCTCAACCTAGCAATGATAAGGATGTGGAGATTGAACCTACGGTTAATCCTGATAACCCACAACCTAAGAGATACGATAAGAATGACTCCACTGCTAGGAAGCATGGTAAAGAAAGGGAGCCATGGGTTCACAGACCTATGCCCTTTCCTCCTAAGCCATCCAATAAAAAGGATGATGAGGATTTTGAGCGCTTTATTGAAATGATAAGACCCGTCTTTCTGCAGATGCGGTTAATTGATATGCTCAAAATGTCTCCATATGCCAAGTACATGAAAGATATCATGACTAATAAACGGAAGATACCAGATCTTGAGATCTCCACCATGCTTGCCAATTACACTTTCACAGCCGGAACTCCTAAGAAACTTGGTGATCCCGGAGTGCCCACTATACCTTGCTCCATTAAAGGAAACTACGTAAGAACTGCCTTATGTGACCTTGGAGCCGGTGTTAGTGTTATGCCTCTCTCTCTTTACCGTAGACTTGAACTGGATAAGTTGACACCCACTGAAATCTCTCTGCAAATGGCTGACAAATCAACTGCTTTCCCTATCGGCATTTGTGAGGATGTGCCTGTTGTGGTTGCTAACGTCACTATCTTAACAGACTTTGTTATCTTGGATATTCCCGAAGACGATGCCATGGCTGTCATCCTCGGAAGACCCTTCTTAAACACTGCAGGGGCTCTTATAGATTGCAACAAAGGCAATGTCACTTTCCATGTCAACGGTAATGAGCATACGGTGCACTTTCTGAAGAAACGATATCAAGTACATTGCATCAATGCTATCAAAAAAACTTCACCGATTCTTATTGGGAGCTTTGAATGCCCTATTCCTCGTGTCAAGATGAAGTATGATCTGCTTGTTGGGGAGATTCATATCCCCATTGAGGTGACTTAGTGGCTATTCGACAATTCTCTGTTTCATTTTGCGATTCGGAAAAGTTTTGTCAAGGGGATTTGATCAACCCCATTGACGGATTTCTTTCGATGACCATGAAATAGATGAATCAAGGAGTCACATACCTCTATTTTAAGCTTTCACTTTCTGTTGCTTAGAAGAAAAATGATAGATTTAGTTTAGTTTTCCCTGTTTTCTATTTTAGCGTCCCAGAGAAAAGTACCCCGAAAATAAAAGCTCTCCGATGGTCGTGAAAATCAAATATGATTTTTTCTGGATTTTTTGAAAAATGCTGGGACTGAGAGCTGGCGTGTGGGCCACAAGCCCTGACGCCGCCGGCTCCCCCTGGCCGCGGCCACCAAGCTTGTGGGGCCCACAGGGACCCCCTCCAGTCATTCCAGCTCCCATCCTCTTCTTCTACCTCCAGAAAAAATCGTTTCGCAGCTCAAACCCGTGTTCTTGCTCATTTGGCTGTGATTTTCGATCTCCTTGCTCAAAGCACCATTCTCCGAACCGTTTTGGGGAAATTACTCCTTGGTAAGTGACTCCTCCATTGGTCCAATTAGTTTCCACTCTAGTGCTTTACCCTTCGCGTATTCTTGCTACCTTGGTGGCCCTCTTCTTGAGCTTGAAATGTTGATTTTAGTTGGTCCCAAGTAGTTTTAGCGCGTGGTACAGTCTCTAGGCACTAGTAGGAGTAGTTGCTATGAGTTGGGTTAATCTTTATTAAATTTTCTTTCGAAGTCTCTAAAAATTCAGAATTTTTTAGAGTTAGAAAAGGAAAAAAGATGAGGAGGTTCTTGAGAGGCTCTTCAAGCCGTAACCCCAAGGAGGATGAGAAGAACCACCCCCAAGTACTTGGTTCCTCGAGTCACAGAAGTTCGAGCGTGCGAGTGGCCTAGTGATGAAGTTTTGTGCACCGCTGGGCTTTATGAAGACTTTTATTATGTCGTGGAGAACGCAGGTCTTACCGCGTTCGTTGAAGATAAGTGCCCACAATACCTCCTCCTCACCAATATTTTCGTTCAAAGCTTCAACTTTTATCCGAGGAAGAATCCTCCTATGGTTGAGTTCATGTTATACGATATCCCCCAGTGCATGATACTACAGGATTTTTGCAATGTATGCAAATTACCTTATGTTGGGGATATTCATGATCCTCGTCCACGGGACTTGGAGAATTTCATAGGTACTATTGCTGTTGGAGAAGAGAGAGGAGTGTCTCGCGCTAGAATTGCTAGCATACATTTTCCTGTGCTTCGGTACTTCTCATTATTTGTGGGAAAATGTTTGATTGGCCGTGGGGAGGCTGGATCACTTAGCTCTCCAGACCTTGCGGTTTTGCGTGAAGGCCTTTATAGCAATAAGACTTATAGCCTAGGTGCTATCGTAGCTCAGCGGTTGAACACAAACCGTTCCAAAGGTGTCGTCTATGGAGGTATCTATGCTACTCGTCTTGCTAGAAACTTTGAGATACCTATTAGACTTCGCGAGGAATAAGAAATGCTTCTTCCTGAGAAATATCTAGATTATGACAGCATGGCTCGCCATGATTTTCTGGATAGAGATGCTAGTAGACGGATGATTTATAACCTGGTATTTAGTCAGGGTACTCGAGAGACTATTACTTTGCCTGCTCCTTCTTTGTTCAACCTTTATGCAGGCAGGTACATTATTATGACCTCGGACATCTACGCGTATTGGGGCTTGGCCCAACCACAGGTGCCCGTACCCGAGCCGCCAGTCGAGTACCAGACGTCAGTTTATCAGTGGGAGCCAGAGGAGCTCACACAGCAGTGGCATCCACAGTCCGCTCTGGAGTATCCCGGAGCTGGTTATTTCCCGCCTTGGGAGTAGACCAAGCTAGGCCAAAAGCCTAAGCTTGGGGGAGTACGTGTTCGCACCAACTTTACATTCATGCTTATGACTTCACTTTGTTAGTCGGTGTTTACACTTTGCCACTGTATCATCCATGCTAGTTTATTTTCGTTTTCTTGTTTTATTGTTTTGTGTCCTTTTGAGAAAACCCAAAAATATTTTCCTTTCTTCTTTTGCTTGTTGGGAGCTTTCCCGTGTAAATAGTTTTCTTTTTCTTTGAGTCAAGGTAGAAGATATTGGTTACAATGTTTAGTGTCTCTTGCATGCATACCTGTTCATTTGTTAAAGAGCCATGTTACTTTGTCTTCTCCTTTGTGTTTGCCTGCGATTCCAGCTTTAGTCCAATGCTCAAGCACTCTTATTATTGTTCACATCGTTCGATCGTGCAAGTGAAAGGCAATAATGATGATATATGATGAAGTGATTGAGACTGGAAAAGCTGGTATGAACTCTATCTATTTTGTTTTTGTAAATTTAACTAGCTTGTTATCCCAGATTCAGCTTTGTTGAGAGAGAACCATGTTTGCAATGACAACTTAGAGATCATAGTTTCTGATGCCATGCTTAATTAGCTAGGAGCTTATAATGGTTTGTCTTGAATGCCAACATAGATTTTGAGATGACTATGATGTAGTATGATAGAATGGTATTCTCCTTTGAATGATTCAAGTGGCTTGACTTGGCGCATGTTCATGCATGTAGTTGAAACAAAATCAACATAGCCTCTATGATGTTCGTGTTCATGGTGATTTATATCCTGTTCATGCTTGCACTCCATGTTAGTGAAACTCATTGCATCTTGATGACTATTGTCGCTCTCTAGTTGCTCGCTTCATAGTCTTTTGCTAGCCTTCACTTGTACTAAGCGGAATACTGCTTGTGCATCCACTTCCATAAACCTAAAAAAAATTCCATGAGACTCCACCATACCTACCTATTTGCGATATCTACCTGCCATTTCAAGTAAATTTGCATGTGCCATTCTCTAAACCTTCAAGAAATAATCTGTTTTGCATGCCCGAACCGCTCATGTGGTGACAGGGGGCTATTGGTATCTTCCATGTTAGGCGTGTTATCCTCGATATGTGTTTATTCACTTTCATTCACGAGAAAGGGGCCGGTAATTTGAATGCCTAGTTCCACGCTTAAATCGAAAACATAACTGTAAAACAAGACTCCCCCCAGATTTATGTTAGTATGGACGGTACCCGAGGATTCGGCTAGCCGTGGAGTGTGATTGATTGGTGGTGGCGGAGTTAAAACTTTACGTTTCTGTTTGGGAACCGCCTATAGCATGTGTTGCATGGAAGATATTGAGAACTCTTGGTCATTGCGTTGACAATGAAAGCATGCCACCCAAAATTATTATCTCTATTTTCAAAGCTTGAGCTCTGGCACCTCTGCAAATCAATGCTTCCCTCTGCGAAGGGCCTGACTATTTAGTTTCCTATTAAGTCATCCTCTTCTTATATAAGCACCAATTAGAGAGCACCTCTGTCATTTTTATGCTTTGCTTTTGATTGATATTGAGTATGACTATGATTGGATCTTCGTTGCTATGAATTACAATGTTTAGTCAGCCCTTGATCTTTGAAAGTGCTCTCCATTTATGTTTTGCGGTCTCAGAAAGAGTTAGCGAGATACCACCTATTCATATTGCTTCATGCTTGTTTTGATTGAATTGTTGGTATCTGAAACTCATTATTATTTGCTCGCTTGCTGATTATGTCGTTGATATTACTTTACCGTGAGACCTTTGTGTCACTTGCCTATGTGGTTAACTTATGATCTTGCTCAAATTCTGGTTATGAGTTAGACATAGTTGCAACAACAAGATCAAACAGAGTTTGTCAAATTTTTTCTTTCTCTTTCAGTTTGTCAACTAAGTTGCTTGAGGACAAGCAAGGTTTTAAGCTTGGGGGAGTTGATACGTCTCCATCGTATCTACTTTTCCAAACTCTTTTGCCCTTGTTTTGGACTCTAATTTGCATGATTTGAATGGAACTAACCCGGACTGACGCTGTTTTCAGCAGAATTGCCATGGTGTTGTTTTTGTGCAGAAATGAAAGTTCTCGGAACGTCCTAAAAATTTACGAAGAATATTTTTGGAAAATATGAAAAACACCCGCGCAAAGATCCACTAGAGGGGGTGAGCCAGTGGGCCACAAGCCCTGTGGCCGCGGCCACCCCCCAAGCCGCGGCGTCAGGGCTTGTGGGGCCCACGTGGCTCTGCCGCCCCCAAACTCAGCTCTATTTATTCCCTTTCGTCCCGAAAAAAATAAGGAGAGAAGATTTCATCGCGTTTGCGACGCGGAGGCGCCGCCACATCCTGTTCTTTATCTGGAGGGCAGATCTGGAGTCCGTTTTGGGCTCTGGATCAAGGAGATCGACGCCATCGTCATCATCAACCTTCTTCCCTCTCCAATTCCATGAAGCTATTCATCGTTCGTGAGTAATCTATTCATAGGCTCGCTGGACGGTGATGAGTAGGATGAGATCTATCATGTAATCGAGTTAGTTTTGACGGGGATTGATCCCTAGTATCCACTATGTTCTGAGATTGATGTTGCTACTACTTTGCCATGCTTAATGCTTGTCACTAGGGCCCGAGTGCCATGATTTCAGATCTGAAATTATTATGTTGTCACCAATATATGTGTGTTTTAGATCCGATCTTGCAAGTTGTTGTTACCTACTATGTGTTATGATCCGGCAACCCCGGAGTGGCAAGAACCGGAACCACTCCCGATGATGACCATAGTTTGAGGAGTTCATGTGTTCACCAAGTGCTAATGCGTTGGTCCGGTTCTTTATTAAAAGGAGAACCTTAATATCCCATAGTATCCATTTGGACCCCGCTGCCACGGGAGGGATGGACAATAGATGTCATGCAAATTCTTTTCCCTGAGCACGTATGACTACACACGGAATGCATGCCTACATCACATTGACGAACGGGAGCTAGCCACATATCTCGCCATGTTATAACTGTTGCATGATTAATGTCATCCAACGAATCACCGATCCATTGCCTACGAGTTTGCCCACTGCTGCTGTTACCTGTTTTGCTCTGCTCCTGTTACTACTGTTGCTGCTACTGTTACTTGTTGTTGTTACTTGCTTTGTCCTGCTGCTGCTGCAACTACTGTTGCTACTGCTGTTACTCGCTACTGCTCCTACTCGCTACTGATGTTACTTGCTACTATTGCTACTGCTATTCCTTGCCACTGCTGTTACTCGTTACTCTGCTGCTACCTGCTATAATACTTTTCTGGCACCGTTGATACAACCATTACGAATAGTCTGCCTTATCACCAGATCATTTCTGGCACCGTTGCTATCATATTACTTTGCTACTGATACTTTGCTTGCAGACACTAATCTTTCAGGTGTGGTTGAATCTGACACATTCAGCTGCTAATACTTGAGAATATTCTTTCACTTCCCGTCGTGCGAACCAACAAATTTGGGTTGAATACTCTACCCTCGAAAACTGTCGCGATCCCACACGCTGGTGGGCCATTGCAAGACAATTGCTAATTGTTGAGCAACCGGGAGCAGCTCTTTTCTGGCTCCGTCGCCGTGGAGGCATCAAGTCCGGAATAGTTGCACGTCAATAGCATTTTTCTGGCGCCGTTGCCGGGGACTGCTAGCAGGTGGCATCCCTCCCTCTCTCGTTACTCCGTTTTCTCCTCAGATCGCCTCTACGGTAGCGCTTGGCGAAGCCCTGCCGGGATTTCTCCACCACGTCAGCGTGCTGGTTGAGATCCTATCTACTTCTCCTCCCTATCTTGCTGGATCAAGAAGGAGGAGATTTCATTGAACCCCACGTGTGTTGAACGCGGAGGTGCCGTCTGTTTGGCGCTAGATCGGGACGGATCGTGATTGGATCGTGAAGACGTTCGACTACATCGACCACGTTTCTTAACACTTCCACTTAGAAATCTACAAGGGTATTTAGATGCACTCCCCTCTCATAGCTATACATCTCCAAACATATATCTTAGGTGTGCGTAGGAAAAACTTTCTTTCCCATGCAACGTTCCCCAACACTGATGTCCTGTATAGGCTGGATGTCCGGGGCAAAAGGTCGGATGTCCCGCAGGCCTCATGTCGAGGGTCCAGGCCTCTCGATCCATATCTGAATCTGGAGGTCCCACGAACATGAGGATGAACAAGAAAAAAATTCGACAATTCTCTGTTTCCTTTTGCGATTCGAAAAAGTTTTGTCAAGGGCATTTGATCAACCCCATTGACGGATTTCTTTCGATGACCATGAAATGGATGAATCAAGGAGTCACATACCTCTATTTTAAGCTTTCACTTTCTGTTGCTTAGAAGAAAAATGATAGATTTAGTTTAGTTTTCCCTGTTTTCTGTTTTAGCATCCCGGAGAAAAGTACCCCGAAACTAAAAGTTCTCCGCTGGTCGTGAAAATCAAATATGATTTTTTCTGGATTTTTTGAAAAATGTTGGGACTGAGAGCTGGCCTGTGGGCCACAACCCTGACGCCGCAGGCTCCCCCCTGGCCGCGGCCACCAAGCTTGTGGGGCCCACAGGGACCCCCTCCACTCATTCCAGCTCCCATCCTCTTCTTCTACCTCCAGAAAAAATCGTTTCGCAGCTCAAACCCGTGTTCTTGCTCATTTGGCTGTGATTTTCGATCTCCTTGCTCAAAGCACCATTCTCCGAACCGTTTTGGGGAAATTACTCCTTGGTAAGTGACTCCTCCATTGGTCCAATTAGTTTCTACTCTAGTGCTTTATCCTTCGTGTATTCTTGCTACCTTGGTGACCCTGTTCTTGAGCTTGAAATGTTGATTTTAGTTGGTCCCAAGTAGTTTTAGCGCGTGGTACGGTCTCTAGGCACTAGTAGGAGTAGTTGCTATGAGTTGGGTTAATCTTTATTAAATTTTCTTTTGAAGTCTCTAAAAATTCAGAATTTTTTAGAGTTAGAAAAGGAAAAAAGATGAGGAGGTTCTTGAGAGGCTCTTCAAGCCGTAACCCCAAGGAGGATGAGAAGAACCACCCCAAGTGCGTGGTTCCTCGAGTCACAGAAGTTCGAGCGTGAGAGTGGCCTAGTGATGAAGTTTTGTGCACCGCTGGGCTTTATGAAGACTTTTATTATGTCGTGGAGAACGCAGGTCTTACCGCGTTCGTTGAAGATAAGTGCCCACAATACCTCCTCCTCACCAATATTTTCGTTCAAAGCTTCAACTTTTATCTGAGGAAGAATCCTCCTATGGTTGAGTTCATGTTATACGATATCCCCCAGTGCATGATACTACAGGATTTTTGCAATGTATGCAAATTACCTTATGTTGGGGATATTCATGATCCTCGTCCACGGGACTTGGAGAATTTCATAGGTACTATTGCTGTTGGAGAAGAGAGAGGATTGTCTCGCGCTAGAATTGCTAGCATACATTTTCCTGTGCTTCGGTACTTCTCATTATTTGTGGGAAAATGTTTGATTGGCCGTGGGGAGGCTGGATCACTTAGCTCTCCAGACCTTGCGGTTTTGCGTGAAGGCCTTTATAGCAATAAGACTTATAGCCTAGGTGCTATAGTAGCTCAGCGGTTGAACACAAACCATTCCAAAGGTGTCGTCTATGGAGGTATCTATGCTACTCGTCTTGCTAGAAACTTTGAGATACCTATTAGACTTCGCGAGGAATAAGAAATGCTTCTTCCTGAGAAATATCTAGATTATGACAGCATGGCTCGCCATGATTTTCTGGATAGAGATGCTAGTAGACGGATGATTTATAACCTGGTATTTAGTCAGGGTACTCGAGAGACTATTACTTTGCCTGCTCCTTCTTTGTTCAACCTTTATGCAGGCAGGTACATTATTATGACCTCGGACATCTACGCGTATTGGGGCTTGGCCCAACCACAGGTGCCCGTACCCGAGCCGCCAGTCGAGTACCAGACGTCAGTTTATCAGTGGGAGCCAGAGGAGCTCACACAGCAGTGGCATCCACAGTCCGCTCTGGAGTATCCCGGAGCTGGTTATTTCCCGCCTTGGGAGTAGACCAAGCTAGGCCAAAAGCCTAAGCTTGGGGGAGTACGTGTTCGCACCAACTTTACATTCATGCTTATGACTTCACTTTGTTAGTCGGTGTTTACACTTTGCCACTGTATCATCCATGCTAGTTTATTTTCGTTTTCTTGTTTTATTGTTTTGTGTCCTTTTGAGAAAACCCAAAAATATTTTCCTTTCTTCTTTTGCTTGTTGGGAGCTTTCCCGTGTAAATAGTTTTCTTTTTCTTTGAGTCAAGGTAGAAGATATTGGTTACAATGTTTAGTGTCTCTTGCATGCATACCTGTTCATTTGTTAAAGAGCCATGTTACTTTGTCTTCTCCTTCGTGTTTGCCTGTGATTCCAGCTTTAGTCCAATGCTCAAGCACTCTTATTATTGTTCACATCGTTCGATCGTGCAAGTGAAAGGCAATAATGATGATATATGATGAAGTGATTGAGACTGGAAAAGCTGGTATGAACTCTATCTATTTTGTTTTTGTAAATTTAACTAGCTTGTTATCCCAGATTCAGCTTTGTTGAGAGAGAACCATGTTTGCAATGACAACTTAGAGATCATAGTTTCTGATGCCATGCTTAATTAGCTAGGAGCTTATAATGGTTTGTCTTGAATGCCAACATAGATTTTGAGATGACTATGATGTAGTATGATAGAATGGTATTCTCCTTTGAATGATTCAAGTGGCTTGACTTGGCGCATGTTCATGCATGTAGTTGAAACAAAATCAACATAGCCTCTATGATGTTCGTGTTCATGGTGATTTATATCCTGTTCATGCTTGCACTCCATGTTAGTGAAACTCATTGCATCTTGATGACTATTGTCGCTCTCTAGTTGCTCGCTTCATAGTCTTTTGCTAGCCTTCACTTGTACTAAGCGGAATACTGCTTGTGCATCCACTTCCATAAATCTAAAAAAAAATCCATGAGACTCCACCATACCTACCTATTTGCGATATCTACCTTCCATTTCAAGTAAATTTGCATGTGCCATTCTCTAAACCTTCAAGAAATAATCTGTTTTGCATGCCCGAACCGCTCATGTGGTGACAGGGGGCTATTGGTATCTTCCATGTTAGGCGTGTTATCCTCGATATGTGTTTATTCACTTTCATTCACGAGAAAGGGGCCGGTAATTTGAATGCCTAGTTCCACGCTTAAATCGAAAACATAACTGTAAAACAAGACTCCCCCCAGATTTATGTTAGTATGGACGGTACCCGAGGATTCGGCTAGCCGTGGAGTGTGATTGATTGGTGGTGGCGGAGTTAAAACTTTACGTTTCTGTTTGGGAACCGCCTATAGCATGTGTTGCATGGAAGATATTGAGAACTCTTGGTCATTGCGTTGACAATGAAAGCATGCCACCCAAAATTATTATCTCTATTTTCAAAGCTTGAGCTCTGGCACCTCTGCAAATCAATGCTTCCCTCTGCGAAGGGCCTGACTATTTAGTTTCCTATTAAGTCATCCTCTTCTTATATAAGCACCAATTAGAGAGCACCTCTGTCATTTTTATGCTTTGCTTTTGATTGATATTGAGTATGACTATGATTGGATCTTCGTTGCTATGAATTACAATGTTTAGTCAGCCCTTGATCTTTGAAAGTGCTCTCCATTTATGTTTTGCGGTCTCAGAAAGAGTTAGCGAGATACCACCTATTCATATTGCTTCATGCTTGTTTTGATTGAATTGTTGGTATCTGAAACTCATTATTATTTGCTCGCTTGCTGATTATGTCGTTGATATTACTTTACCGTGAGACCTTTGTGTCACTTGCCTATGTGGTTAACTTATGATCTTGCTCAAATTCTGGTTATGAGTTAGACATAGTTGCAACAACAAGATCAAACAGAGTTTGTCAAATTTTTTCTTTCTCTTTCAGTTTGTCAACTAAGTTGCTTGAGGACAAGCAAGGTTTTAAGCTTGGGGGAGTTGATACGTCTCCATCGTATCTACTTTTCCAAACTCTTTTGCCCTTGTTTTGGACTCTAATTTGCATGATTTGAATGGAACTAACCCGGACTGACGCTGTTTTCAGCAGAATTGCCATGGTGTTGTTTTTGTGCAGAAATGAAAGTTCTCGGAACGTCCTAAAAATTTACGAAGAATATTTTTGGAAAATATGAAAAACACCCGCGCAAAGATCCACTAGAGGGGGTGAGCCAGTGGGCCACAAGCCCTGTGGCCGCGGCCACCCCCCAAGCCGCGGCGTCAGGGCTTGTGGGGCCCACGTGGCTCTGCCGCCCCCAAACTCAGCTCTATTTATTCCCTTTCGTCCCGAAAAAAATAAGGAGAGAAGATTTCATCGCGTTTGCGACGCGGAGGCGCCGCCACATCCTGTTCTTTATCTGGAGGGCAGATCTGGAGTCCGTTTTGGGCTCTGGATCAAGGAGATCGACGCCATCGTCATCATCAACCTTCTTCCCTCTCCAATTCCATGAAGCTATTCATCGTTCGTGAGTAATCTATTCATAGGCTCGCTGGACGGTGATGAGTAGGATGAGATCTATCATGTAATCGAGTTAGTTTTGACGGGGATTGATCCCTAGTATCCACTATGTTCTGAGATTGATGTTGCTACTACTTTGCCATGCTTAATGCTTGTCACTAGGGCCCGAGTGCCATGATTTCAGATCTGAAATTATTATGTTGTCACCAATATATGTGTGTTTTAGATCCGATCTTGCAAGTTGTTGTTACCTACTATGTGTTATGATCCGGCAACCCCGGAGTGGCAAGAACCGGAACCACTCCCGATGATGACCATAGTTTGAGGAGTTCATGTGTTCACCAAGTGCTAATGCGTTGGTCCGGTTCTTTATTAAAAGGAGAACCTTAATATCCCATAGTATCCATTTGGACCCCGCTGCCACGGGAGGGATGGACAATAGATGTCATGCAAATTCTTTTCCCTGAGCACGTATGACTACACACGGAATGCATGCCTACATCACATTGACGAACGGGAGCTAGCCACATATCTCGCCATGTTATAACTGTTGCATGATTAATGTCATCCAACGAATCACCGATCCATTGCCTACGAGTTTGCCCACTGCTGCTGTTACCTGTTTTGCTCTGCTCCTGTTACTACTGTTGCTGCTACTGTTACTTGTTGTTGTTACTTGCTTTGTCCTGCTGCTGCTGCAACTACTGTTGCTACTGCTGTTACTCGCTACTGCTCCTACTCGCTACTGATGTTACTTGCTACTATTGCTACTGCTATTCCTTGCCACTGCTGTTACTCGTTACTCTGCTGCTACCTGCTATAATACTTTTCTGGCACCGTTGATACAACCATTACGAATAGTCTGCCTTATCACCAGATCATTTCTGGCACCGTTGCTATCATATTACTTTGCTACTGATACTTTGCTTGCAGACACTAATCTTTCAGGTGTGGTTGAATCTGACACATTCAGCTGCTAATACTTGAGAATATTCTTTCACTTCCCGTCGTGCGAACCAACAAATTTGGGTTGAATACTCTACCCTCGAAAACTGTCGCGATCCCACACGCTGGTGGGCCATTGCAAGACAATTGCTAATTGTTGAGCAACCGGGAGCAGCTCTTTTCTGGCTCCGTCGCCGTGGAGGCATCAAGTCCGGAATAGTTGCACGTCAATAGCATTTTTCTGGCGCCGTTGCCGGGGACTGCTAGCAGGTGGCATCCCTCCCTCTCTCGTTACTCCGTTTTCTCCTCAGATCGCCTCTACGGTAGCGCTTGGCGAAGCCCTGCCGGGATTTCTCCACCACGTCAGCGTGCTGGTTGAGATCCTATCTACTTCTCCTCCCTATCTTGCTGGATCAAGAAGGAGGAGATTTCATTGAACCCCACGTGTGTTGAACGCGGAGGTGCCGTCTGTTTGGCGCTAGATCGGGACGGATCGTGATTGGATCGTGAAGACGTTCGACTACATCGACCACGTTTCTTAACACTTCCACTTAGAAATCTACAAGGGTATTTAGATGCACTCCCCTCTCATAGCTATACATCTCCAAACATATATCTTAGGTGTGCGTAGGAAAAACTTTCTTTCCCATGCAACGTTCCCCAACACTGATGTCCTGTATAGGCTGGATGTCCGGGGCAAAAGGTCGGATGTCCCGCAGGCCTCATGTCGAGGGTCCAGGCCTCTCGATCCATATCTGAATCTGGAGGTCCCACGAACTTGAGGATGAACAAGAAAAAAATTCGACAATTCTCTGTTTCCTTTTGCGATTCGAAAAAGTTTTGTCAAGGGCATTTGATCAACCCCATTGACGGATTTCTTTCGATGACCATGAAATGGATGAATCAAGGAGTCACATACCTCTATTTTAAGCTTTCACTTTCTGTTGCTTAGAAGAAAAATGATAGATTTAGTTTAGTTTTCCCTGTTTTCTGTTTTAGCATCCCGGAGAAAAGTACCCCGAAACTAAAAGTTCTCCGCTGGTCGTGAAAATCAAATATGATTTTTTCTGGATTTTTTGAAAAATGTTGGGACTGAGAGCTGGCCTGTGGGCCACAACCCTGACGCCGCAGGCTCCCCCCTGGCCGCGGCCACCAAGCTTGTGGGGCCCACAGGGACCCCCTCCACTCATTCCAGCTCCCATCCTCTTCTTCTACCTCCAGAAAAAATCGTTTCGCAGCTCAAACTCGTGTTCTTGCTCATTTGGCTGTGATTTTCGATCTCCTTGCTCAAAGCACCATTCTCCGAACCGTTTTGGGGAAATTACTCCTTGGTAAGTGACTCCTCCATTGGTCCAATTAGTTTCTACTCTAGTGCTTTATCCTTCGTGTATTCTTGCTACCTTGTTGACCCTGTTCTTGAGCTTGAAATGTTGATTTTAGTTGGTCCCAAGTAGTTTTAGCGCGTGGTACGGTCTCTAGGCACTAGTAGGAGTAGTTGCTATGAGTTGGGTTAATCTTTATTAAATTTTCTTTTGAAGTCTCTAAAAATTCAGAATTTTTTAGAGTTAGAAAAGGAAAAAAAGATGAGGAGGTTCTTGAGAGGCTCTTCAAGCCGTAACCCCAAGGAGGATGAGAAGAACCACCCCAAGTGCGTGGTTCCTCGAGTCACAGAAGTTCGAGCGTGCGAGTGGCCTAGTGATGAAGTTTTGCGCACCGCTGGGCTTTATGAAGACTTTTATTTCGTGGTGGAGAACTGATGTCCTGTATAGGCTGGATGTCCGGGACAAAAGGTCGGATGTCCCGCAGGCCTGATGTCGAGGGTCCGGGCCTCTCGATCCATATCTGAATCTGGAGGTCCCATGAACTTGAGGATGAACAAGAAAAAAAATCAGCAAAACCGGGGCGATTAGGCGGTGGAAAATTATGGGGATGATGGGGGAAAGCTAGATCTACTTGTCCACAACGAAATCCATGAATTCAAATCAACAAAATCTTCTCACATCCAACGAATCCAACAATTTTCTGTATGGCTATTTTTGTGAAAAAAACGAAATTAGGTTAAATCAAAACAAAATTTGGCTAGAAAATGGGGGATGAGACTCCAAGGTGTGAATCAACGTGGCTCTTAATACCAATATGATACGGGGCAAACCCGAGGGTGTCGATCTTTTCACACTTGGAGGAGCGAAAGGGAGAAACCAAAGAGAAAACACAACTCTCAAGAACGATTCCTAATCAGAAATCCACTAGATCCACATAATCACATGAGATACATAGATCCAAGGTCAACAAAAGGACACAAGTAGCAATAGTCATCCCTATAGAGGGGCCTTGATATCCCGTGGGGTCTTCCCTCGAGAGGAGCCTTGACATCCATAGGGATCTTCTCGCGTGGAGGTATTCAAATCCAAGGGAGAAGGATATGAAAGGAGCAATGCTCAACTAATCTATGAGCTAACTAATGACCCACAAGTATAGGGGGTCAATTGTAGTCCTTTTGATAAGTAAGAGTGTCGAACCCAACGAGGAGCATAAGGAAATGACAAGCGGTTTTCAACAAGGTATTCTCTGCAAGTGTTGTAAGTAACAGTGATAGATAGTTTTGTAGCAACATAATTCATAACAAGTGACAAGTAACAATAGTATTAAAGGCGCTACAAGGTAACCCAATCCTTTTTGTAGCGAAGGAATGGCCTTAAAGTACTCTTATATTAAGCAAGCGCTCCCGAGGACACATGGGAATTTCTTTCTAGTCATATTCATCATATTGAGTTGATTCGCATTCGCTACTTTGATAATTTGATATGTGGGTGGACCAGTGATAAGGTGCTCTTCTTACTTGAACAAATGACCAACTTATGATTACCCTGTCTCTCAATCATCCTCAATTACGAAATAAGAATTGAGATAAATCTAGCCATAGCATTAAACGTGTGGATCCAAATCAGACCCTCATGAAGCAACGCATAAACTGGGGTTTAAGCTTCTGTCACTCTCACATCTACTTGTTACTTCACAATGACTTCCCTTAGGCCCATAACATGGTGAAGTGTCATGTAGTCGACGTTCACATCACACCACTAAGAGAAGTATCAACATACATATCATCAAAATATTGAACGAATACCAAATTTATATGATTACTTATAATAGGACTTCTCTCATATTCTGAGGAACAATAGTTACTACTCACACATCATCAACATGTTCAAGATCACAGGTGTAATAATAATAATTAAGGATCCGAACATAATATGTTCCACCAAGTAATCCAACAAGCATCAACTACAAGATGTAATTAACACAACTAGTAACCCACAGGTACCATCTGAGGTTTTGAGACAAAGATTGACTACAAGAGATGAACTAGGGTTGGAGATAATATGGTGTTGGTGAAGATGTTGATGAGGATTGGTCCTCTCACAAAGGAGGAGCGTTGGTGATGACGATGGCTTCGATTTCCCCCTCCCGGAGGGGAGTTTCACCGGCAGAATCTCTCTATCGGAGAGCAAAAGGGCCTCTGCCCAGGTTTCTGTCTCAAGACGGCGGCACTTCATCTCGAAAGGATGCTTATGATTTTTCTAGGTCAAAACACACCATATAGGAGAAGAGGGACATCAGAGGGCCAGCAGGGGCCCACAAGCCATCACGGCACGGCCAAGGTGGGTGGTCGCGCCGTGTTGGCTTGTGGCCAGCAAATGGCCCCCCTCTGGTATATTTTTGGCCCAATAATTCTAAAATATTCCAGAAAAAAATCCCGAGGAAGTTTTAGGTCATTTGGAGTCTGTTGATTTTTCTGCCTTTTTCTCGGTTTCCCGGTCCAAAACTCCACTTTCCACATATTTCCCTCTTTGTGATGTACCTTGCATATTCAGAGAGAAATGGCATAATAATTGTATGATAATAGGGAATGATGGACAAGAATAACACAAATATTAATAATAATTCATGATGCAAAATGGGCGTATCATCAACACGTTGCTAACCCTAGAAAGAGGAGGAGGAAGTATATATATAGTACTAGGCGGAACAGGGGAAGGAGAGGGGGTTACATGGCCTATGGCCCGCGTCTTCCGGCACACGGGCTGGACGGGCTGGCTTGGAGGCGGATGTCCGGGGCTTCATGTGTGTGCCAGATGTTCGGGCCTGGGTGTCGGATGTCCGGTCTCGGCCAGGTCAGAGAGCCCCATATCTGGCATTTTTGGGCTGAATGTGTGGACGAAGGCCAAATGTCCATGCGGTGGGGTCGGATGTCCGAGCTCGGCAAGGTCAGGGAGCTATGTTTCTGGCTTTTTTGGGTCGAATGTCTGGGGTGAAGGTCGGATGTCTAGGGCGAAGACTGGATGTCCGGGCTTGGGCCAAATGTCCATCGTATGTAGCTACTCAGGTCTTGGCTTGGCGCTTCTGCGATCTCTAGGGGTCGGATGTCCGAGGAGTGGGCCGATGTCCGGGGCCTAGAGGGTCTTGCAGCCTTCTCTTCGCAGCCTTCCTCATCCATCCTTGCGCTCGTCTTCATGGTGGTTTGGCCTTCACTCCTAGCGCCTTCGAGGTCATTCTCATGGTACCTAAGCATGGATAGATTCTTCACTTGAGGTAGCATCCACGTTCCAAGAGTATCAAAGGAGGAGTCACAAAGGAGAGATGTCACCTTGGTTTCGTTGGCACATGCACAGGCTCTTGTGATGGGACCACTTGTAGCTTGAGGTGTTGATGATGGATCCATGAGGATGGTCATGGGATGCTTCGCATCAATCTAGCTACTACTATGGACCCGTAGGTCCTAAAGAAACTACTCACACATGGTCATGGAAGTAGGAACGTTGATGAAGAGGTCTCCAGCAATGGCCTCCCCCTCCTCCAGATGGGATCTCTTCAGAACAGAGGATTGCTGCAGCGATAAAATTCTTCTTGGGGAACAACGGGTGGTTTTGATATTTATAGGGATTTATGGCGATGGAATCTGGTTAAGGCGGTTCCCGTGGGCCTCACATCAATAGATGGCGCACGCACCCCGTGGTCGCACCACGTGTCCATGTTGTTGCCTTGTGTCTCCTCTTGACGCCTCCCAAAGCTTCCAATGTTTCTTCTTTCCCAAAAAAATTGTGTTAAATTAGCAACGTATTTTGACCTCCATAGATATTAATTAAAAGAAACCAAAAACAAGCATAACACATGAACTGACGTTGGGCACTAAATTAATAGGTTAGTCCAGAAAAATAATCTAAGTTGATATAAAAAGTACATCAAAATAATAACGTAAGATCATGAAACAATCAAAAAATATAAGTATGTTTGAAACGTATCAAGCTGCTCGTTAACATTACCCATAAGTTGCTGCAAATCTTGTGACAACTTGTCTTGCTTCTTTTTAATTGGATCAAGGATGGTTCTCAACTCTCGGCATAGATGATGATGTGAAGTGAAATTGTGTGATGGGCTGATTGATATGCCCATTTCCTTCAACATCATACTCGTCTTCATCACTTGTAATGGTTAGTTGTGCAAAAGCCATATAGTACGAGAAGCATATATGTGTGTAACAACTCAAGATCACCTTCACTTACCAACCAAAACTCATGTAACTTCCAAGTGAGAGTAGAACCATGTTCAACCATGGTGCTGGTGGTTGGTATACAAAGAGAGATAATCAAGTGAATACAAGTCTAGGGTTGCACATGCGGGGATGTTTTGTGGAGCTTGGTGGGGTAAATATGTAGCAAAAGATATACTTATCTGCAATTTAGAAGTTGTTTGACCAAGTAATCATCCACACAAGATTTTATTGCCTTAGTTGTTGTATGAGGTATAAGTGTAGAACATGCAACTCACACCAAGGAATCAGATTTGTTATAAAGCAAGGATTGAAGGTTTGCACACGTCTAAGTTTTTGGCTCACAACACAAATGGGGATTTCTTAAGATATAAGTGAAGAACTCATAAATTTCTCCCTTCTTTTGATTTTTGCACACACTTTCTTTCTTTGGGAAGATCTTTCTTTCCTTATGTTTTTTGCCTCTTTGCTCCTCTATTTTTTCCTTTTTTGATGAACTTTTAAAAAGGGACTTGGATCTGGACACACAAGGGATGAACTCAAATAGCAAGAATATCTAGCTAAAACATTGGTAGCAAAGACACACGAAATGATCTATTTTTCTGGGTGGACAACATGGAGAGAATCACCTCTTACAAGCATGGATGGAAAGATCATTGAATGAGATTTTTAAAATGCACAAAAAAACCTAAAACAAACTTCGAATGACAAAGATACACACGAATCAGTGGAGGATACATATCTTAAATATGTGCATGAAAACGAACGCAAATACACAAGAATGGATGAGGGGAAACTCAGCAACTAAAGCCAAATATCTAATGGATAATAACTTGGTAAAAGCTCACTAAAGAACATATTAAAGGCTGCAAACGGCTAGGTAAAGGTAATTATTTTGTGAGGCTAGTTATGGACTTCATGAAGAACAAAAAACACGAACTAAAGTAGGGATACAAGATCCTATGGCATCAATCGAAGCTCTGATGCCAAGATGACACGGGTTGCCCGATCTTCATGAAGGATCTGCTCGATGAAGTGAATCAACGCCACCTGAAGTGTATGAAGAAAACCCTTGATCCGAGCCAATAACGTTGTCGCTTAATGGATAAGTAGTGCAACCTGACGAGAGTAAAACAAGCTATCAAACATGCAAAAACCATCAACAAGTATTCGGCTAACCAAACTCAAGTTTCCAATCCACGCAACCAAGTACGAAGTTGGAAGCACGAACGGTTGCCACCTCAACATTGCTATCGTAAAATAACAAAGTGAATTTACCCTCTCACGAGTTAAGATTACAAGATCTAAAGAAAAGGTGAACTCTCAAGCAAGATTCAGGTTTCACTTAGCTAACTTATGCTGCAACCATGTTGCCAAAGAATATTGGTTGAAATGGGGGAAGGGGTATTAATACTAGGAACAAACCTCCTAGTTTAGGTGTGAAACCAGTCTAAAAGAGGGGCTCAAATCCGTGTTAACCAGTTGGGCAACGGAGCAAACGCATAGAGCCTCATGAAGCAATTAATGTTCTAGACAACTTGCACTGGAACCCTTGTATCCTTCGACTCGGGACTCCAAATGATGCACGGTCTAATCTCCTGAAAGTAGACTTCATATGTTGTCCATTTTATAGTTCCACACTTGCACTCATATATTCACGTGGCATGATACAACAAGTTTTGGGACAAATTCTGAAACTACTCATATATTCAGGTGGCATGATACAACAAGTTTTGGGGCGAATTCTGAAACTTTACATGCGATAGTAGATGGCTGAGATGCCTTTCTATTCTTCCTTGAGGTGTAAGTAGTTCTCCTTGTCACCAATACTTTCTTTACATCGATGGTGAAGAAGATAAACAGCAAAACAAATGAGATGCCATGTTGAAATAAAGAACAAGGCCTATTAGGGTCATGAATCATGGTTATTAGGTTAGATGCATGTAGTACAAGCACTGGCTCTTTTTCTAGTGATTCATAATAAATTGAAGAGTCATATCGGAATGCTAAGTTGAAATAAATAATCTATTAAGGTCTTGAGTCATGGTTATTGGTTTAAAGGTATGCAGTACGGACTCGCTCTTTTTAGAGAGAAGGCATGAGCCCGACTTTGTAAATAAAGGCACCAGGTAGAGTAACAACGTCAAAGACATCAAAGATCCAACGGCCTCCCAAGGCCAAACTAGGAACAAAGTATCGGGTACATGGCACACGGGCCAAACGATGGCACATAGGCCGGACAAGCAAGGAACCGTCATCCAACAAACACAACTCAAGAGGACGCACCAGGCACCTGCCGCAAGAGGATAGAAGTCGAGGCCCGAATCTTAGCAATCAGCAGGTCGAGGTTGTATTTGTCTTCAGATTTAGTCAATAATCTCCACTGCTGCAGGAACAAGCAAGTTTTAAATAAGCAATCAGCAGGTTTAGCAGGGAAGACATGTTCAATGGTAAACTTGTTCCTGGTAGTCCACAAGGTCCAGCATACAGAAGATAGCCCGATCCAGAATAAACACTTGGTAGGGCCAACCAGCGGGGTGACGAGGGTTTGGAGGTCGGAGAAGGATGACGGGGCCCATGAGACACGGAGTCAGGAATGCAAGCAGGACTAGATAAGTTTGGCCAGGACACAGTTAAAGAAAATGCGGTTGGACTCCTCCAACGCATTGCACAGAATACATTGATCCGAACCCGGGCCATTACGTTTCCTAATCTGATCCGCCGCTGGCAATCGGCCCCTGACAGCTTGCCACATGATCTTAATCTTGGAAGGGATGCGCACCCTCCAGATCTGAGTGAACTTAGTTGTACGCGAGCCGTCCACAAGTTTAGAATACAAGGATTTAACCGAGAAGCGGCCCGAGGCGGCATGTGGCCAAATCACAGCATCCTCCACCTCCGAGAGCGAGGGGAAGAGGACAACAAGACGTTGCCATTGACCCAAATCTTCAGGAGACAAGGTGCGTCGGAAAGCCAGGTCCCAATTCTGAGCCGCCAGCTCAGCAATGGAAATCTCAGGGTTCGGACAAAAGGAGAACAGGGTAGGGAAGGCCAGCCAAGGTGTTAGGGCATATTTTTTTCTAAGTAGTTTTGGTGATTGATGACACCACCTCTGCAGACTAATCGTGTGCATTGAGCATTTCAGATAATACATCACATGGCACAAAATGATTCGTCGCCCCTCGGTGTTGTTGGAGCACGGTGTTTCCTGCGGTTCTCTTTGGTAGTGTTGAGTAGTAGGAAAGCCGTACTATTAAGAGGGGGTCCGCGTCGGAAAGCTTTGGATGGAATCAACTCACACACGCGCACATTTTCTTTCTACCACCTTCTGTTTACGACAATGGAGCACCCGCTTGGTTTATCCTTGCTTTTGCAAAGGGTCCAGCGGTAGTACCGCTCCAAATGAGCGGTAGTACCGCTAGCTTAGCGGTAGTACTACTCCAGTCGAGCGGTAGTACCGCTTAGGGACGGTAGTACCTCCCTCTCTGAGCGGTTGTACTTCGTCAGACTTTTTGCCAATAATTTTTCAGCGGTGGTAGGCTCGGTAGTAGTATTTCTACTACTGTGGATTTGAGTCTGCCTAGCGGTAGTACCGCCCAGGTCTGGCGGTAGTGCCGGTGGGGCTTGCGGTAGTACCGGTCCCACCAGGCAGTAGTACCGCTAGGGACAGCGATAGTACCGCTTCCCCCAAGCGGTAGTACCGCTAGGGGCGTGCTGATAGTGGGGGTAACGGTTGGACTTGTTCCCCCACTATATAAAGGGTTCACCTACCTCACGAACCCTACCTTTGACCCTCCAAGACACCATTGTTGCTCCCTCAGCTCATATGTGCCCGATCTCTCTCCCTAGACAATCAAACTTGTTGATTTCCTAGGGATTGGTTGAGAAGGCCAAGATCTACACTTCCACCAAGAGAAAATTGATTCCCCCCACTAATCCCTTGCGGATCTTGTTACTCTTGGGTGTTTGAGCACCCTAGACAGTTGAGGTCACCTTGGAGCCACATTCCATTGTGGTGAAGCTCTGTGGTCTTGTTGGGAGCCTCCAAGCTTTGTGTGGAGATAGCCCCAAACTTGTTTGTAAAGGTTCGGTCGCCGCCTTCAAGGGAACCCATAGTGGAATCACAGTACCTTGCATTGTGTGAGGGTGTGAGGAGAATACGGTGGCCCTAGTGGCTTAATGGGGAGCATTGTGCCTCCACACCGCTCCAACGAGACGTACTTTCTGTCAAAAGGAAGGAACTTCGGTAACACATCCTTGTCTTCATCGGTTCCTCTTGCGGTTATCTCTTACCTTTACATTGTGTATGCTATTGTTGAAGAGTATTTCTTACTTGCTTTAGTGGTCATAGTCGGTAGCATCATATAGGTTGCTCGCCTAGTTGTTGTTATAGAGTACCTTTATGTTGCTAACCCTAACTTGTTAAGAAAAGCTAAAAAATTGTAGTTTCCTATTCACCCCCCCCCCTCTAGTCAACCATATCGATCCTTTCAATTGGTATCAAAGCCATGTCTCTTTATTAAGGGTTTCACCACCCGAAGAGTATGGCTGACGATGAGGAGGGAGTCCATGGACCACCCGAGGTCGTGGCCTTGACTTCGGTCACAAGGGACGAATTGAATGCGGCTATGGCCAACCTCGGGACGTCCTTGACGAACGAAGTCAAGACCATGTTTAGAGAGTTGCTTGAGGGGATTAAAAGTTCTCCTGAACCAGCGTTGGTGGTTAAACCTACCAACACGGAATCGGAGGCCAATTCCTCCAAGGAAGCGGCTAAATGTATGCAACCTTCTTCCCCTCTCGACAATAATGGGACTGGAACCTATGCCTCGGTTCCACCTCCCCTGGTCTATGGAGGACCGGTTCCTACACCGCGTATCAATAATCTTGGTCCTCCTCCTAAGCTTGTTAAGGGTGAGTTTGCTAACTGGGTGTTTTGCATTAAGTCTCATTTGAATCACAGCTCAACAAACTTATGGAGAATCATTGAGCAAGGCTACTATCCACATGACCCAAGCAACCTCACTCCAAGAGAAGAAGCGAACAATCAATATAATCACTCTACATTATTCATTCTCTAGTCCGCAGTGCCTCATGAAGATCTTCCTCACTTGCGCCCCTTCACTCGGGCTAAGGACGGTTGGGAGCACATCATGGTGCTATACAAGGGAAGCTCAAGCATTCAACGGTCCAACTATCAAGTGGTTCTTGATGAGGCCGATGAGTTTGTGATGAAGGAAGATGAGGACCCTCGTGATCTCTATCGAAGGGTGACTGCTATTGTTGCTTCCCTCAAGGATCATGGAAGCAAGGATGTGGCGGACACATGGATCAAGTGCAAGTTTCTCAAGGCCATCATGCCATTCAACAAAACAATGTCTTCCATCATTCTCCAACGGTCAGATTTCCACTCCTTGTCCTCCAGTGAGGTGTTGGATGAATTCATTGCAATGACTATCATGAACAAGACTGTTGATAATGCTCTTGCTCGCGTTCGGTCAAAGACAGCTTCACCCAACCTTGCCTTAAAAGCCAAGGCTGCTTCTGAAGAAGAAGAGGAGGAAGAGGAAGAGGACGGCTGCCCTGAAGACACTAATTATGCCTATCACGAGCACATGGCTCTTGCATCAAGGCAATTCTGGGGCAACAAGAGAAACTCAAGTCCCAATTTCTCCAAGAATAACTCAAGTGAGTTCAAGACCAAGCAGCGTGTGAGGACATGCTATAATTGCGGCAATGTGAGTCACTTCGTGGTAGAGTGTCCCTATGAGAAGAGGGAAGACAACGGTGGCAACTCATTCGCAAAGACAAAGCCAAGTCTTTCCCAAACAAGAACAACTTTGTCAAGAAACCCCATCCAAAGGGTATGGTGGCACTTGAAGAGTACACCTCCGACGATGATGACGATGATGATATGGTGGCTACGGCTACTGTAGCCATTGCCACCTCCTCTCCCAAGGTGTCTCTCTTCGGCGCCCCCAACGATAACCGCATCGCCAAGTGCCTTATGGCCAAAGGTATCAATCAGTTAACGCTTAGCATTAAGACCACCATCACTACTGCTCCTTCATTGTTAAACCGTGTTGATGATAGTGATGGTGTGGAACTTAATGAGCATGATTTTGACAAATTTCTATGTAAAATCAAAGGAGAATCCAAGAAGAACTTTGTTGCTCTTTTGGAACAACTGGGTGAGGCTAGTGACCTCATCGAGTCTCATGAGGAGACTATCTCCGAGATGCAAGGACATAATCATGACTATGCCGATGAGATTGCTGAATTATATATTGCTCTAGGAGAAGAGTGCGGTCTTCATTTGGCTCTTGAGGAGTCACACAATGATGATTGTGTTAAATTACAAAAGCATCTAGATCACACTATTGTCCTTACACATGTGCTTAAGTCTAAAAAGGTTGCACTTGGGGTTGGCCATGACAGACTCAAGGAGGAGTTTGATACACTTGACAAGGCCCACAAGGTATTGAAAGGTGCTCATTTCTCTCTGAATGAGTCTCATGATCAACTCCAAGCAAAGCTTACCAAGGAGATCTCTACATGTCCTCCCTTTGTTATAATTAATAATGCTTGTGCAACTAACCCTTGTTGTGAGCATGTAAATCTTGTGGAGGAAAATGCTAAGTTGAAGAATCAACTTGAGAAGGGCCTTATGTCATGTATTCAAGGTGAGAAGAACCTAAACGAATTTTTGAGTAATCAAAAGGGAGTTGTAGGAAAGGAGGGACTTGGACGTACATCCAAGTCGAAAAGAAAAAGGAAGAACAGGAACAAGCGATCTCTTACCCTCATGAACATTTTTGTCAAAGAGGGCGAAGGGACCCAGAAGGAGAACAGGAACAAGGTAGAGCATGGTAGTGTCAAGAAGGGCAAAACCATTCCTACCAACACAACCGGCAAATTTAATCCCTCTTATGTTTTATGTCATGCTGGTGATGGGCATGTTTATGCCAGATTTGTTGGTTCTTATTATGAGTCCATTGAATGGGCTATTTGGGTTCCTAAGACCCTTGTTTCTAACATCAAAGGACCCATTCAAAAATGGGTACCTAAAACCAAACCTTGATCTATTGTAGGAGTTTGCTTCCGGTGAGGTGTCATGGTTGCTCGATAGTGGAGCAACAAATCATATGACCAATATCAAGGACTTAGTGGTGGACGTGCATCCTACCCCATCTATGCCCACCCATATCCAATTTGTTGATGCTTCAACGTCCAAGGTATTGGGATTCGGTAAGGTGGTCATCTCTCAAGATGTATCTATTGAGAAGGTCATGCTTGTTGAGTCCCTTGCTTAAAATATACTTTTTGTACATGCAATTATGGGCTTTGCCACATTCTTTAATCTTGATACCGTGGTCATTTTGTGGAGCAAGACTCTTGAAGTATCCTATGTTGGATATGTCAAAAATGCTCTCTACGTGGTGAACTTTTCACAGCGACCCACTAAGACTGCGACTTGTCTAATGGCTAAAGTTGATGTGGGCTGGCTTTGGCATCACCGACTAGCTCATGTCAATATGAGATCTTTGCGAAGTATCCTTGAAGGGGACCATGTTCGTGGACTAACGAATGTGAGTTTTGCCAGATATCGTGCTTGCAGTTCTTGTATTGAAGGGACATGACACTGCTCATCATCCCACGACTCTCATTTACACTAAGAGACCCTTGGAGCTCCTTCATATGGATCTCTTTGGTCCTCCCATCTTTTGATAGTCTTGGGGGCAGAAAGTATTGCTTGGTGATTGTTGATGATTACTCAAGATACACTTGGGTATATTTCTTCAAGAGGAAGAGTGAGACTCAACAAACCGTCATCAACTTTGCTAATGAAGCTCAACGACAACATGAAGCAAAGATTTTGATGATTAGAAGTGACAACGGCTCCGAGCTCAAGAGCTACACCCTGGATGAGTTTCTTAGTGATGAGGGGATCAAGCATCAATATTCAGCACCCTACACCCCTCAACAAAATGGTGTGGCGGAGAGGAAGAACCGGACGTTGATGGACGCCGCAAGAACAATGATGGCGGAATTCAAATCTCCGTACAACTTTTGGGCCGAAGCCATCAACATAGCATGTCATACATCCAATCGTCTCTATATCCGCAAAGGCTTGAACAAGACTCCATATGAGATTCTCACCGAAACAAACCCAACCTCAAGTACTTCAGGGTATTCGGGTGTAAGTGCTTCATTCTCAAGAAAGGTGCACGTTTAGCTAAATTTGATTCTAGAGCTCAAGAGGGCATTTTTGTTCGTTATGCTACAAACTCTCATGCTTATCGTGTGCTCAACAAGTCCACCGGGCTCATTGAGGAGACGTGTAACGTGGAGTTTGATGAAAATAATGGCTCCCAAGTGGAGCAAAGTGGTCTTTGTGATTTAGGTGATGAAATTCCTCCCAAAGCCATAAGAAGAATGGGGATTGGTCAAATACTCCCTATTGAGGAACCCCTTGTGGCCGAAGGAGAAGTACAATGCTCTACTCAAGTGGAGCCATCACCCTTGCTAGCCCCCACATGCTTCCGATGAATAAACAGAAGACCCTCAACCAGCTGGCCAGGATCAAGGGCAAGATCAACCACATGAAGATGGTGATGCACCACATGATGCCCAAGTGCTTACACAAGGTTTCGAATCTGCTCAAGATCAAGATCAGGTGCAGCCACAAGATCAATATCAAGAGCAGACACAAGATCAAGAACAAACCAGTGAGCCTGCTCAAGATGAACATCAAGTTGATCAGGATGCTGCTCCTCAATTTCCTACTGCAGCACCTAAGAGGGGTCGCGGTGCCAAGGCAGGATCAAAACTCAAAGCCAAGGCCAAGCAACGTGATCAAGTTGATGCTCCCCCAATTAACAAGCGCGGAACTCTTGGAGCGTCGCGTAGCCAAGATAGTATCCAAGATGAGAGTCAAATCACATCTTATGAAGAACGTGCTTGGAAGCTTAAAAAGGGGAGTATCTACTCGTCAACAAATTTTAAATTTTTGTGAGCATCACGCGTTTGTTTTGTATTGTGGACCTCAACAGGTACAGGAAGCGCTCGATGATGAGGGTTGGCTTATGGCCATGCATGAAGAACTGAACAACTTCGAGCGTAATCAAGTATGGGAATTAGTGCCAAGACCAAAGGAGGGACATAATGTCATTGGGACCAAATGGATCTTCAGAAACAAGCAAGATGCCAATGGGATTGTGGTTCGAAACAAGGCGAGATTGGTGGCTCAAGGCTACTCCTAAGTCGAGGGTATCGACTACGGTGAAACCTTTGCCCCTGTTGCTCGTCTAGAATCTATTCGCATGTTGCTTGCATTTGCATCTCATCATGATTTCAAATTACAATAAATGGATGTGAAAAGTGCTTTTCTTAATGGTCCTTTAAATGAGTTGGTATATGTCAAACAACCCCCGGGATTCGAACATCCCAAGCTCCCCAATCATGTATACAAACTTAATAAGGCACTCTATGGCCTTAAACAAGCCCCACGTGCGTGGTATGAGTACCTTACCGAGTTGTTACAAGATCGTGGGTTTGAAATTGGGAAGATTGATCCCACTCTTTTTACCAAGAAGGTCAAAGGGGATTTGTTCATATGCCAACTATATGTTCATGATATTATTTTTTGTTCCCCTAACGAATCTTTCAATGAAGAATTTGCTGCACTGATGACTGAGAAATTGGAGATGTCAATGATGGGTGAGTTGAAGTTGTTCCTCGGGTTCGAGATTAAACAAGGTTTAGAAGGAACCTTCATCAAACAAGCCAAGCACACCCAAGACATGCTCAAGAGGTTCGAGCTAGAGGACGTCAAGCCGGTCAAGTTTCCCATGCCAACCAGATGTAAGCTTGACAGTGATCCCAATGGTAAAGCAGTGGATCAAAAGGTATATCGCTCCATGATTGGATCCCTTCTTTACCTTTGTGCATCTAGACCGGATATCATGTTGAGTGTAGGGATTTGTGCACGGTTTCAATCTGCACCAAAGGAAAGCCATTTTATGGATGTCAAATGAATCTTTTCGATATTTGGCTCATACCCCAAACTTTGGCCTATGGTATCCCAAAGGAGCAAGCTTCAACCTAGTGGGCTATTTTGACACAGATTGGGCGGGAGACTGTGTGGAGAGGAAGTCAACTTCTGGAGGATGTCAATTTCTTGGTCGTTCGCTGGTAAGTTGGTCTTCAAAGAAGCAGAACTGTGTCTCATTGTCTTCCACCGAAGCTGAGTATGTTGCAGCTGCGAGTTGTTGTGCACAGTTGCTATGGATGAAGCAAACTTTAAAGGATTACGGTGTCACTTGTGACAAAGTGCCTCTTCTATGTGACAATCAAAGTGCTATCAAGATTTCCCTCAATCCGGTGCAACATAGCAAGACCAAGCACATTGATATTCATCATCACTTCATTCGTGAGCATATCAAGCGTGGTGATGTTGAGGTTCACTTCATCAACACTGAAGAGCAACTTGCAGATATTTGCACTAAGCCCCTAGATGAAGTGAGGTTCCGGGAGTTAAGGCATGAGCTAAATATCATTGATTCAAGTAATGTGGATTGAAACTAGGCACTCTGCACCTCATTCCGCATTATATCTAGTTCTAGGTGTAGGCATGCACATAGGGGGAGTGTTGTTCTCTCAATGAACTTTCCCTCCCCCATTATGCATAAATCAATCAAGTCTTTCACATTGGCCATTATTGATGGCACTTGTGCTTCAAAGATGAGTGTTGGTCATGAACCCAAGGATAATTCTTCGTGGTGTCATACCTTTTGTCTCAAACAAAGGTGGCTCCGTCCACCGCCCCCCTCTCTCCCGGTAAAGGAGGGTTATAATATTGCTAGTCGGTATATTTTGCTTGTGTTTTTACTCCAATACTAACTAGTAGGTGCCCGTAGTGATTTCGCTTCGTTCTGGCAAGTTCTAGAAATTTCTGTATGTTCTGGAGCGGTACTACCGCTAAGGGGAAGCGGTACTACCGCCAGGGGGGAGCGGTACTACCGCGATGACCCGAGCGGTACTACCGCGATGACCAGCACGGAACTACCGCTGACTAGGGCAAGAATATGCACCTCTCCAGGGGGAGCGGTACTACCGCCATGACTCGAGCTGTACTACCGTGGCCAGCGATACTACCGTGGCTAGCGGTACTACCGTGATGACACGAGCGGTGCTACCGCCCTGCCCGTGCCCTAGGGGTATATAAAGAGAGGGGCGGTTATCTCTGCCCCATTTTTTCTTTTTCGTGGAGCACCCCATCTCTATCTCGAGTTCCCCCAGATCAGATCTTCCTCTGTGGCGCTGCTCCTCCCGTTCCATTTGGAGGGATTGCCACCCCCTCCTCCTTCCTCCTCCGTGTGCCATGGACTCTGGTACTGCCCCTATTCTCCTTTTGTTGTGTTGATGTTCTTGGTTCAAGGGTTAGGGGCTAGATGTAGTGGCTTCATTGCTCTGGCATGATTTTTGTAATGCCCCAAGAGAGTAACTTGCCTTATTTGGAACCTTCTGTATGTGGGTCCACCTTGTCATTGCTATGAGAGTATATTCCATGTGGTATTTCATTTCACCTTGTCTTGTTTCCCTTTGCATTCATGCATCCATTCATCCATGCCTATTTGTGTTTGTTGCCTTGTGATCATGTGTATGTGGTGTGATGACATGTGATGATATGTGGTTCTAAGTGAAGTGATGTGGAGTGGAGTATTTGTAAGTAGGAAGCATCTATGTTGGTTTGCACTAGGTTTCAAACTTCCCCTCTCTATTTGTCTCTAGCCCAAGTTTCACTTGCTCCATCCCTGTTTCAAAAATGCCCAAGTGTGAGTTCTCGTTGAAAGAAGTCATCTATCTTGGGCACACCATCTCTTCCGAAGGCATCAAAGTTGATCCCTCGAAGGTGCGGGCCATTGTTGAGTGGGAGCCTCCGCAGAATGTGAAGCAGCTTCGAAGCTTTCTCGGGCTTGCAAGCTATTGTAGAAGGTTCGTTGAGAACTTCTCCAAGATTGCTAAGCCTCTCTCAAGTCTTCTTAAGAAGGGTGTGAAGTATGCCTCGTCTCTAGAGTGTTAGTTGGCCTTCGACACACTCAAAGATAAGCTCACCTCTACTCCAGTCTTGGTTCCTCCTGATGACTCCAAACCCTACCAAGTGTTCTGCGATGTCTCTCTTCAAGGTCTTGGTGCAGTTCTGATGCAAGAGAAGAAGTGGTTTCTTATACCTCCAGGCAGTTGAAGCCAGCGGAGAAGAATTATCCTGTGCATGATCTTGAGCTGGCAGCAGTGGTACATGCTCTGATGACTTGGAGACACCTCTTGTTGGAACATAAAGTTGAAGTGTTCACCGATCACAAGAGTCTCAAGTACATCTTCACCCAGCCTAACCTGAATCTCCGGCAAACTCCTTGGGTGGAATTACTCCAATATTTTAATCCGAGCATTGAGTACACGCCAGGCAAAGCTAATGTCGTGGCAGATGCTTTGAGCACGAAGGCTTACTGCAACAGTCTCATTCTGAAGCCTCTCCAGCCTGACCTTTGTGAGTCTTTCAGGAAGCTCAACCTTCAGTTAGTACCTCAGGGATTTCTTGCAAATCTTCAGATCTCTCCTACCTTGGAAGATCGGGTCCGAGCAGCACAGCTTCTTGATGCAATGGTAAAGAAAGTCGAGATTGGCTTGGCAAAGGGACTTCCCAAATATAAGTGCTTCAGTGTTGATGCCACAGACACATTGTTCTTTGAGGATCGTCTTGTCGTTCCGAAAGGTGATCTCAAAAAGATAATCATGGAAGAAGCTCATAACTCTCTGCTCTCCATACATCCAGGTAGCTCCAAGATGTATCAGGACTTGAAATAGACCTTCTTGTGGACTCGCATGAAGCGTGAGATTGCTCAGTTCGTAAATGAATGTGATGTATGTCGAAGGGTGAAAGCAGAGCATCAACATCCAGCAGGTCTTTTGCATCCATTGCCCATTCCCGAGTGGAAGTTAGATCATATTGAGATGGATTTCATCCCCGGGTTTCCGAAGTCCAAGAAGGGTAATGATGCCATCTTCATCGTCATCGACAAGTTGAGTAAAGTGGCTCATTTTCTTCGAGTCAAGGAATCCATCTCCGCTGCTCAGCTGCAGATCAATACACTTCCAGGATAGTGTCTTTGCACGGCGTTCCTATGATGATTTCTTCGAATCGCGGAAGTATCTTCACTTCCAGGTTCTGGGACTCTTTTCAGTCTGCGATGGGCACGAAGATACGCTTCAGCCCAGCTTTTCATCCTCAGACTAGTGGTCAAGTGGAGAGAGTCAATCAAGTCCTTGAGTATATGCTGAGAGCATGTGTTATCTCTTTTGGCATGAAGTGGGAAGACTGCGTGCCTTTCGCTGAGTTCTCGTATAACAACAGTTATCAAGCTAGTTCAGGCAAAGCTCCGTTAGAGATTCTCTATGGCAGGAAGTGACGTACCCCGCTCCACTGGTCTGAGACCGGCGAGCGTCAGATTCTTGGGAATGACTTGATAGAAGAAGCTGAAGAGATGTGTCGGGTCATTCGGGATAATTTCAGAGCAGCGCAATCCCGTCAGAAGAGCTATTATGATAGCAAGCATCCTGACATGTCTTATGAGCTCGATGACTTCGTCTATCTCAAGGTCTCCCCTATGAAGGGTACACAGCGCTTTGGCATCAAAGGCAAGCTTGCGCCTCATTTCGTTGGTCCTTTCAGAATTGTTGGCAAGAGAGGCGACCTTGCGTATCAGCTCGAGCTCCCGTCAAACTTTGCAAATGTGCATGACGTGTTCCATGTCTCTCAGCTCCAGAGATGTTTCAAGACTCCCGAGCACACAGTTCATCTTCAATACATCGACCTTCAACCCGACTTATCCTATCGTGAGCATCCAGTTGCGGTTCTCGATGCGACCGAGTGCAAGACCTGCAACAAGACTGTCAAATTTCTCAAGGTGTAATGGTCACACCATTCCGATAAAGAGGCCACTTGGGAACGTGAGGATCACCTCCGTTCTGAATTCCTAGAGTTCTTTCAGTCCTAGATCTCGGGTCGAGATCTTTTTGTAGTGTGGGAGACTTTGTAATGCCCCAAGAGTGCAACTTGCCTTATTTGGGACCTTCTGTATGTGGTTCCATCTTCTCATTGCTATGAGAGTATATTCCATGTGGTATTTCATGTCACCTTGTCTTGTTTCCCTTTGCATTCATGCATCCATTCATCCATGCCTATTTGTGTTTGTTGCCTTGTGATCATGTGTATGTGGTGTGATGACATGTGATGATATGTGTTTCTTAGTGAAGTGATGTGGAGTGGAGTATTTGTAACTAGGAAGCATTTATGTTGGTTTGCACTAGGTTTCAAACTTCCCCTCTCTATTTATCTCTATCCCAAGTTTCACTTGCTCCATCCCTGTTTCAAAAATGCCCATGCTTTAGTATGAATTGTGGTGGATGTGATGCTATGTATTTGTTGTTTTAAAACTATGTTTTAGTGGTGCAAATATTCACAAAACAGATCAATTAAATTCTGTTTTGTTAAAAATAATATGCTCCAAATATTCCTTTTCCATTTTATTTAAATAGGTCATAATTCCTTATGACCAGGGGCATTTTTGTTTTATTTTTAGCCTCAACAGTTTCCCGTGTGCATTTAGTTTTGCCTCTGTTTGTTTTAAATAGGAAAACCCCAGTGGGTTTTCCTTTTTTTCCTATCTAGCGCATCGAGGTGGGCTTTCTCCCCCAGGCTGGCCCAACCTCCCTCTCGAGTGTGGCCCTCCTTGTAGACGCCGTCCTCCTTCCTCCTCCTCCGTCAGTTCGTCAGAGAGAGAGACAGCGCGCCGGCAAGCAACGCCGTCTCACGGACGTCGAGGCGCGCATCCCTCGCCTCCTCCTCCTCCATAAATAACCCTTGGCGTCCGTGCAGAGCCAAGGGTTCCTCCCTAGCCGTCGCCACTCTTTCCCCAACTCCTCCTCCCTCTTCCTCGTCGGCAGCAGGTAAGTGAGCGACCTCCGCTGCCATGGCCGGGACTTGAGAAGTTCCTCGTCGTTGCTGTCGTGCCCCTGTGTCCTCTCCAACCCTTCGGCAAGCACGCGGGACCTCCAGGGAACCCGTTCCCGCAGCCAGGAGCAGCAGATCTGCACTGCTACCCCTACATCGACGGCGGCTCCTTCCTCTCTGTCGATCCCCTCCGCCGCGGCTTCTTCCACTCCTTCCTCTACCTCCTCTCCGGCAGGTACGACGTCCCCGTCGAGTGGGTGAGCTAGCATCTTCCTCCCTCTTCCCCGTAGCTAGATCTTGCCAGTAGGAACCGTATTCGTGCCGTGTTCTTCTCTCTGTCGCGGGCGCCGTTGCGCAACGTCGAGCCGTAGGTATAGGCCTCCTCGTGGAAAGCTAGCTAGTGAAATGGAACCCTGGGAGCCCCTACTCCCTTCCATCGACGAGCCGCAGTACAATTTGGTGTATATCGCCGGCAAGGTGCTTCCCCTGTTCCGGCCACCGTCGGGCAAAGGAAATACGAGAAGGGTTGCTCAATAGGGCAACCTCCTCTACTCTGTTAAGATCCAAGCGTACAGCGTAGTGGTAGGGGGTTTTGTGGCATCTGGTGGTCGTGGGTTCAAAACCCCTCGGAGTCACCCCTTTTTGGTGTTTATTTCGGCACAGTAGCATCAGTAGTAGTTTACCCTGCTCCCTGCCTTGTTCCTATCGAGCTAGAGCACACTAGCCAAGTGGTGCTAGTGTTGGGGGTGATCCAGGGACACCTCGGTTCGAATCCTCCCCAGACCCTTCTATTTTTTTGCCATTTCTTTTCTGTTTTGTATTTATTTGCTTGCATAGTTGCTGTGGGGTGCTATATCACCTTGTGAGGTATTTTCTTCTCCACACAACCAGTAGGTTGTCCCTGGTATTTTGCTAGTATGTGTAGAAATGCATGAGTAGGACTTTGGGTGCATATATGTATGTGTGAGATACCATGTATGTGTGTGTGTTTAGCATGTGTGTATTGCACTAGAGTGATGCATGTGTGTGTGTGTTTCTCATGTTCATGAGTGATGAACTTAAGCTCTAGTTAGTGCAAGTGTGTGTTTGTGTGTGTGTGTGGGTCCCCCCCACATACTTTGTGGTGTGTGCATAGATGAACAAGTGTGTGGTGTGTGCATGTGTGCATGTGACACCCACATGCCAAGGCATGGTATAGCCTTAGTGGGAACCTACGTGCAAGCTTGTATGTGTAGGTGTAGGAATGCATGATGTGAGTGTAAGTAGTGTGTGTGTTCCAACTAGCATGTGTAGGTGCTTGTTTTATGTTGTGCTTGATGTATGTGTGTGTATGGTGGTGTGCTAAGGCACATGAACATGAGGTCTACCCCTTATGTGCACCAGTGGAGTGATGAGGGTGTGCAAGTGCATGTGTAGGTGAAGATCTAGTGAGTAGCATGTGATATAGCACAATTCACCCCTTTGTGATTCCATGTTTATTTTCTTCTTACCTTTGTGCCCATTTGTTCTATGCAAGTGCCTATGTATTATATATGTTTTTGGGGTAGAATCATCCCAAGAATCCAATGGTGGAATCAGATTCCACTTTGGAACACTTTCTGGGAATGTCATATTTCTGTTTTGTTCAATGTTTAGAGCTTGGTTCCATGTGATGTGATGAGCCCAAGAGGTTGACTCCTTGTTGGGGCACTAGAGGATGAACCCCTCTATAGCATGTTGGTTTTGTTTCATGCTTAGGAGTTCATATGTGCAAGTTGTGCCTAGTCAAAATAGGCATGTGGCTGGAAATTTCAGCTTAGTGAAAATCTGTGATTTTCACTAAGTCTGAGAAACTGCTGTTATTTTCTTCCCTTGTATTTGTGCTTGCCAAAGTTCATGTGTTGGGAATCATCCCCTGCAATCAACTGAGAAGTTGAAACTTTTGTGTTGTCTAGCTCTCTGTCAATTTTCATTCCATTTGGTTTCCTGTAGATATTGTTCTGGGTGTTGTCAAAATGCTTCGGAGCATAAACAGCTAGTGAGAGTGTGAGAATTTCACTAAGTCCGTGAAAACTGATATTTTTGTCCAAGTTAGCAGCTGTAGAACTTTCTGTGTGAGACTCCTTTGTATTATCTTTTTGCTCATGCTTGTAGTGCTTTTGAATAGCTCCTGCCACATATCCTATTTGGCACATTTGTGTGGCTGTAGGTACTTTGCATGTAGCTCTCAAACTGCTACGTTGTTGTTTAGGACAGATTGTATAGTTTTGATGTTTTGATGCTTGTGAGTGCATAGTTGTTGGTGTGGTGATATTCCTTGCACCACCCCATCCATACTTGTTTGTTTTGTTATTTGGCAATCTGGGAATACCAGAAGTACGCCATTGGAGTGTGTTGTGACAGATTTGATCCGTAGGACTCCATTTCTTGTTTCGTTGTTTCCAGTTGATCTCTAGCTCCGTTCGTAACGTTCTATATATGTTTTTGCATCGTTCTAGCGTGATGCATCTGTTCATGTCATCCTCATGCATGTCAAGATAGCTTAGAATGCAGTTCTGTCCAAAAGTTTGTAGTTTCTTCTCATGCATGTGCTAGTGACTAGAATAGAGATGCATGTTCATTCTCGTCTCATGCATCATGTGTTTGTTGCATCTTGTGGTGTTGTTGTTCATTGGATGCTATTTTTATGGTGGGTAGCACCGGGATCGGAGAGCGATTACGTGGATCCGGGAGAGTACGTGCAGGACGAACAAGAGCAGTTCCAAGCAGAAGACATCACAGGCAAGATGATATGACCTTGATACCATCTCTAGACTTGTTATGCTAGATTCACGTTTCCTTCGTCATATGCTCGCTGCCTACCATTGAAATAATTGCCTCCTGATATTGCCATGAAACCCAAACACTTTCCCTTCCTAGCAAATATTGAATGGCTAAGTAGGCTTGCTCAGCTTCTAATGTTAGCGTTGCTAGTTGCAGGTCCTTTTGTCTCATGTGATAACATGTGTTTGATATCATTATGTTAAATCTGTTATTTAATTAATGCACCTATATACTTGGTAAATAACGGAAGGCCTAGCCTCTTGCCGGGTGTTTTGTTCCGTTATTGCCGCCATAGTTTTTGGCTACCGGTGTTTGATTCCATAACTGATCGCTCCTAACACGTTCGGGGTTGTTATGGGGACCCCCTTGATAAATCGTGTAGTGTTAAGACTTGTCCGGCAGGACCCAACATTGTTTTTAATCTGCTAATCACTTAATAATAATCTGCATAGGGAATAGCTACCCCGAGGAACTAATCAACAACCCGGGCCAGTGCTCCTCATGAGTGTTGGTCCCACCTGAGCGATGTCCGGGGCCCCCTGGTCACCTAGAGGTTTAGCCATCCCGACGTCTAGCTCACCTGTCGTGTCCTGAGATTGAGATACGCGGCTCTTATCGGGGTCGTCGACATGACGGGAGGTCCTGCTGCTCTTGTCTTACCTTAGCAATATATCTTGCGTATAGGAATCCCGGTTAAGCTTTGGTTGTCCCCAGAGTTGAGGTTTTCCTCTAAGGAATACGACGAGATCACGAGATTCGTGATAGAGGATTACTTTGCGGCCCGTGACCGTTTGTGATGGAGTAGTTGGAGCACCCCTGCAGGGTTTAATCTTTCGAAAACCATGCCCGCGGTTATGTGGCAACTTGGAATATTTGTTAACATCCGGTTATAGATAACTTGAACTTAATCTAATAAAATTGCCAACGGTGTGCGTAACCGTGACTGTCCCCTTCGAAGACCTCTCTTCGGTCGGGAACACGGTGGGGTTATGATTGACGTAAGTAGGTGTTCACGATCACTTATTGATCAGCTAGTCTCCGCCCGCTAGTATAGACCACCTTCAATAACTTGTGCTACGTAAGTTAGCCATCATAAATGCTTAGGATGCTGCAACCTAAACACTGAACCTTCCTTACCTAATAACTTGACTAGTTCTAGCACCAAGGTCATAGATTGTTGAGTTCCTCTGGCTCACAGATTATTTCAAGACCCCAACAGGTACAGGTACGCCCGACACAGGTGATCCCGATGGCACGCAGCTGGCGTGGCAGTACGATGAGGAGAACGACCGCATGTACGTGAACTATCCAGAAGACTGAGGCGTGGTCGTGATCGTGGGCTAGCGTGCAGGGTAGCATAGCCTTTTTCTCATGTTATGTAGTCCGTAGTGGAACTACCTTGTCTGAATAAATGTGTGATGTAAACTTTGTTATTATCTATGAGGTGGCAGATGATTCCCTATTTGTCATTCTATTATTATGTATGTGCTATGTTACCGTGCTTGCGAAATGCTTAGATGCGCTTCTTTCCATTTTAGGGCCTCATTCCCTAAATCGGAAAGGACCGCATCTTAGTCGTTACAAGTTGGTATCAGAGCCTTACAACCATAGGAGCCTTTGTGTGATCGTACTTGGCTGAGTCGAGTCTAGTAAAATGTTTTGAGTCTTAGTTATATCGGAGAGTAGGATTCTTTTTTCTCCTCTTCCATGCTCTGGTGAGGTTCCCGACTTAGGAAATCTTAATTCTACTCCTCTTCTCTCTCAAAAAAAATATTAGGATCACGCGGGTATTTTTGAAACCTATATGATATCGATGTGACGGAGTTCTGTCTTGGTGCCTCCTGTCTGCCTTGATTTCTTCTGGGGAGTTGAGATCCAGGGGATTCTTGTGCACATCGCCATCATTCAGATTTCTGAATAACTCTGAACGAAGGATGTTCGTAATTGCTTCAATACTAGTAGTGGCGAGATAACCCCGATGTCCCCAGTACTGGTGCAGATTGTTCGGGAGTACTGCCATACTTTGTATCATTGTGATCACGAGGGTCTGTTGTAGATGAAGGTCCAATATTCTGGTTATGTGTTGACGGATGTGATACATTGGACGGGTTAGCATAGGAGTTGTGTGATATTACTCCTTGTATCCGTGTACCAGATTGCATGACCAGATATTTCGGGAATTCATAGGTGGGATATCAAGTAGTGACTTATAGGACAATCTTCCTACAGATGCATGATGTGAGGTTGGGATTCGACATTCAGTGGGTATGTTTGTTCACGGTCGTCTTACAGCGGTTCTCGTTGTGTCTTAAAGAGTCCTTGTAGCTTGCTACGACTTTGGGATACTTCGTAAGTCGTGTGCACTACCTTGCAAAGGATGGCTACTGTAAATTCGAGCCCGTGCGATCTTATCCACGAAGATATCGGATGAAATCTCGATCATATGTTTGTTCCGAGCAGTCTTAGCTCATACTTGTTTGCAAGTGGTCTTAATCAGAATTTTGTCGGCAGTCACTTTGAAGAAGCGTTCTTACTATTTTGTTCGAGTGCAATTGCTAATATTCCTGTTCAGATATTCCTGCCGTTTTGATTCAGCTATACCTTCAATTTATTATGTGGGCTAATGTGTTGTCCGTCTTCAGGATGGCTCCACCAACTCGTCAGAATCCAGGTCGTGAGGATGTGCCGCCACCACCTCCTCCTCCGGAGAATCCTTCTCCGTCGCCGCCTCCTCCTGCAGAGGCTTGGCAAGCGGTGATGGCTGCTACAAATGCAAACACTCAGATGCTGATACATTTGTTGCAAGAGAGGACTAATCAGCAACAAGGCAACTTCAATTATGGTGGCAATCAGTTTGCTAATCTGAGTCAGTTCTTGTCAAATCAACCACAGACTTTCACTTCCCGTGACCAGCCGTTTGATGCTGAGGATTGGATCCGCGACATGAACAAGCACTTTGAATGCAGCAATGTTCGACCTAAGGATTTCGTCAAGTTTGCAGCATTCTAGCTGAAGGGGCAAGCATCTATCTGGTGGCAACAGTTGAAGGATTCCAGGGGTGCTAGAGTGATCACTTGGGGTGAGTTCTGCTGTGACTTCAGATCCCACTACATTCCGTCCAGCTTTGTGGAGGAAATGCGTGATAAGTTCATGCGCTTGAAGCAAGGTGGTAACTCCGTGTACAAGTACAACGTTGAGTTCCACGAGCTAGCCCGATACGCCTTGCAGGATATCCCTGATCAGAAGAGCAAGATTTAGCAGTTCAGAGTTGGCTTGAAAGAAGATTTGCAGTTAGCTCTCGCTTTGCATGATCCTAAGGAGTTTGATAAGTTCTACAACTTAGCTCTCAGGGCTGAGGCAGCTTTGCTCAGGGTGGAGAATTCTAAGAAGCGCTTCAGAGATTCCAACTCATCTTCCTCAACTCAGGTGGTTCAGAAGCAATAGAAGTTTTGGGTGTCTCCTCCTCCTCCTCGGCACACGCAGCAGTTTAAGCATTCAGGCAGCCGTGGTTCTTCCCACCCACCCAACCCAGCTTTCCAGCAGAGATTCGAGCAGCAGAAGCAAGGGCCTCCTCAAACACAGTACCGTCAGCCAGCAAATGTTACTTGTCACAAGTGTGGGCAGAAGGGTCACTATGCCAACAAGTGCACTTCTCAACTCCGTCTTCCGCCTCCTCCTCTAGGCAAACCTCCAAGCAATGCTCTCGTGAAGTTCAACCCCGGGTCTTCTCGAGTCAACATGGTGAATGTGGCTGAGGCAGAAAACTCGTCAGATGTGATCATGGGTAACCTCCTCGTTAATGATATTCCTGCTAAAGTGTTGTTTGATTTTGGTGCTTCGCATTTGTTCCTCTCCATTCCATTTGCATCCAAGCATAATGTTCATGTTGGAGAGCTTCCTAGACCGTTGTCAGTAGTTTCTCCGAGCAAGTTCATGCATGCTAGTACTCAAGCTCCAGATGTTTCTGTCAAGATGGGTAGTTATTCTTTTCTGGCGTCTCCTATTGTTCTCAGCAAGTCTGACATCGATTTGATCCTTGGTATGGACTGGGTGGCCATGAACAAGGCATCTATTTATTGTGAAGCTAAAGAAGTGAAGCTTACTCACTCTTCGGAGGACGTGATTATCTTCGCGGCGCGCGATGACACAATCCGTCTGTTCTCTTTGAATGAAAAGGGTGAGATTAATCCTATTTCGCAAGTCCCAGTGGTCTACGAATATGAAGATGTGTTTCCAGAAGAGTTGCCAGGAATGCCTCCGCAGCGAGAAGTTGAATTTGTTATTGAGGTTGAAAAAGGTACTGAGCCTGTGTGCAAACGGCCGTACAAATTGGGTCCACAAGAGCTGAAGGAACTTAAGAGGCAACTCGATGAGCAGGAGTGTTTGGGTCTGATCAGACCGAGCTCGTCTCCTTGGGGATGTGGAGTTCTGTTTGTCAAGAAGAAGGATGGCACGGACCGATTGTGTGTCGATTACCGTCCATTGAACAAGAAGACAATCAGAAACAAGTATCCACTTCTGAACATAAATGAGTTGTTCGAACAGTTGAAAGGGGCTAAGATCTTCTCCAAGCTCGATCTATGAATGGGCTATCAACAAATTCACATTCACGAAGAGGATATTCCAAAGACTGCTTTCAGGACTAGTTTTGGCTCGTATGAGTATACGGTCATGTCTTTTGGTCTGGCAAATGCTCCTCCGACATTTTGTCGAATGATGAACTACATATTCTCTCCGTTCAAGAATGAGTTCATCTTGTTGTATCTCGACAATATTCTGGTCTTTTCAGAGACTGAGGAAGAGCATGAAGAACATCTCAGGCTGGTGCTTGATAAGCTGAGAGAGCACAAATTCTATGCCAAGTTTTCCAAGTGTGAGTTCTGGTTGGAAGAAATCGTCTATCTTGGGCACATCATCTCTGCCGAGGACATCAAAGTTGATTCGTCGAAGGTGCAGGCCATTGTTGAGTGGGAGCCTTCGCAGAATGTGAAGCAGCTTCGAAGCTTTCTCGGGCTTGCAAGCTATTGTAGAAGGTTCGTTGAGAACTTCTCCAAGATTGCTAAGCCTCTCTCAAGTCTTCTTCAGAAGGGTGTGAAGTATGCCTGGTCTCCAGAGTGTCAGTTGGCCTTCGACACACTCAAAGAGAAGCTCACCTCTACTCCAGTCTTGGTTCCTCCTGATGACTCCAAACCCTACCAAGTGTTCTGCGACGCCTCTCTTCAAGGTCTTGGTGCAGTTCTGATGCAAGATAAGAAGTGGTTTCTTATACCTCCACGCAGTTGAAGCCAGCGGAGAAGAATTATCCTGTGCATGATCTTGAGCTGGCAAAAGTGGTACATGCTCTGATGACTTGGAGAAACCTCTTGTTGGAACATAAGGTTGAAGTGTTCACCGATCACAAGAGTGTCAAGTACATCTTCACCCAGCCTAACCTGAATCTCCGGTAAACTCGTTGGGTGGAAGTGCTCCAAGATTTTAATGTCGTGGCAAATGCTTTGAGCACAAAGGCTTACTGCAACAGTATCATTCTGAAGCCTCTGCAGCCTGACCTTTGTGAGTCTTTCAGGAAGCTCAACCTTCAGTTAGTACCTCAGGGATTTCTTGCAAATCTTCAGATCTCTCCTACCTTGGAAGATCAGGTCCGAGCAGCACAGCTTCTTGATGCAATGGTGAAGAAAGTCAAGATTGGCTTGGCAAAGGGACTTCCCAAATATAAGTGCTTCAGTGTTGATGCCAGACACACGTTGTTCTTTGTGGATCATCTTGTCTTTCCGAAAGGTGATCTCAGAAACATAATCATGGAAGAAGCTCATAACTCTCTGCGCTCTATACATCCAGGTAGCTCCAAGATGTATCAGGACTTGAAACACACCTTCTGGTGGACTCGCATGACGCGTGAGATTGCTCAGTTCGTAAATGAATGTGATGTATGTCGAAGGGTGAAAGCGGAGCATCAACGTCTAGCAGGTCTTTTGCATCCATTGCCCATTCTCGAGTGGAAGTTCGATCATATTGAGATGGATTTCGTCACCGGGTTTCCGAAGCCCAAGAAGGGTAATGATGCCATCTTCGTCGTCATCGACAAGTTGAGTAAAGTGGCTCATTTTCTTCCAGTCAAGGAATCCATCTCCGTTGCTCAGCTTGCAGAGTTGTACACCTCCAGGATAGTGTCTTTGCACGGCGTGCTGATACGTCTCCAACGTATCTATAATTTTTTATGGTTTCAAGCTATTGTCTTGTCAAACTTTGGATGTTTTGCATGCCTTTTATATATTTTTTGGGACTAACTTATTAACTCAGTGCCAAGTGTCAGTTCCTGTTTTTTCCATGTTTTTGACCCCTTTCAGAGGGGATTTTTAAACGGAGTCCCAATGGAAGAAAATCCCCGAAAAGATTTTTTTCCTGAACGGAAGAAGATGGGGAAGCTTGGGAGCCAAGGCAGGGGAGCCTCAGGGGCCCCACAAGCCCCCACCCTGCGGCCAGGGGGTAGGCCGTGCCACCCAGGCTTGTGGGCCCCCTGAGCGCCCCCTGACCTAGGGGTTGCGCCTATAAATTCTCTAAAAATCCCAAAAGAAATCACGAGATCATCAAAATCACTTTTCCGCCACCGCAAGCTTGTGTCTCCGCAAGATCCCATCTGGGGCACGTTCTGGTGCCCTATCGGAGGGGGATTCGGACACGGAGGGCTTCTTCATCAACAACATGACCTCTCCGATGATGCGTGAGTAGTTCACCATAGACCTACGGGTCCATAGCTAGTAGCTAGATGGCTTCTTCTCTCTCTTGGATCTTCAATACAAAGTTCTCCATGATCTTCATGGAGATCTATCCGATGTAATCTTCTTTTGCGGTGTGTTTGTTGAGATCCGATGAATTGTGGATTTATGATCAGATTATCTATGAATCTTATTTGAGTTTCTTCTGATCTCTCTTATGCATGATTTCATACCCTTGTAATTCTCTTCGAGTTGTGGGTTTTGTCTGGCCAACTAGATCTATGATTCTTGCAATGGGAGAAGTGCTTGGTTTTGGGTTCATACCGTGCGGTGACCTCACCAAGTGACAGAAGGGGTAGCGAGGCACGCATCGTGTTGTTGCCATCAAGGGTAAAAAGATGGGGTTTTCATCATTGGTTTGAGATTATCCCTCTACATCATGTCATCTTGCTTAAGGCGTTACTGTGTTCGTCATGAACTCAATACACTAGATGCATGTTGCATAGCGGTCGATGTGTGGAGTAATAGTAGTAGATGCAGAAAGTATCGGTCTACTTGTCTCGGACGTGATGCCTATATGTATGATCATTGCCTTAGATATCGTCATGACTTTGCGCGGTTCTATCAATTGCTCGACAGTAATTTTTTTCACCCACCGTGATATTTGCTATTACGAGAGAAGCCTCTAGTGAACACTATGGCCCCCAGGGTCTACTCCACACCATATTTTCAGCCTTATACTTTTTACTTCGTTGCACTTTCCGCCTTCAGATCTCACTTTGCAAACAATCTTGAAGGGATTGACAACCCCTTTGAAGCGTTGGGTGCAAGCTTGTTTGTGTTTGCGCAGGTACTCTGGACTTGACGAGGCCCTGCTTCTGGATTGATACCTTGGTTCTCAAACTGAGGGAAATACTTATTGCTCCTGTGCTGCATCACCCTTTCGTCTTCAAGGGAAAAACCGCCGCAAACCAGAGAAGTAACAAGAAGAATTCTTAGAGCCAAGGAAGGACTTTTGTTGCCGCAGCAGAAGAATTTCTGGCGCCGTTGCCGGGGAGAATCAAGTCAAGAATAGCCTCCCGTCAACGCGCCAATTTTTGGCGCCGTTGCCGGGGAGTAAGATCAAGTCAAGAACTCATCCAAGTAGGTGTCGCAAACTCATCTCTTGTATTTACTTTGTTTGCCAGTTGCCTCTCGTTTTCCTCTCCCCCACTTCACCAATTTGCCTTTTTCGTTTGCCTTTTTCATTCGCCTTTTCGTTCGCCCTTTTTCTCTCCTTTTCTCTGTTCGTCTATGTGGGATAGTCTACCCTTCTCATGGCTAGATCCACCACTTCGAACGATACTCCTGAGAGCGAAGTTCTCAATTTCAAACAAATTGAGGAAGAAAACTTAAAGGACACTTGGTATAGGATTTGCAATGCTCAGAATAGACTACTCATAAGCAATCCACCACCGTCTTGCTTCGCAGTTTTTATGTGGGTGCTTGTCCTTGGAATAGGTATATTCTTGACATCATCGTAGGTGGAAATTTCTTGGGTAGCCATACCGTTGATTCTTACGGCGTTGTGATAAATTTGGTAGGCTCACCCCTACTCATGGTTAATGGAACTACCTTAACTGTGGAACATGTGATGCGTAGGCTGGACGTTATTGAAAATAAAGTTGCTACGATTGAACTCATTGAGAATTTGGATAAAAAGATCCACAATCAAATCACTCAGTATGGATCCAAGGTGGGAATGGTTTTGAAAAATTTAAAGGATAAGGAACCCACAGTTAACGAAAAGCTAGGTCATGATTCCGCTAGGATTGGCAAACTAGAGGATGTTATAACCAACTTGGGTTCCGCTTTTGCCGCTGTGCAGAATACTCCAAATTTTGCCCACAATAAAATCACCAAGTCTGTTTTTGTTCCTAAAAGTAGTGGTGAATCTTCTATCAAGAAATATGAAAGCCTTAAGATGATAAGTGATCACGCTACTTATGGTTTGAGCACCAAAGACGATGATACGTGATTCTATCGCTTTTATGCCTAGCTAAGGGCGTTAAACAATAGCGCTTGTTGGGAGGCAACCCAATGAATTTATCTTTTTCTTTCTGTTTTGTTGCGTCCACACTTTCATAATTCTGTTGTGATTGTGTTTTTGTTTTTCTTTTTGTGTTTGAGCCAAGCAAAACCTTTATGACTAGTCTTGGTAATGGTTGTTTGATCCTGCTGGAAAAAGACAGAAACTTTTCGCTGACGAGATGATTTTTCATTTTTATTCATAAAGAGATTTTGAGTTGATTATTTTTGCTGCTGGTTGGTATGCTTTTTTCCCAGGCCGTCGTAATTTTTCAGATTTTTTGAGGTACCAGAAGTATATGAAGTATACAGATTGCTACACACTGGTCTGTTTTTGACAGATTCTGTTTTTGTTGAGTTGGTTGCTTGTTTTGATGAAACTATGGTTAGTATCGAGGGGTACTAGCCATGGAAAGGTGAGAATATAGTATCCCATCATCAATATAGATGTAATTCAAGTTTGCTATAATACCAAAATAAGTGGTAGTTTGTTTTCTTGTACTAACGTTATCACGAGTTTTTGTTTAAGTTTTGTGTTGTGAAGTTTTCAAGTTTTGGGTGATGTTCTCATGGACGATGAGATAAGGAGTGGAAAGAGATCAAGCTTGGGGATGCCCAAGGCATCCCAAGCCAAATTCAGGGACACTAAAAAGCCTAAGCTTGGGGATGCCCAGGGAAGGCATCCCCTCTTTCGTCTTCAATCCATCGGTAACATTACTTGGAGCTATATTTTTATTCACCACATGATATGTGTTTTTGCTTGGAGCGTCTTGTATGGTAGGAGTCTTTTCCTTTTGTTGTGTCACAATCATCCTTACTGCACACCTTTTTGATAGATAGAGACATGCACTCACCGTGATTTTTCTAGAATGCTCATAGTGCTTCACTTATATCCTTTGAGCTAGATACTTGTGCTCTTGTGCTTCACTTATATCTTTTAGAGCACGGCGGTGCATGATTTGGTAGTTGGCTTATGCTATGAAAGTAGTCCCAAAGGTGATAGATACCCAAAGAGGATGCAAAAACCTCCATCTTCATGTGCATTGAGTAGAAAGAGAAGTTTTGATTCCTCTCAAATAGTTTTGAGACATGGATTTGGTAATATTAAGAGTTATGATAGTAGGGTATTGTGAATCTAGAAATACTTGTGTTGAAGTTAGTGATTCCCGTAGCATGCACATGGTGAACCGCTATGTTAGGAAGTCGGAGCATAATTGATCTATTGATTGTCATCCTTTGTATTGAGGTCGGGATCGCGCGATGGTTAACACGTACCAACCCTTCCCCTCGGAGTATGCATTTAGCACTTTGTTTCTATTACTAATAAAAACTTTCGCAACAAGTATGTGAGTTATTCATGACTAATGTGAGCCCATGGTATAGATGCACTTTCACCTTCCACCATTGCTAGCCTCTCTAGTGCCGCGCAATTCTCGCCGGTACACAAACCCACCAAATTCCTTCCTCAAAACAGCCACCATATCTACCTACTATGGCATTTTCATAGCCATTCCGAGATATATTGCCATGCAACTCCCACCGTTCCGTCTCATGACTTGTGTCGTCACTCTCATATTGCCATTGCATGATCGTAAGATAGCTAGCGAGATGTTGCAACGTCATACGCCATGCTAGATCGTTGCACATCCCGGTACACTGCCGGAGGCATTTCCTATGGAGTCATCATCATTGTGATCTTTGAGCTGTGAGTAAATAAAAGTGTGATGATCATCATTATTAGAGCATTGTCCCATGTGAGGAAATAAAAAAAAGGCCAAAGAGCCCAAAAACAAAAAAGAAGATAAAAGAAAAGAAACAAAAGAGGCCTAAGAGCCCAAATGAAAAAAAAGAGGAGGGACAATGCTACTATCTTTTTCCACACTTGTGCTTCATGATAGCACCATGTTCTTCATGATTGAAAGCTTCTTGCTTTGTCACTACCATATGCTAGTGGGAATCTTTATTATATAACTTGGCTTGTATATTCCAATGATGGGCTTCCTCAAATTGCCCTAGGTCTTCGTGAGCAAGCAAGTTGGATGCACACCCACTAGTTCTCCTTTTGAGCTTTCACATACTTATAGATCTAGTGCATCTCTTGTATGGCAATCCCTACTCATTCACATTGGTATCTATTAATGGGCATCTTCATAGCCTATTGATACACTGAGTCAATGTGACCATCTCCTCCCTTTTTGTCTCACAACCACCACCACACTCTATTCCACCTATAGTGCTATGTCCATGGCTCACGCTCATGTATTGCGTGATAGTTATAAAAAGTTTGAGAAAGTAAGAGTGCGAAAACAATTACTTGGCCAATACCGGGGTTGTGCATGATTTACATTAGTTGTGAGAGGATGATGGAGCATAGCCAGACTATATGATTTTGTAGGGATAACTTTCTTTGGCCTTGTTATTTTGGAAGTTCATGATTGCTTTGCTAGTTTGCTTGAAGTATTATTGTTTTTATGTCAATAGCAAACTATTGTTTTGAATCTTACAGATCTGAACATTCATGTCACGTGAAAGAAGTTGAAAAGGACAACTATGCTAGGTAGCATTCCACATCAAAAATTCATTCTTCATCACTTACCTACTCGAGGACGAGCAGGAGTTAAGCTTGGAGATGCTTGATACCTCTCCACCGTATCTATAATTTTTGATGGTTTCATGCTATTATCTTGTCAAACTTTGGATGTTTTGCATGCCTTTTATGTATTTTTTGGGACTAACTTATTAACTCAGTGCGAAGTGTCAGTTCCTATTTTTTCCATGTTTTTTACCCCTTCCATAGGAGATTTTGAAACGGAGTCCAAACGGAAGAAAACCCCCGAAAAGATTTTTTCCGGAACGGAAGAAGATCGGGAAGCTTCGGAGCCAAGGCAGGGGAGCCTCAGGGGCCCCACAATCCCCCACCCCGCGGCCAGGGCGTAGGCCGCGCCACCCAGGCTTGTGGGCCCCCTGAGTGCCCCCTGACCTAGGGGTTGCGCCTATAAATTTCCTAAAAATCCCAAAAAAAATCAGGAGATCACCGAAATCACTTTTCCGCCGCCGCAAGCTTCTGTCTCCGCAACATCCCATCTGGGGCACATTCTGGTGCCCTGTCGGAGGGGGGATTCGGACACGGAGGGCTTCTTCATCAACACCATGACCTCTCTGATGATGTGTGAGTAGTTCACCATAGACCTACGGGTCCATAGCTAGTAGCTAGATGGCTTCTTCTCTCTCTTGGATCTTCAATACAAAGTTCTCCATGATATTCATGGAGATCTATCCGATGTAATCTTCTTTTGCAGTGTGTTTGTCGAGATCCGATGAATTGTGGATTTATGATCAGATTATCTATGAATATTATTTGAGTTTCTTCTGAACTCCCTTATGCATGATTTCATATCCTTGTAATTCTCTTCGAGTTGTGGGTTTTGTCTGGCCAACTAGATCTATGATTCTTGCAATGGGAGAAGTGCTTGGTTTTGGGTTCATACCGTGCGGTGACCTCATCCAGTGACAAAAGGGGTAGCGAGGCACGCATCGTGTTGTTTCCATCAAGGGTAAAAAGATGGGGTTTTCATCATTGGTTTGAGATTATCCCTCTACATCATGTCATCTTGCTTAAGGCGTTACTCTGTTCGTCATGAACTCAATACACTAGATGCATGCTGGATAGCGGTCGATGTGTGGAGTAATAGTAGTAGATGCAGAAAGTATCGGTCTACTTGTCTCGGACGTGATGCCTATATGTATGATCATTTCCTTAGATATCGTCATGACTTTACGCGGTTCTATCAATTTCTCGACAGTAATTTGTTCACCCACCGTGATATTTGCAATTATGAGAGAAGCCTCTAGTGAACACTATGGCACCCAGGGTCTACTCCACACCATATTTTCAGCCTTATACTTTTTACTTCGTTGCACTTTCCGCCTTCAGATCTCACTTTGCAAACAACCTTGAAGGGATTGACAACCCCTTTGAAGCGTTGGGTGCAAGCTTGTTTGTGTTTGCACAGGTACTCTGGACTTGACGAGGCCCTCCTTCTAGATCGATACCTTGGTTCTCAAACTGAGGGAAATACTTACTGCTCCTGTGCTGCATCACCCTTTCCTCATCAAGGGAAAACCGACGCAAACCAGAGAAGTAACAAGAAGAGTTCGTAGCGCCAAGGAAGGACTTTTGTTGCCGCGGCACGTGCCTATGATGATTTCTTCGGATCGCGGAAGTATCTTCACTTCCAAGTTCTGGGACTCTTTTCAATCTGCGATGGGCATGAAGATACGCTTCAGCACTGCTTTTCATCCTCAGACTAGTGGTCAAGTGGAGAGAGTGAATCAGGTCCTTGAGGATATGCTGAGAGCCTGTGTTATCTCTTTTGGCATGAAGTGGGAAGACTGCCTGCCTTTCGCTGAGTTCTCGTATAACAACAGTTATCAAGCTAGTTTAGGCAAAGCTTCGTTTGAGATTCTCTATGGCAGGAAGTGTCGTACCCCGCTCAACTGGTCTGAGATCGGCGAACGCAGATTCTTGGGAATGACTTGATAGAAGAAGCTGAAGAGATGTGTAGAGTCATTCGGGATAATCTCAGAGCAGCGCAGTCCCGTCAGAAGAGCTATTATGATAGCAAGCATCGTGACATGTCTTATGAGCTCGATGACTTCGTATATCTCAAGGTCTCCCCTATGAAGGGTACACAGCGCTTTGGCATCAAAGGCAAGCTTGCGCCTCGTTTCATTGGTCCTTTCAGAATTGTTGGCAAGAGAGGCGACCTTGGGTATCAACTCAAGCTCCCATCAAACTTTGCAAATGTGCATGACGTGTTCCATGTCTCTAAGCTCCGGAGATGCTTCAAGACTCCCGAGCGCACAGTTCATCTTCAAGACATCGACCTTCAACCCTACCTATCCTATCATGAGCATCCAGTTGCGGTTCTCGAGGCGACTAAGCGCAAGACCCGCAACAAGACTGTCAAATTTCTCAAGGTGCAATGGTCACACCATTCCGATAAAGAGGCCACTTGGGAACGCAAGGATCGCCTCCGTTCTGAATTCCCAGAGTTCTTTCAGTCCTAGATCTCGGGTCGAGATCTTTTTGAAGTGTGGAAGAGTTTGTAATGCCCCAAGAGTGTAACTTGCCTTATTTGGAACCTTATGTGTGTGGGTCCATCTTGTCATTGCTATGAGAGTATATTCCATGTGGTATTTCATGTCACCTTGTCTTGTTTCCCTTTGCACTCATGCATCCATTCATCCATGCCTATTTGTGTTTGTTGCCTTGTGATCATGTGTATGTGGTGTGATGACATGTGATGATATGTGGTTCTAAGTGAAGTGATGTGGAGTGGAGTATTTGTAAGTAGGATGCATCTATGTTGGTTTGCACTAGGTTTCAAACTTCCCCTCTCTATTTATCTCTAGCCCAAGTTTCACTTGCTCCATCACTATTTCAAAAATGCCCATGCTTTAGTATAAATTGTGGTGGATGTGATGATATGTATTTGTTGTTTTAAAACTATGTTTTAGTGGTGCAAATATTCACAAAACAGATCAATTAAATTCTGTTTTGTTAATAATTATATGCTCCAAATATTCCTTTTCCATTTTATGTAAATAGGTCATAATTCCTTATGACCAGGGGCATTTTTGTTTTATTTTTAGCCTCAACAGATTCCCTTGTGCATTTAGTTTTGCCTCTGTTTGTTTTAAATAGGAAAACCCTAGTGGGTTTTCCTTTTTTTCCTATCTAGCGCATCCAGGTGGGCTTTCTCCTCTAGGCTGGCCCAACCTCCCTCTCGAGCGTGGCCCTCCCTGTAGACGGCGTCCTCCTTCCTCCTCTTCGGTCAGTTTGCCAGAGAGAGAGACAGCGCGCCAGGAAGCAACGCCGTCTCACGGACATCGAGGTGCGCGTCCCTCGCCTCCTCCTCCTCCATAAATAACCTTTGGCATCCGTGCAGAGCCTAGGGTACCTCTCTAGCCGCCACCACTCTTTCCCCATCTCCTCCTCCCTCTTCCTCGTCGGCGGCAGGTAAGTGAGAGAGCTCCTCCGCCATGGCCGTGACTTGAGAAGGTCCACGCCGTCGTCCTGCCCCTGCGTCCTCTCCAACCCTTCGGCGAGCACGTGGGACCTCCAGGGAGGAGCAGGTCTGCACTGCTACCCCTACATCGACGGCGGCTCCTTCCTCTCCGTTGATCCCCTCCGTCGCGGCTTCTTCCACTCCTTCCTCTACCTCCTCTCCGGCACGTACGACGTCCTCGTACAGTGGGTGAGCTAGCATCTTCCTCCCTCTTCCCTGTAGCTAGATCTTGCGAGTAGGAACCGTAGCCACGCCGTGTTCTTCTCTCTGTCATCGGCGCCGCCACGCAATGTCGAGCCATAGGTATAGGCCTCCTCGTGGAGATCTAGCTATAAAAATGGAATCCTGGGAGCCCCTACTCCCTTCCATCGACGAGCCGCAGTACAATTTGGTGTATATCGCCGGTGAGGTGCTTCCCCTGTTCCGGCCACAGTCGGGCAGAGGAAATATCACAGGGGTTGCTCAATAGGGCAACCTCCTCTACTCTGTTAAGATCCAAGCATACAGCATAGTGGTAGGGGGTTTTGTGGCATCTGGTGGTCGTGGGTTCGAAACCCCTCGGCGCCACCCCTTTTTTGTGTTTATTTCGGCACAGTAGCATCAGTAGTAGTTTACCCTGCTCCCTGCCTTGTTCCTGTCGAGCTAGAGCACACTAGCCCAGTGGTGCTAGTGTAGGGGGTGCTCCAGGGACACCTGGGTTCGAATCCTCCCCACACCCTTTTATTTTTTTTGCCATTTATTTTCTGTTTTGTATTTGTTTGCTTGGATAGTTGCTGTGGGGTGCTATATGTCCTTGTGAGGTATTTTCTTCTCCACACAACCAGTAGGTTGTCCCTGGTATTTTGCTAGTATGTGTAGAAATGCATTAGTAGGACTTTGGGTGCATATATGTATGTGTGAGATACCATGTATGTGTGTGTGTTTAGCATGTGTGTGTGTGTTTCTCATGTGCATGAGTGATGAACTTAAGCTCTAGTTAGTGCAAGGGTGTGTTTGTGTGTGTGTGGATCCCCCCCCCACACACACACATACTTTCTGGTGTGTGCATAGATGAACAATTGTGTGGTGTGTGCATGTCTGCATGTGACACCCACATGCCAAGGCATGGCATAGCCTTAGTGGGCACCTATGTGCAAGCTTGTATGTGTAGGTGTAGGAATGCATGATGTGAGTGTAAGTAGTGTGTGTGTTCCAACTAGCATGTGTAGGTGCTTGTTTTATGTTGTGCTTGATGTATGTGTGGGTATGGTGGTGTGCTAAGGCACATGAACATGAGGTCTACCCCTCATGTGCACCAGTGGAGTGATGAGGGTGTGCAAGTTCATGTGTAGGTGAAGATCTAGTGAGTAGCATGTGATATAGCACTATTCACCCATTTGTGATTCTATGTTTATTTTCTTCTTAGCTTTGTGCCCATTTGTTCTATGCAAGTGCCTATGTATTATATATGTTTTTGGGGTAGAATCATCCCAGGAATCCAATGGTGGAATCATATTCCACTTTGGAACACTTTCTGAGAATGTGATATTTCTATTTTGTTCAATGTTTAGATCTTGGTTCCATGTGATGTGATGAGCCCAAGAGGTTGACTCCTTGTTGGGGCAGTAGAGGGTGAACCCCTCTATAGCATGTTGGTTTTGTTTCATGCTTAGGAGTTCATATGTGCAAGTTGTGCCTAGTCAAAATAGGCATGTGGCTGAAAATTTCAGCTTAGTGAAAATATGTGATTTTCACGAAGTCTGAGAAACTGGTGTTATTTTCTTCCCTTGTATTTGTGCTTGCAAAAGTTCATGTGTTGGGAATCAGCCCCTGCAATCAACTGAGAAGTTGAAGCCTTTGTGTTTATCTAGCTCTCTGTCAATTTTCATTCTATTTGGCTTCCTGTAGATATTATTTTGGGTGTTGTCAAAATGCTTCAGAGCATAAACATCTAGTGAGAATCTGAGAATTTCACTAAGTCCCTAAAAACTGATATATTTGTCCAAGTTAGCAACTGTAGAACTTTCTGTGTCAGACTCCTTTGTATTATATTTTTGCTCATGCTTGTAGTGCTTTTGAATAGCTCCTGCCACATATCCTATTTGGCACATTTGTGTAGTTGTAGGTGCTTTGCATGTAGCTCTCAAACTGCGATTTTGTTGTTTAGGATAGATTGTATAGTTTTGATGTTTTGACGCTTGTGAGTGCATAGTTGTTGGTGTGGTGAGATTCCTTGCACCATCCCATCCATACTTGTTTGTTTTGTGATTTGGCAACCTGGGAATACCAGAAGTACGCCATTGGAGTGTGTTGTGATGGATTTGATCCGTAGAACTCCATTTCTTGTTTCGTTGTTTCCGGTTGATCCGTAGCTCCGTTCGTAACGTTCTTTATATGTTTTTGCATCGTTTTCGCGTGATGCATCTGTTCATGTCATCCTCATGCATGTCAAGATATCTTAGAGTGCAGTTCTGTCCAGAAGTTTGTAGTTTCTTCTCAGGCATGTGCTAGTGACTAGAATAGAGATGCATGTTCATTCTCGTCTCATGCATCATGTGTTTGTTGCATCTTGTGGTGTTGTTGTTCATTGGATGCTATTTTTATGTTGGGTAGCACCAGGATCGGAGAGCGATTACGTGGATCCGGGAGAGTACGTCCAGGACGAACAAGAGCAATTCCAAGCTGAAGACATCACAGGCAAGATGTTATGACCTTGGTACCATCTCTAGACTTGTTATGCTAGATTCACGTTTCCTTCGTCATATGCTCGCTGCCTACCACTGAAATAATTGCCTCCTGATATTGCCATGAAACCCAAACACTTTCCCTTCCTAGCAAATATTCAATGGCTAAATAGGCTTGCTCAGCTTCTAATGTTAGCGTTGCTAGTTGCAGGTAATATTGTCTCATGTGATAACATGAGTTTGATATCATTATGTTAAATCTGTTATTTAATTAATGCACCTATATACTTGGTAAATAACGGAAGGCCTAGCCTCTTGCCGGGTGTTTTGTTTTGTTATTGCCGCCATAGTTTCCGGCTACCGGTGTTTGATTCCATAACTGATCGCTCCTAACACGTTCGGGGTTGTTATGGGGACCCCCTTGATAAATCGTGTAGTGTTAAGACTTGTCCGGCAGGACCCAACATTGGTTTTAATATGCTAATCACTTAATAATAATCTGCATAGGGAATTGCTACCCCGAGGAATTAATCAACAAGTTGGGCCAGTGCTCCTCATGAGTGTTGGTCCCACCTGAGCGATGTCCGGGGCCCCCCTGGTCACCCAGAGGTTTAGCCATCCCGACATCTAGATCATCCGTCGTGTCCTGAGACTGAGATACGCGGCTCTTATCAGGGTCGTCGACACGATGGGAGGTCATGCTGCTCTTGTCTTTCCTTAGCGATATATCTTGCGTATAGGAATCCCGCTGCAGCTTTGGTTCTCCCCAGAGTTGAGGTTTTCCTGTAAGGAATACGACGAGATCATGAGATTCGTGATAGAGGATTACTTTGCGGCCCGTGACCGTTTGTGATGAACTAGTTGGAGCACCCCTGCAGGGTTTAATCTTTTGGCAAGTCGTGCCCGCGGTTATGTGGCAACTTGGAATATTTGTTAACTTCCGGTTATAGATAACTTGAACTTAATCTAATAAAATTGCCAACTGTGTGCGTAACCGTGAATGTCCCCTTCGAAGACCTCTCTTCGGTCGGGAACACGGTGGGGTTATGATTGACGTAAGTAGGTGTTCAGGATCACTTATTGATCAGCTAGTCTCCGCCCGCTAGTATAGACCACCTTCAATAACTTGTGCTACGTAAGTTAGCCACCATAAATGCTTAGGATGCTGCAACCTAAACACTGAACCTTCCTTACCTAATAACTTGAATAGTTCTGGCACCGAGGTCATAAATTGTTGAGTCCCTATGGCTCACAGATTACTTCAACACCCCAACAGGTACAGGTACACCCGACGCAGGTGATCCCGATGGCACGCAGCTGGCATGGCAGTACGATGAGGAGAACGACCGCATGTACGTGAACTATCCAGAAGACTAAGGCGTGGTCGTGATCGTGGGCAAGCGTGCAGGGTAGCATAGCCTTTTTCTGATGTTATGTAGTCCGTAGCGGAACTACCTTGTCTGAATAAATGTGTGATGTAAACTCTCATATTATCTATGAGATGGCAGATGATTCCCTATTTGTCATTCTATTATTATGTATGTGGTATGTTACCGTGCTTGCGAAATGCTTAGATGCGTTTCTTTCTATTTTGGGGCCTCGTTCCCTAAATCGGAAAGGACCGCATCTTAGTCGTTACAATTTTGTCTGGTGCATGGATTGGAGGAGAGATAGTGGAAAGTGCGTCAATATGTTTTGGATCTGCATAGTTTTGGTCCCTAATGATTTTAAATCTGCAGCATAGTTGTTAGATCCATGTCTTGTTCCTCCAAATCTCTAACCACGCGGTACTACCGCCCTGTCCCGAGCGGTACTACCGCTCGAGCACGATACTACCACCCTGACCGAGCGGTACTACCGCCCTGCCCGAAGCGGTACTACCGCTCGCGCATAATTTGTTGCCTATGCTTGCTCCTACTTGGTTTCATTTGTGTTTTCTCGTGTGTTCTAGATGTCGCCATGACTTCTTTTGTCGTTTTCGTGTGTTTGTGTTGCGTGTCTCAGGTGGTGGCTCCCGTTGTTCCAACACAGTTCGCAACACCGAGTCCAAGAGGTACCGCAACACTGAAGAACCGGAAGGTTCCAATCCTCCGAAGCGCAATATCCAGAAGTCTGCATCGAAGGACAAGGAGACCACAATTGACTGACACTATGCCTCTCAAGGAGTATGCGCGGCGCCTAAAGCAAAATCCTTATGTCACTGAAAGGGCCCGGTTCAGGGGCAGTGAGATGTTCTGGTCCAAGCAGCAGCTCATGATCTATCAAGATGTCGTCCTCACTAAGAAGAAATATGTTCCAGTGCAGTGGATTGATCTCCATCATCTCCGGAAGGATACTGCATATTTTGGAGAGGCTCTGAGTAGGATTTAGCAGCTGGGTATTGAGGATATCATCACTTTTCACTTTGACTTTGATCCAGAGGTAGTGGCTCAATTCTATGTCTCTGTCCACTTCCATAATGATGAGAATCTCTCTTTGACCTGGATGACTCATGGCGAGAAGATGAATGGCTCTTGGGCTGAGTTCATGAAGCTTTTGAAGATCAGTTTAGCTAGGCTACGTAACCCTGTTGGCCTCCGCCCTCGTCGAAACGCTGATACCACCCCCAAGGAGAAGCTGATGCCTTTCTATCTCAGGAAGGGTGTGCTCATTCCCTTCTTGGATATCATGCATCAGGTCTTCCGCAACACTCTGTTCCCTTGGCTTGGTAACAAAGACGAAGTTCATTCCTATCTGGTGGACATGCTCCTGATGTGTTAGGAAGGACAGACACAGCCCAATGGGCCACTCGATGTCCCAAATGTGATGTTTTGCGATATTCAGATGGCCATATACAACCGTAAGGTTCCCATCTATGGGCCTTACTTGTTCTACTACATCAAGACTAAATGGGTTGAGTCCTTTCCTGGCAGGGCCTTTCCTGCACTCATAGAGTTCTTCAGCCATGATCCCATCAAACTGCGCCAGAAAGAGAAGTGGGCCAACACCTCCACTTCACGTTCTACTGATCACATGGAGACTAGGGAGGAGACTGCTGCTGCTGGGGCTGAGGGTGGCCTTGCTTCACAGACCCATTCTTCTGCTGAGCCATCTTGGGCCAAGAAGCTGAAGGAACAGATGGGGTCCCTGAAGGACCAGATGAGGACCCTTTTTGCATGCAGGCAAAAGGACAGTATCTAACTCATGTGGATCAGAAGGAGAGCCGTCAGCGGGATAAGCGCCTCCTGAGAACGCTTGATGTGCACGTCTCTAGTGGTTCTGAGGATCTCATCACTCCAGAGGGTGCCTGGATGCAAGCTAGAGACTACCAGTGGGATGGGACTGATCAGGAGGTTTCTGACAAAGAAGATGCAGCGGGGTCTGATCACGAGGAGCAGCATGAGGATGATGAGGACGATGAGGACGCTACAGATGTGTCTGCTGACTGAGCCACCACATGTGTTCGCGTCCTCTCTGCCTTTTTGGTGTACTGATGCCAAAGGGGGGAGTGTTAGAGATTTTCCTTTGGTTTTTCGTTCGTGTTTGAGTCTTTCTTTCCTGAACTTGGTTGGTTTAAGTCTGTTGGATATTTTATTATGTGTGTGAAGACTCTTCGTCATATGGTGTGAGACATATTCTATCCTTATATTATCTCTAAAGTCTCCCTATATGCATAGCCTATGAGATCTTTATGCTCACATGTCTATGTTTTCATTAATATGTTTTTGTGCAAATCCGGTGTTGTCATCAGTCCACCAAAAAGGGGGAGATTGTTAGGGCATATTTCGTTCTAAGTAGTATTGGTGATTGATGATAGCACCTCTGCGGACTAATCGTGTGCATTGAGCATTTCATATAATAAATCACATGGCACAAGATGATTCGTCCCCGTCGGTGTTGTTGGAGCACGGTGTTTCCTACGGTTCTCTTTGGTAGTGTTGAGTAGTAGGAAAGCCGTACTATTAAGAGGGGGTTCGCGTCGGAAAGGTTTGTGTGGAATCAACTCACACACGCACACATTTTCTTTCGACCACCTTCTCTTTGCGGCAATGGAGCACCCGCTTGGTCTATCCTTGCTTTTGCAAAGGGTCCAGCGGTAGTACCGCTCAAGCTGAGCGGTAGTACCACTCCAGATGAGCGGTAGCACCGCTTAGGGACGGTAGTACCTCCCTTTTTGAGCGGCTGTACTTCATCGGACTTTTTGCGAATACTTCTTCAGCGGTGGTAGGCTCGGTAGTAGTATTTCTACTACCGTGGATTTGAGTCTGCCTAGCGGTAGTACCGCCTAGGTCTGGCGGTAGTACCGCTCGGGCTTGCGGTAGTACCGCTTCCACCAGGCGGTAGTATCGCTAGGGACAGCGGTAGTACCGCTTTCCCAGGCGGTAGAACCGCTAGGGGCGTGCTGATAGTGGGGGTAACGGTTGGACTTGTTCCCCCACTATATAAAGGGTTCACCTACCTCACGAACCTACCTTTGACCCTCCAAGACTCCATTGTTGCTCCCTAAGCTCATATGTGCCCTATCTCTCTCCCTAGCCAATCAAACTTGTTGATTTCCTAGGGATTGGTTGAGAAGGCCAAGATCTACACTCCCACCAAGAGAAAATTGATCTCCCCCCCCCCCATTAATCCCTTGCGGATCTTGTTACTCTTGGGTGTTTGAGCACCCTAGACGGTTGAGGTCACCTCGGAGCCACATTCCATTGTGGTGAAGCTCCGCGGTCTTGTTGGGACCCTCCAAGCTCTGTGTGGAGATAGATGATACATCTCCGTCGTATCTACTTTTCCGAACTCTTTTGCCCTTGTTTTGAACTCTAATTTGCATGATTTGAATGGAACTAACCCGGACTGACGCTGTTTTCAGCAGAATTGCCATGGTGTTGTTTTTGTGCAGAAATGAAAGTTCTCGAAACGTCCTGAAAATTTACGGAGATTTTTTCTGGAATAAAAGAAAAATACGTGCGCAAAGATCCACGTGAGGGGGTGTGCCAGTGGGCCACAATACCAAACAACGCGGCCACCCCCTAGGTCGCGCCATGCAGGCTTGTGGGGCCCACGTGGCACCACCGCCCCCAATCTCAGTCTTATATCTTCCGTTTCGCCTAGAAAAAAATAAGAGAGAAGGTTTCATCGCGTTTTGCGATACGGAGGCGCCGCCACATCGTGTTCTTCATCTGGAGGGCAGATCTGGAGTCCGTTTTGGGCTCTGGAGAGGGGAAATCGTCACCATCGTTATCATCAACCTTTCTCCATCGACAATTCCATCATGCTCTTCATCGTTCGTGAGTAAATCTCATCATAGGCTTGTTGGACGGTGATGAGTTGGATGAGATCTATCATGTAATCGAGTTAGTTCTTGACGGGGATTGATCCCTAGTATCCACTATGTTCTAGATTGATATTGCTACTACTTGGCTATGCTTAACGCTTGTCACTAGGGCCCGAGTGCCATGATTTTAGATCTGAACCTATTATGTTGTCACCAATATATGTGTGTTTTAGATCCTATCTTGCAAGTTGTAGTCACCTACTATGTGTTATGAGCCGGCAACCCCGGAGTGACAATAGCCGGAACCACTCCCGGAGATGACCATAGTATGAGGAGTTCATGTATTCACCGCGTGTTAATGCGTTGGCTGGTTCTTTATTAAAAGGAGAACCTTAATATCACGTAGTTTCCATTAGGACCCCGCTGCCACGGGAGGGATGGACAATAGATCTCATGCAAGTTCTTTTCCCTAAGCACGTATGACTACATACGGAATACATGCCTACATTAGATTGATGAACGGGAGCTAGCCACATATCTCTCCGTGTTATAGCTGTTACATGATGAATCACATCCGTCACACTCATCCATCATCGATCCACTGCCTACGAGTCTTTTACTACTGGTTCTCGCTACGTTACTTTGCCTAGGCTTGTCCCTTGCTACAAGAGGGATTGGGCCACTTTGCTGCTGTCACTACTGTTGTTACCTTGTTGTTGCTGCTGCTGATGTTGTTACTTGTTACTTTGTTGTTGCTGCTACTACTGTTCCTTGCTACTCTGTTGTTACTTGTTGCAAGACTTTGTTGGCGCTAACATCCCGTCAACAAGGCTCTTCCTGGCGCCATTGCCAGGGAAGTATAGCAATAGTCTCAAGAATTGTCTCCCGTCAACGTGCCTTTTCTGGCGCCATTGCTGGGATTGTCAAAGCTTTTTTGTGGTGCCATTGCTATCATACTACCTTGCTACTGATACTTTGCTTGCAGACACTAATCTTTCAGGTGTGGTTGAATTGACAACTCAGCTGCTAATACTTGAGAATATCCTTTAGCTTCCCCTTGTGAGCGAATCAATAAATTTGGGTTGAATACTCTACCCTCGAAAACTGTTGCGATCCCATACGCTTGTGGGACATCAAGGCTTTTTCTGGCGCCGTTGCCGGGGAAGCACACCTATATTTTCTGAGTCACTTGGGATTGACGTCTGCTAATCACTATGAGGAATCCAAAAGATCCAAGAATTAAAATCATGCCTTCCACTACGAGGAGAGGTAAGGAACTGCCATCTAGCTCTGCACTTGGTTCACCTTCAGTTTTGAGTAAGTTTGCGACATCACCTCCTGCTAGAAATCTTGATATGTCGCCTATGCTTGATGATGCTACTTCTTCTGCCCATGATGCTTATGATGCTATGCTTGATACTATGCCTGATGATGCTATGCTTGATACTATGCCTGATGATGCTATGCTTGATACTATGCCTGATGATGCTATGCTTGATACTATGCCTGATGATGCTATGCCTGATACTGCTTTGCCACTAGGTGCATTCCTTGATGCACATATTGCTAGAGGTGCTGCTAGATTTGATGATACTTCTGAAACTGCTGATACTATTGAAGTAGAACCTGCTACTATGCCTAAATTGCCTGCTACGCCTGATATGCGCTCTGTTATGGAGGGAGAGATACCGGAGGATTTTCTTGCGTGTAAGGATAGCTATGATATTGAGAAACTTCTGCGCAAGTGGAAAGAAAAATCTCTGAACGCTAGGATGAAATACGACCCGAAGTTTGCCACTTCACCTATCTTTGTGACCAATAAGGATTATGAATTCTCTGTCAACCCTGAGTTAATCACTCTGGTCGAATCTAATCCTTTTCACGGTTATGAGTCTGAAACGGTTGTAGCCCATCTTACCAAACTGCACGATATAGCCACCCTATTCACTAGTGAGGAAAAGATCCGCCACTACTACATGCTCAAGTTGTTTCATTTTTGGCTAAAGGATGGTGCTAAGACCTGGTTGACTTCTCTTGCTCCTAGTTGTTTGCGTAGCCCCCAGGATATGGTCTACTACTTCTCTGAAAAATATTTCCCTCCCCATAAGAAGTAGCCTGCCTTGCAGGAAATATACAACTTTGCTCAAGCTGAAGAAGAGAGTCTCCCACAAGCTTGGGGGAGGCTTATCCAGCTACTAAATGCTTAGCTTGATCACCCTCTTGAGAAGAATGAGATACTTGATATCTTCTATAATTGACTTACCGATGCTTCCAAAGACCATCTAGATAGTTGTGCCGGTAGTGTTTTTAGGGAACGAACCATAGAACAAGCTGAGATTCTACTGAACAACATCTTGTGCAATGAGAATGCTTGGACTATTCCCGAACCACCTCCTAAGCCAACTCCGAAGAAAATAGGTATTCTATTCCTCGGTCCTGAAGATATGCAAGAAGCCAAGAAATCTATGCGAGAGAAAGGCATTAAATCTGAAGATGTCAAAAATCTACCACCTATCGAAGAGATCCATGGTCTCGATAACCCGATACAGGTAGTAGAAGTAAATTCTCTGTGTAGGTTTGATGAGAGTGATATTCCTTTTGATAAACCTGCTAGTTTATGCATGGATGAATTTGAAAACTTCGTTGCCAAACAACAGAGTTTCAATGATTATGTTAGCAGACAATTGGAAAAGAATGCTCGTATGCTTAGTCATTTAAGTGCTTGTGTGGACAGAAATGTCAATGATCTTAAGCTTCTGAGGAAGCATGCCTCTATGGTTACTACTCATGTAGAACAAGTACTTAAAGCTCAAAATGACTTGGTCAACGAGTTGAATGACAATGTCGTCAGAGTCGTCACTAGAGGCGATAGAATGACCCAGGAACCTTTGTATCCTGAGGGTCATCCGAAGAGAGTTGAACAAGAGTCTCAAGGAGTTAGCACTGATGCACCTAATCATCCTAGAAAGAAGAAGAAAGATGTTAGGAACCTACACGCTAGCAACCCTGTTGCTGCTACCCCTGAGAGTCCAAACGATGCCTCTATCTCTGATGTTGAAACACAATCTGGTAATGAACATGAGCCTAATGATAATATCAATAGTGATGTTCATGAAGATGTTCAACCTAGCAATGAAAAGGATGTGGAGATTGAACCTAGTGTTGATCTTGATAACCCACAGCCTAAGAATAGAAGATACGATAAGAATGACTTCACTGCTAGGAAGCATGGTAAAGAAAGGGAGCCATGGGTTCAGAAACATATGCCCTTTCCTCCCAAACCATCCAAGAAAAAGGATGATGAGGATTTTGAGCGCTTCGTTGAGATGACCAGACATGTCTTTCTGCAGATGCGTTTGACTGATATGCTCAAGATGTCTCCGTATGCTAAGTACATGAAAGATATTGTGACTAATAAGAGGAGGATACCTGATCTTGAGATCTCCGCCATGCTTGCCAATTACACTTTCAAGGGTGGAACTCCGAAGAAACTAGGTGATCCCGGTGTGCCCACTATACCTTGCTCCATGAAACACAACTATCTTAGAACTGCGTTATGCGACCTTGGAGCTGGTGTTAGTGTTATGCCTCTCTCTCTTTATCGTAGACTTGAACTGGATAAGTTGACACCCACTGAAATCTCTCTGCAAATGGCCGACAAATCAACTGCTTTCCCTATCGGCATTTGTGAGGTTGTGCCTGTTGTGGTTGCTAACACCACTATCTTAACAGACTTTGTTATCTTGGATATTCCCGAGGACGATGCCATGGCTGTCATCCTCGGAAGACCCTTTTTAAACACTGCAGGTGTTGTTATAGATTGCAGCAAAGGCAATGTCACTTTCCATGTCAACGGTAATGAGCATACGGTGCACTTTCCGAAGAAACAATATCGAGTACATTGCATCAATGTTATCGAAAAACTTCATCGATTCTTATTGGGAGCTTTGAATGCCCTATTCCTCGTGTCAAGATGAAGTATGATTTGCTTGTTGGGGAGATACACATCCCCATTGAGGTAACTTAGTGACTATTTGAAAATTCTCCGTTCTTTTTTGCGATTCGAGAAAGTTTTGTCGAGGGGGTTTGATCAACCCCATTGACGGATTTCTTTCGATGACCATGAGATGTATGAATTGAGGAGTCACAAACCTCTGTTCCAAGCTTTCACCATCGGTTGCTTAGAAGAAAAATGATAGATTTAGTTTAGTTTTCCCTGTTTTCTGTTTTAGCATCCGGTGGAAAAGTACCCCGAAAATAAAAGCTCTCTGAACGCTGTGAAAATCTAGTATGATTTTTTCTGGCATTTTTGAAAAATACTGAGACGAAGTGCTTGTCTGGGGGCTGTATCAGTGGGACACAAGCCCTGACGGTGCGGGCACCCCCCCTGGCTGCGCCACCTAGGCTTGTGGGGCCCACAGGCACCCGCTCCACTCATTCTTGCTCTCATCTGGTTCTCCTACCTCCAGAAAAAATCGTTTCGCAGCTCACAGGGCAGTGGCATCCTCAGTCCACTCCGGAGTATCCCGGAACTGGTTATTTCCCTCCTTGGGAGTAGACCAACTTAGGCCAAAAGCCTAAGCTTGTGGGAGTACGTGTGCTCACCGACTTTACATTTTTTGCTTATGCTTTCACTTTGTTAGCCGGTGTTCACACTTTGGCACTATATCATCCATGCTAGTTTTATTTTGTTTTTCTTGTTTTCTTTTCGTGTGTCTGTCTAGTTTGAGAAAACCCAAAAAGATTTTCTTTTCTTCTTTTGCTTGTTGGGAGCTTTTCCGTGTAGATAGTTTTGTTTTTCTTTGCGTCTAGGTAGAAGATATTGGTTACAATGTTTAGTGGCTCTTGCTTGCATACCTGTTTAGCTTTCAAAGAGCCATATTACTTTGTCTTCTCCTTTGTGGTTGTCTGTAGATTCCAGCTTTAGTCCAATGCACGAGCACTCATATTATTGTTCACATCAGTCGGTCGTGCAAGTGAAAGGCAATAATGACGATATATGATGAAGTGACTGAGCCTGGAAAAGCTGGTATGAACCCGATCTATTTTGTTTTTGTAAATATGACTAGCTCATCATGCCTGATTCAGCTTTGTTGTGAGAGAAACATGTTTGCAATGATAACTTAGAGATCATAGTTGCTTATGCCATGCTTACTTAGCTAGGAGCTTATAATGGTTTGTCTTGGATGCCCACATGAATGTTGAGATGACTATGATGTACTATGATAGGATGGTATCCTCCTTTGAATGTTTCAAGTGGCTTGACTTGGCGCATGTTCACGCATGTAGTTGAAACAAAATCAACATAGCCTCTATGATGTTCATGTTCATGGTGATTTATGTCCTACTCATGCTTGCACTCAATGTTAGTTAATCTCAATGCATTTTGATGAGTGTTGTCGCTCTCTAGTTGGTCACTTCCCAGTCTTTTGCTAGCCTTCACTTGTACTAAGCGGGAATACTGCTTGTGCATCCACCTCCATAAACCCAAAGTTGTGCCATATGAGTCAACCATACCTAACTTTGTGTGGTATCTACCTGCCGTTCCAAGTAAATTTGCATGTGCCATTCTCTAAATCTTCAAGAAATAATCTGTTTTGCATGCCCGAACCGCTCATGTGGTGACAGAGGGCTATTGGTATCTTCCATGCTAGGTGTGTTATCCTCGATATGTGTTTATTCACTACCATTCACGAGAAAGGGGCCGGTAATTGGAATTCCCAGTTCCATACTCAAATCGAAAAGATTATCGTAAACAAAACTCCCCCAGGATTGATGTTGGTTTGGACGGTACCCGAGGATTCGGCTAGCCGTGGAGTGTGATTGATTGGTGGTGGGGGAGTCAAAACTTTACTTTTCTATTTGGGAACCGCCTATAGCATGTGTAGCGTGGAAGATGTTGAGAACTCTTAGTCATTGCGTTGACAATGAAAGCATGCCACCCAAAATTATTATCTCTGTTTTCAAAGCTCGAGTTAGTTCTTGGCGGGGATTGATCCCTTGTATCCACTATGTTCTAGATTGATGTTGCTACTACTTGGCTATGCTTAATGCTTGTCATTAGGGCCCGAGTGCCATGATTTCATATCTGAACCTATTATGTTTTCACCAATATATGTGTGTTTTAGATCCTATCTTGCAAGTTGTAGTCACCTACTATGTGTTATGACCCAGCAATCCCGGAGTGACAATAGCCGGAACCACTCCCGGAGATGACCATAGCATGAGGAGTTCATGTATTCACCGCGTTTTAATGCATTGGTCCGGTTCTTTATTAAAAGGAGAACCTTAATATCCCATAGTTTCCATTAGGACCCCGCTGCCACGGGAGGGGTGGACAATAGATGTCATGCAAGTTCTTTTCCCTAAGCACGTATGACTACATACGGAATACATGCCTATATTAGATTGATGAACGGGAGCTAGCCACATATCTCTCCGTGTTATAGTTGTTACATGATGAATCACATCCGTCACACTCATCCATCACCGATCCACTGCCTACGAGTATTTTACTACTGGTTCTCGCTATGTTACTTTACCTAGGCTTGTCCCTTGCTACAAGAGGGATTGGGCCACTTTGCTGCTGTCAGTACTGATGTTACCTTGTTGTTGTTGCTGCTATTGTTGTTACTTGTTACTTTGGTGCTTCTACTACTACTGTTCCTTGCTACTCCATTGTTACTTGTTGCAAGACTTTGTTGGCGCTAACATCCCGTCAGCAAGGCTCTTCCTGGCGCCGTTTCTAGGGAAGTATAGCAATAGTCTCAAGAATTGTCTCCCATCAACGTGCCTTTTCTGGCGCCATTGCTGGGATTGTCAAAGCTTTTCTCTGGTGCCGTTGCTATCATACTACCTTGCTACTGATACTTTGCTTGCAGACACTAATCTTTCAGGTGTGGTTGAATTGATCCTTTAGCTTCCCCTTGTGAGCGAATCAATAAATTTGGGTTGAATACTCTACCCTTGAAAACTTGTGAAGATATGCTGAAGAGTGGCTCACCCATAGTGAGTATGGGGAGCAATCAACTAGTCTTCATCCATAGTGAGTATGGGGGAGCAATGGACTTGTGAAGATATGCTGAAGAGTGGCTCACCCATAGTGAGTATGGGGGAGCAATCAACTAGTCTTCATCAAGCCAACGCAATCAAGAAAGGTGGTCCATCTTGAGGAAGCCAAGATCATCATCATCTAGCTCAAGAGGACGAGGTGCAAGGTATAGGTTTGCCCTTGATAGGTTTTCTGTTTAGGATAGATTGCTCTACTATCAAGGGGGGCTCTCAAGTGAGTAGCTTGATTGTATCGTTCGTTGAGAGCTCAAACCATTTGCATCCTTGCATCATACTTCTTGGTTCTTGTTTTGTGTTTCTCTTTGTGAGTTTTAGAGCTTATGGTCATCTTCGTGACAAGCTCGAGTTCATCGAAAACGGAGTCCATATGCATCTACTATGATGTTTTCGATGTTGGAGTTTTTGCCGGTTCTTCATTCATAGAGGACTCACATATCTATATCATTGGCATTTTCATATCTGTTTGGATAGCTCTTGTCGTCCTGAATCCAACAAGCTTGGGTTTGCTCGATTCGGAGCTCGTATGCGAAAGTTATGGCTATTTCAGTGGGGAGCGGTAGTACCGCTGGACCTAGCGGTAGTACCGTTGGAGTTGGCGGTAGTACCGCTGACTGGTGGTAGTACCGCCCCTGGTCAGCGGTAGTACCGCTCCAGGAGCTTAGTACCGCCTGCCTAGCGGTTGTTCGTGGACGGACCTTTTTGCGAAGACTTTCTTGGCGGCGGTAGTGCCGTTGCACTACCAGGGGCCCGGCGGTAGTACCGCTGGGGCCAATGGTAGTACCTCTGGAGTGCCAGCGGTAGTACCGCTGGAGTGCCAGCGGTAGTACCGCTGGAGTTCGGGCAGAAAGTGGGGGTAACGGTCGGATTCCTTCCCCCATTCTATAAAGGGGGTCTTCTTCCCCCTTGGTCTTATCCATCCGTTGAGCTCTTGTTCTACCTCCATTGTTGACATTCTTAGAGCTTGATTACTCTCTATCCCTCCAATGATTCTTGCTTGTTCTTGAGGGAAAAGAGAGAGGAGATCTAGATCCACATCTCCACCAATCACTTTCTCCTCTATGTGAGCGGAACCCCTTGGATCTTGATCTTGGAGTTCTTTGTGAGCTCCTTGTTCTTCCTCTCATATTTCTCCATAGCTTTTGTTGTTGTGGAGGGATTTGAGTGTGAGGGACTTGACCACTTCGTGTGTTCTTGCCATTGCATTAGTTGCATCGGTTTGAGTTCTCCACGGTGATACGTGGAAGTGAGAAGTTGAGAAGCTTACTACCTTTAGTACTTAGTACCCTTGATATTGTTCTTTGTGGATGCTTTGGCGTCCTAGAAGCTTGGTGGTATCTCGGAGCTCAATCATTGTGGTGTGAAGCTCCGGGAAGCGTTGGGGTCTCCAATTAGGTTGTGGAGATTGCCCCGAGCAATTTGTACGGGTACCGGTAACCGCCCCCAAGGGTTGCCACGTGTACGGGTTCGGTGACCGCCCCCAAGGGTTGCCATTTGTACGGGTTCGGTGACCGCCCTCAAGGGTCCCTTAGTGGAATCACGGCATCTTGCATTGTGCGAGGGCGTGAGGAGATTACGGTGGCCTTAGTGGCATCTTGGGGAGCATTGTGCCTCCACACCGCTCTAACGGAGATTAGCATCCGCAAGGGTGTGAACTTCGGGATACATCATCGTCTCCCCGTGCCTCGGTTATCTCTTACCCGAACCCTTTACTTATGCACTTTACTTCGTGATAGACATATTGTTTATTGTAATATATCTTGCTATCACTTAGTTGTTTATCTTGCTTAGCATAAGTTGTTGGTGCACATAGGTGAGCCTAGTTGTTTGTAGGTTTTGTGCTTGACATATTAAACGTTAGTTTTATTCCGCATTTGTTCAAGCCTAAACCTTAATTATTTTAAAGCGCCTATTCACCCCCCCCCTTCTAGGCGACATATACGTCCTTTCACCAACCTTGTTTGTAAAGGTTCGGTCGCCGCCTTCAAGGGTACCTTGCATTGTGTGAGGGCGTGAGGAGAATACGGTGGCCCTAGTGGCTTATTGGGGAGCATTGTGCCTCCACACCGCTCCAACGGAGACGTACTTCCTGTCAAAGGGAAGGAACTTCGGTAACACATCCTCGTCTTCATCGGTTCCTCTTGCGGTTATCTCTTACCTTTACATTGTGTATGCTATTGTTGAAGAGTATTTCTTACTTGCTTTAGTGGTCATAGTCGGTACCATCATATAGGTTGCTCACCTAGTTGTTATTATAGAGAACCTTTATGTTGCTAACCCTAACTTGTTAAGAAAAGCTAAAATTGGTAGTTTCCTATTCACCCCCCTCCCCCCTCTGGTCAACCATATCGATCCTTTCACGAGGATGGAATCCCCACACCACCAGTCCAGCCAGAACCGCGTCGACGGGCCATTGCCCACTTGAAACTTAACGTGCTCTTTGGAAAGGGGTCGAAGCCTGATGAGATCTTTCCAGAACTGTGATCCCCCTAGGGAGGCAAACATAGGATTCTACGAAGGAAAGTATTTAGCCTTAAGAATAGAATACCAAAGAGAATTCTGGCCCGAGGACATAATTTTCCACCACCATTTGATCAGAAGGCATTTGTTCATCACAACAGTATTAATAATGCCCACCCCGCCCATGTTCTTGGGTTTACAAATCGTACTCCATTTCACCATCCTGTACTTACACATATTGTGAGCAGAGTTGTTGGTGATTCACAATAAGAGAAGAGGAACTCCTCCTCATCCCCGCCTCCGCTCTAGCCCCTCCTCCTCCGCTCCGTCGGCGGCCACTCCAGCCCCAACGTCCACCTTTCTTCTCTCTCGCAGATGGCCACCCTGAACCCGGCGCCCATCTCGCGGCTTCGTCGACCTCCGATCACTGCAGCCATGGCGTCCGGCCCTGACAGTCCGGCATCGGTCTCCTCGCGCTTCCTTCTCGTCGTGTCTGGGCTCGGCCTCTCAGGCTCGTCTGGTTCGGGCCACTCCTCAACTAGGGCTGACGGTGCGCCTCAAGTCCTTGCCCCTGGGACGGTGGCAGTTGCGGCGGCGCCTTGGAGGAAGCTCGGCCTTTCGCGCAAGGCTCTCTGGCGTAAGCGCAAGGCGCTCCACAAGCTTGTGGCGGCGGGTGGCTCGCGGCAGCCCTCGCCCGCGTACTCGTCGAACCGCCGGGAGATTCCTACAGATCTCGTCGGGCTATGCTTTAAGTGCTTTCATGAGGGACACCGCAGGGCTGACTGCAAGTTCAAGCCGCTTTGCATCCGGTGTGGGCTTGAAGGGCACATCTCGTCGGACTGCAGGCGTCCAAGGAGCCCAAGATCTGAGGAGGAGCTCAGTCACGAGGCTGTGGCCAAGGTGGCGCGGACTTCCTCGTCGTCGGTGCCGGCCGGACTTGCGCATAGGTTGTCGCCGGTGACTAGGCAGGTCTCTCCATGGGAGGGGCCCTCACCGGTCCCGGTCAACATCGTACTTGTGAGGTCTGGGTAGGCTAGGCCCCGTCCGCGGCCACGGGAGGCATCTGCGTTTTGCGTCAGTCTCCGGAGATGAAGGACCTGGAGCGACGCCTTCAGCTGGCGATCATTGCTTATGTCGGTGGCTCTCGGCCTGTGGTGTCATGCATCGAGGCGGCGGAAGCCATTGCTGTGGACTGCACATTGCTCGCCACACCTTCGTTGTCCATAAGTTTCACCCGGAGGACATTCTGGTGGTTTTCTCTTTGTCGGAGTTTCGTAACATTGCATTGGCGGCGGGCACCATCGACCACGACCGGTTCAAGTTGTCCGTCCGGCCATGGCTTCGCCAAGATCAGGCGACTTCTAGGGTCATGCGGGCGTAGACCGACCTGGTGATAGAGGGGGTGCCTTCCCACGCTTGGACCAGAGAGACGGCGGCGGACCTCCTTGGTTCGTCCTGCCTGGTGAAGAGTTTGGCCCCGGAGACGGCCAACCGGGAGGACCTGTCCTTGTTCAAGCTGCGCGCATGGTGTGTCGACCCAGATGAGGTACAGGTGGATAAACGCATTTGGATCCCAGAGTTGGAGACGACGGTTGACCCGGTGGCGCCCCTGCCCACGTCCAAACTGTTGTTCGAATACAAGACCATCATCCACATTGGACGGATTAGAGAACATGAAGGGCCCGAGAGTTGGTTGCGTCCGCCTAGCTCGAATGGCAGCGACCGGAGTGGCCTTTCGGATGACTTTAGCGACCTCTCTGGTAGGGAGAGTGGTGGGTCTTGCCTTGGGCGAGAGGCGTGCGTGATCACCGTGGCGCCGCCTTGCCTCCGGGAACTCATGGCGGATCTTTCCGCCAAGCTCTTCTTGGACGCATCAGGCCTTCTGATTGGAGGATCCCCCCGATGGTGACCGGAGGAGGTGTTCCGGCAGCGCTGCTTGGGGCGATGCGCCATGCGCACACGATAGCCTGTGGGAAGTTAGCAGCGGCATCAGGGTCGGTGAGTCTTGTGGCGGCTCCGGCCTCGGTCCCGGTTGGTGAGGTAACTGCCTCTAGGGCCACAGCAACTGTGGCGTGGACGGCTCAGGTGTGCGCAGAAGATCCTGGACCCACTGCTGCTTTGATGGAGTTGGTGCAGATCCCCATGTCGGAGAAGTTTTGTGTTATCCCTGGGCCTGGTTCGGCTTCTTTTGACCAGCAGTCGTTGACAGAGGCGCCTCTTCTGATCTCTGTCCCTGAGGCGGGCTAGGGGAGATCCCCAAGGACGATTTGGTGACCCCAGCTGGCTTGGTTGCTACGTCGGGTACCGACAAACCGGTTGCGCAACCCGGTGTGGTCATGCTGTAGAGGCCCGTTGCACATTCTGCCAATCATGGTGGGGATGTTGATGTGGGTGCCACACCGTAGCCAAGCTCCCTTGGTGGGGGATGCTCAATCGTGTTGGTGGAGGAGCGACCCCACGATGCTCGGTTCGTTGTAGCGCATGAGCAGCACTCGGTTGGGTGGGCCCCATCCTCGGATCTGGTGCCACCGGTGGTCATAGCATGTGGCGCCACTTTGGCTGCTGCCAACCCAGTCGCCCACGAGGCGGGACCTGCGATTACTATTCCTGAGGTGACCACGTCCCAAGCATGCATGTTGCGGCCCGACAATGTTTTGGTGTCGGTTCCCGCGCCTTCCTTGGAGCTGTTTGCGGATTCTTCTATCTCGCCTAAAGAGCAAGTGGTGCTGGCCAACATCAAGTCTTTCTGTGTTGGGCTCCTCAAGAAACTTGCTCTGCCACTGCTGAAGGAATTTGAAGGCTTGTGTGGGGTGAAAGCCGGGAAGACCCGTTCACACCCACACGTGCTACACGCTCGTTGGGCGTAGGTGGTCCTAGGAACACAAAAGCTTCGGCTGTTGAGTCTGTTTTACTCAAGACCTTGGGCTTTGACTGTGATGATTTGGCCGTCTTCGAGGACGCCATAGCATAGCTCCAGACCGTCTTTGACTCTCCTCTCCAAGAGACGCAGCTCACGACTATTACAGCCATCTTCGGGAAGGCCATACCCCTCAATCTAACAGGTGAGTCGGGAATGATTTGGCTGACGCCAGTGCACTAGTGGCGGCCCGATGGTGGCATGGGGATCCGGGTTCCCATGTCGTAAAACGCATTGGAGTTGGTGTGCTGGAATGTGAGAGGTCTCAACAGTCCAGCTAGGAGGAAGGCTCTTCGAGAGTTTGTTGATTCTATTCGTGTTCCCATCGTTTGTATCATCAAAACCAAACTAGAGGTGGCAGATCATTTTGTTATCCTGCAATGCATGGGGCCGAACTACGATGGCTTTACTTATCTCCCGGCGTCTGACACTAGGGGTGGCATTTTTGTGGCTTGGGACTCCACTAAAGTGCAGTTGACAAATTTTGTCAATGATACCAACTTCATTACGGGCTATGTTTCACCTACAGAGGGAGCAGCTTGGTGGCTCTCCGTGGTTTATGGCCCCCAGGAGGACGATCACAAGACTAAATTTTTGCATGAACTTTCGGAGTGGAGGATGCTTTGCCTGGGACCGTGGTTGGTCATTGGAGATTTCAACCTCATCCTATACGCGTCGGATAAGAGCAACCACAATCTCGATCGTCGGATGTTGGGGAAGTTTAAGTGTTTTGTGGATGACAATGGCCTCAAGGAGGTGTTGTTGCACGGCAGAAAATTCACGTGGAGTAATGAGAGAGAGGCGCCCATGCTCACCAAGATCGACCGTGCTTTTGTCTCTGTGGACTGGGAGTTGGATCACCCTGAGTATATTCTACATGCTCTCTCCACGGCGACATCAGATCATTGTCCTCTTCATCTAGTCTTGGAGGAACATATGCAGACCACGAGGCGATTCCGCTTTGAGAAATTTTGGGTGAAGCTGGATGGGTTCATGGATGTGGTTAAGGAGGCATGGGTCTGTGACGACTATATCACAGACCCGTTTCTGAGGATTGATACCCTGCTCAGGAACACGGCGCGGGTTTTGGATACTTGGGGGCAGAAACGTGTCGGAAGCATTAAGTTGCAAATTGCTATTTCTAACATCCTCATTCTGAGATGGGACAGTGCCCATGAGTCTCGACTTCTATCCCCGGAGGAACATTGGCTCAGGAACTCTCTCAAGCTCCTGGTGCTGGCCCTTGCATCTTTGAAGAGAATGATCGCTCGACAGAGGTCTCGGATCACTTGGCTACACGAAGGCGACGCAAATACTCAGCTATTTCACCTTGTAACCAACGGTAGACACATGAAGAACTACATCCCGGCCATTCATGCGGATGGTCAGATCATCACTGACCAACTTGGGAAGGAGAGCGCCTTTCATCGTGCCTATAAGACCTCTTGGGTAAGGATGTGGAACGGGAATTCTCTCTCGATCTGGATGAGCTCAACATTGCTAGCGTGGACCTCTCGTACCAGGATAGCATTTCCACGAAGACAAGATTTGGGATGTGGTGAAGGACATGCCATCGGATCGGGCTCCTAGGCCGGACGGGTTCATTGGGCTTTTCTTTTAGAAAGCTTGGGTGATTGTGAAAGTGGACCTCATTGCGGCGTTGCACAAATTGTTCATTGGAAACCGGCGTAGTTTCGGGCATCTCAATCAAACCCTGATCACGCTCATCCCCAAGTCTCCTGAAGCCCAATTGGTGTCTGACTACAGGCCTATTAATCTTGTTCACAGCCTCCCTAAGATTGCGTCCAAGTTGATGGCATCTAGGCTCACGCAGCGCATGGGAGACCTTGTCCATGTTAACCAGTCCGCATTCATTAAAGGCAGGAGTCTTCATGATAATTTCCTCTCGGTCCGGCAAATGGCGCGGATATTGCATCGGAGAAAGGCAAAAGGAGTGCTTCTCAAGCTGGATATTTCTAAGGCCTTTGACTCTCTGTCTTGGCCATTCCTTTTCGAAGTCCTTCGGGCTAAAGGTTTTCGGAGCGATGGATATCTTGGGTTGCTACCTTGCTCACTTCGGCCGGCTCTAGGGTGGTGGTGAATGTTTGTGTCGGCAACAAATTTAAGCACGCCATAGGTCTGAGGCAAGGGGACTCCGTCTCCCCCTTGCTTTTTCTCATTGCTATGGATGTGCTTATGGATATCATCATCAAAGCTCATGCAGCAAATGTGCTTAGCACAATGAACGGGGTGTGGCCCGATGCAGCGGCTCTCGCTGTACGCGGACGACGTGGTACTTTTCATCAAGCCAGCTAGGCCGGATCTACTCTTTGTGAAAGAGGTGTTACATATTTTCGGAGTGGATTCGGGCCTTAAGGTGAACTTTCTAAAATCCTCGGCAATCATGATCAGATCGGAGAGTGTGGATGAGGAGCTTGTTAAGACAGCCCTCCCGTGGAGGATTGACAAGTTCCCTTGCAAATATCTTGGTCTGCAGCTTAGCATCAAGCAGATGAAGAGGTCCGAATGGCATCCAATTGTGGATACTGATCTTCACATTATGCCTGGATGGCAGCGAGGGTTGGTTACCAGGTCTGGTAGGCTCGTTCTCGTGAATCAGGTCATGCGAGCGCGCGCTACCCATCACCTTTTAGTGTCTGAAGCGCCCAAGTGGGTTGTGGATCGTGTCGACAAGGGTGTCGCGCTTTCTTTTGGGCTGGTTCGGAGGAGCTGCATGGTGGCAAGTGTATGGTCTCCTGGGCTAGAGTATGTCGCTTGAAACATCTTGGCGAACTTGGTGTCATTGACTTATTCAAGCATGGGATTGCTTTGAGGCTACGCTGGGAGTGGCTCCGGCGCACGGACAGGGAAAGGCCATGGCAAGGTTTGAATCTAACTGCTGACAAGCGCGTGTCCGAGACTTTTGACAGTCTAGTCAGTTGGGATTTAGGAGCAGGTGACAGCATCTTGTTCTGGAAGGGTAGATGGATTCATGGTGCCACTGCCAAGGAGATTGCCCCTCTCGTGGTGGCAAAGGTCAGGACACAAGTTGTAAATCGTTGCAAAGTCAAGGATGCTCTCCTGTCTCACGCCTAGACTAACGACATTGTTGGGGAGCTTTGCACGGAGGGCCTTGCTCAATTCATCTCCCTCTGGGAGATCTTCATAAACATGCAACCCGATCTGGAGACGAAGGACAGACCGATTTGGGCTTGGAACAACAGTGGTGTTTACTCGGCCTCTTCGACGTACATGATGCTTTGCGAGGAAGGAGTTAGGTTCCCCTTTTTCGCTGCCATTTGAAAGTGTTGGAGTCCGCTTGTGAGCAAGATCTTTATGTGGCTGGCAGTGCAACACCGCTTGTGGACTGCTGATAGGAGGATCCGCCATGGTTTGCAAGATCACAGCTCCTCTGTGCGATCAGGAAGAAGACACGGTTGAACACATCCTCATGCAGTGCATTTTTACTCGGCAAGTTTGGCACATCTGTTTCATCAGGATGTTAAATGATGGCTGACGAACAAGAAGCGTATCATCAAGCCTACCTGTAAAAGTTTTGACACCTTTGTCATACTCATCTGTTGGACCATCTGGAAGCAACGCAATGATGATAGGGTGTTTGGCAGGACCCAGTTCAAAAATGAGTGGGGCATGGCTGACCTAATCTTCGATGAATTGCGTTCTTGGGTAAGAGCCGGAGCATTTGGAGCCACTCCATTAGTAGAGTAGTTAGTCGTAGGAGTGGAAGGAGGTTTTATGCTAGTTAGGATCGACGTGTGATCGCTAACTAGCTGTCTGTAAGACATCCGATAAAGCTTGGTACGCCATTGGTGCCCTTGGAAAAAAAACAATAAAGGGAGGAGTATGTATACTTTGTGTCTCCTACTTTTCCTCTCTAATTTTAAGTCACGTACCGCGATAGTCTCGACAGCGGAGAAAACACCACTATAATTCTACTCTTCTAACTTCTTTTTTAGTCATTTTCTTCCATCTTGCTAACGAAATAGCAAATCCCTAAAAGGTAGAACTCCAATAGCCGTGTAACACACGACGGCACACCTTCAGTTTTCAAGTATAAGAGATCAACCATTGGGCCACAACGAGAAGTCCAAAAATACCAAAGCACACATCCATGCAAGAAACAGGTTTGGTTCGAAGCCATCTATATCAACATGGGAACGCAGCAATGGGTTTAAAGCTCCACGGCACACAAAGCTGATGATGGCTTCCCCCTACCCATGGTGAAACCACGAGTGCCATCAGGCATACGTGGGCCAGGAGGCTGTTTGTTTGCCACAGGTAGTAGCTGCTCGACCATGATAAGCTGGTTGTTCGGTGGTGTCCCGACCGGATGGCTGCCACGACTGTTGATAACCTGGTGATGGTTACTGCCATTGTGAATGTGATGATGATTGTTGTTCAGTTGATGGTAGCCACGGCCTCGGCCTTTACTGCAACGCCCGCGACCTTTGCCACGCTTTGGACCTTGTTTGTCACTGTTGTTCTCATCAAACTGCACAATATCAGGGTGGTAAGGTACTGAAATTCAATAATCCTGACTTCCTGGAGGCTAAGTTGGTTTGGAACAATAATATTTCTGGGGTTTAGATTATCACGCTTTTACTTCAGATCCAAGTGGGACTTATTTTAAATAAGCCTGTGGTGTGTCAAGTACATTAGGCCAAGATTTCTTACCAGGTGCTCTGGCAATACATCTGACAGTCGAAAAGATCCTTCAAGCTGTCTCTCATTTGATTGGTTTGAAATGGAGACGTCATCCTCCTCACCATTTCCATCACCTTCATGCCCTCCCGTTTTCCCTTTTACTGGACACTTTGTCTACACCCAAATCGTACCAAAAGATATTAATACCGAATGCCGAAAATCATATTTGGAAGTTACATAGAAATTACTCCTCCGATCCATAATAAGTGTTGTGGTTTTAGTACACTTATTATGGACCGGAGGGAGTAGATAGCAATTCATGACATACTCACATACATATAATTCATTTGGTATACTTCTTTTGCAGCAGTTACTACAAAGATTTTGTGAAACAACGAATATCAAGCATATTGACGTTCACTACTGATGCCCAAATATAGAACATAAATTGTAAGAGTTCATTACAGATGGTGACAAGTGACACAATAGTAAGTCAGTGGCTTGGGTTTGCAAAACTATTGTTTTATATATATATCAGCAAAAGCAAAACTAATTGCTAAGGCTGATTTGAAGCCAAGCACTAGGGCACAACAAGTACACACAATCTAAGGAAGCTTTTAAACGAGTATATCAGCTTATCGCTTATATACTACTCCCTCAGTCCGGAATTACTTGTTGCACAAATGGATAAAAAAAGATGTATCTAGAACTAAAATACATCTAGATACATCCATTCTTATGACAAGTATTTCCGGACGGAGGGAGTATATGAAAGATAGAGACAAGTGCATATGTTAACATTAAATATATCACAGTGGTCAACTAGAGACAATATATGACTAGCCGATCCCAGTATGTATGTCTACCATGCAAGTATTCAGCAGCTGTAATCTAAGCCCATTTCTCCAATTCCTTTCATCATTCAGCTCCAGAATCTGCATCAAATCAACCAGCATCAAGACAAAACACAGTACAAACATTGCGTTTTGGAATTCAAAATCATATAGTACATACTGCCTTCTCAGCATCCTCGTGAGTCTCATACTCCACAAAAGCATGCAGCTAGTTCCAACGAAAAATACAATTTGTTAGCAAGGGAATGAATATGAACTACCGCAAACGCAAAAGTATACACAAAATTATTGGAAACAACATGAAAGATTTTCAAATAATGAACATATTACGCCTTTTTCAATTGTTGACTATATTGAAACAACTAAACGAGACCTCTGGATGCTTACGTCAAATCCTGTATGACCCGTTAGGTGGATTGGAAGATCTTACAGCTTAGTATTGTGAATCTGTGAGGCCATGCAAGTAGAATATATGGACATTGTTTGTCCAGATTACTCTGTGACAAGTGTTGCAAATGCACACTAGAACAATCCCTGCAAACTGAGGAACCCTAAAACATTATGTTAAGCCAAAACAATTCATTTTAACATGAGCGTTCTGGGATTCCTCGGTTTGCATTAACAATTCTGTCTTATTTTTGTACTCGTGTGTGCCAACTGTATTGACTGTAAACCACATAACTGTTTGGTTCTTTTCTAGGTTTTATACATTGACACAGATTATGCAATATGAACATGTTTAAAAACAGTTATGAAGAATAAAACGACATGTCCTGATGAAGGATTTGGAGGTACAAAATAGAAAAATAAGGATTTGGAGGTGATTATGTATTGGTGATTGATAAAACCAACAGCTTAGATAATTGCAGTATGTATAATGCAATTGCTTATTCAAGTTGCTTCATTTTGAGCTTTTCACAATGTTGCTATTTGATGAAATTTATGCACCCTTCTGCATTCGGTGTCAGGTGATACAGGAAGGCGTGTAGCCATCACACAGGGATGGGAACTTAGGTTGTATGAACTTGGCAGCACCATATCAGGTTAAGTTTTAGATGTTAAAAGGATACAGGTCGAATGACTAGTCTTGACTGATCACTCAACTAGTCTAGTAGTCTCAATCTGACTGTCGACTAGGTTCTTTGTGTACACTAGCTCTGTGAGTCAAGGGGTGATAGACTAGTCATGTACTAGTCCAGACTAGTCGGCGTGTTTTGAGTTAATCAGCTCAATTTTGGAAGGATAAGTAAGCAGCCCGCAGGAGGGAAAAATTGCAACCCTAGCTTTCCAGGCTCCTCCAAAACGAGCCGCCTGCCCAACTCAGCTGGGACCAGGCCACCACCCACCCACTGACCCACCGCCGCCAGCGGTGGCCAGGAGCATTCTGCTCCTCTACCTCCATTGGTTCTGCACCTCACCTGGATCCACCCCATTGCTGCTGTGCTCCTTCCCATGCTGTCCTCCTCTGCTGCTGTGCTCCTCCCCCTTTCTTGTTACTTCCTCTGTCCCAAAATAAGTGTCGCTGATCTAGTACAAAATTTGTACTAATTTGTGACACTTATTTTGTGACCGAGGGAGTATATTGTATGCATTATTAACTAGGTACTGTAAGTTGAGTACTACAGTACCATGTCGACTAGTCCAACAGTAGTCTGGAGTAGCCATGATTAGCGGCCTATGAGTCTCAACCTTGGCTCGACTCAACAACTCGTAATTCTTGTGTTAAAGACTGCTGAAACTGGCCTTGGTACTTTAGACAAGAACTAAAGATATTGCATCATACTTACACAAAAAGTTGTGACTTTACTAAGTTATCATTTCAAGGACAGTGCTTGTTGTGCATCAATTATATTTTATTTATTCCATAGATGCATTCCTGCTTTATTTTATCGAAGGGGTAAGCATTCTGATTTTGATAGCAGCAATAGCGCCCAGAGTTCTGGGGTGTTATATTCATGGTAACAAAAATGTTAGTAGGGGGTTGGATAACAGAATAGCACCAGAAGATTCATAATCAATTCTCAAAAATGGTTGCAATGATCATGTTAGTACTAACACAGTTTTTACTCTGGACACAGCAATTCTCAAAACGTTTAGTAAGCTTCGATGCCAACAAGGAGACATGATCCAGTAACTATTGTGCTCCACAGATCCACAAGGCAAGTTCAGCTCACATTAATTTTTGGCCATTACAGTAGGCCCGTCTACAGAGCAAAATGGTTGCAATTGTTGAGAGCTTTGTTAGGTTCCCAAAACATAGGCAGATCCATCTGCTACACGATTTGTAGCCAACGCAAAAAAGGTTAGAACAGTCCTAGAAGCAATTGTAAAATCTCTGTCCTAGTGTTAATTATTTGGTATTAAATCAGGACCTGAAGTAACAGAATAAAAATGAAGACCAGAGCTTAGGCATTAGGAATAATTCCATAAGAATCTGCAAGGTAATAGTACTCGATTCCCGAAAACATTATTAAGCACTGAAATCACGATTACCTTGTTGGCAAACAGCATATCTAACTTGGCAGATCTATTAGTAGCAGGACCAGGACCATTTGGAGTCTGAGGATAGCAAGTCCGAATTGTTCTCACACTGAAACATGAAAATTTTGAATAGTAAATATATTAATATTTCTATTGTTCTTTTTCAGGGTGTGGGGATGGGGGTTGCATGTTGTAATGACACATACCTGCCAACAGCTGAAAAGATCTTCATAAGATTCTGGTAAGAAGGATCACCGGGAAGATTTTCTGCCACTACAATTCGGGACTACGAGAGAGAGGGAGCCAAATGACTCGGTGTCCATTATCTAATATTACAAAATGGAACAACATATGATGCAGAGAGACATTCATGAATACCTGGAACTCCTGCATATCAGATTCGGTAAATGGATGTCGGCGTTTCACTCTTTTTCCATCACCACTTACAACCTACGATGTAAAGGTTGTAAGCAAATACACGAATGTTCTATATGCTAAGAAGTAGATAATTGCTGATATTTTACTCCTTTCTCTAATGAAACAGAAGACATTACCAAAAACAACCTGTATGTATCTTTGTAGAATGGGGATTGGATAAACTTACAAGTTTTGATGAGGTACGAAGAGCTGCAGCAAGCATTGGGTTATTATGCACAAAAGCTTTTATTTTCTTGAAGCCAGCAATAACTGATATTGGCACTGCATTCAGTAAACGAACATGTTACTCACCCCACCTCCCCCATAATGTCAGTTGGAAGATCCTAAATAACATATTCGTAAGATTTGGAGCAAAGATGCAAGACACACCTTATGACAAATTATGATTACCAAGTAAGTTAAGCAAATGAAAAACACATCGTTATAGTTCAGCCAATATGAATCGGCGTATCTAACAGAAGGCATGTCTACATAGAAGAAACATGTTTGACTTCTGTTTCTGGAAAAGCGAATCAGCAACAAGATGAATATAATGTTGCCGTAAACCTTGCATGAAAGATGTCTACTCCCAGTACTGTGACTGGATTTGAAGGAACAGACTGCTGACACAAACACATCAATAGATCAATCTAAATATCCCAAGTTACCAAAAGAAGATAGATCCAGGTATAGGTATGCAACTCACCATATCCCTGAGGATCCTTGCTAATAAATCTCACCAGATGTTCCGTGGTGGCCAGGTTTATATCACTGAAATAGTACTCCACCTACAAGTTCAAACTATGAAGGTTAGAGTGGGCAGAATCCAATAATAACTGGGAAGCAAAACACCAAGAGGACACTGCCGTTTGATGGCTACCCTTGTGTTCTTGAGTAAATTACATGAAACTACCACATTTGGGGCTTGGCTAATGGATTGGTACCACTTTTGAGTTTTTTTATCCAAAAACTACTAGTTCAGGGGCAGCACGTTGTGAATCGCACTGATAGTCATCTAACGACACATTGACAAAAGTTTCTGATTGGTGGGGTCAGTCTATCAGTATCAGGGCCAAGTTGGCAAAAAAATTGCCACATGGCGGTGCCGACTCATTTCTCCTTCCCAGGCCTCCCTCTCCTTCTCTCTCCCTAGGACAGTCTGCTTCCTCACTGTATTAGGTAATCACAACACGCAACTCGATGCAGAGCATCCCACCAACGTCGCCATGGACTCGCCACCAAACCCCAAGTAAACACATGACAAGAGCACGTGCATGAGCTATTGAAACAGAGGTGACTTCACTCCTCTATGAGCTTCCTATGCATTTGAATGAGACATGGTTACTACCTCAATCTGGAACTCTATGTATGCTTAGGTACTATGATGATGACACAGAAGAAGTACCAAGGAAGAACCACAACCATAGAACAAGGAGTTGAAGAAGAAGAAACGGAGAATCTCTGCAGAGAACCAAGAAGATAGCTCCTACTAACCATGCAACCTTCAAGCCGCCGAACCCTGTGCACCACGATGCAACCTCTGTGACCCAAAAGTACCCCGGAACCTCTTGGACCCAAAGCCTTCAAACGGTCCTGGAACCCTGGCGCACAGCTTTGCCCACCCTCTACAAAGCCGGGACCCTCCGGCCTGCCTGCGTGCAATGAAAAAGGGTACATGCACATGTACCTTTTCCCCCACCTACTTACCTCTTCATACCTAGACTATATAAACCGTACTACTTAGATCTAGGGTTAGCAAAGGATACAATAAGAACTTGAGAGAGAGAGAGAGAGAGCTTAGCCCAACCTCTCCCCATGGAAACCAAGGCCTCCCTTGTGAGAAGACTCCATTGGAGTGATCAAGACCTCCATTGGAGAAGATTCCCAAGGTATTCAAGACCTGCTCTACCTTTAGATTTGGGGATGAACTATCCATGTGTTATTTCCTTTTCTTTGTTTCCTTGTTGGATCTTGAGGTTCATCTTGTATTGACTTCTGGCATGAGAGCATACTTGGTAGTAGACCTTACTTGTGTGTGTTTGCCCTTGTGATTCTGTTTGTTTGCCGACTTGTTCTTCGTGTTCCTCCTTGAATCCCTCTCCAATCGTGAAGGTCAGGCCACCCTAACAGCTTGCCCTCTATCATTTGGTATCTCTACATCGTCTCCATCAACAACCAAGGTCACCTAGGACAATGCGCCCTAAAGCCTCCGGCCCTACCATCAAAGCGTGAAGGTCAGGCCACGCTAACAGCTTGCCCTCTATCATTTGGTATCTCCACATCGTCTCCATCAACAACCAAGGTCACCTAGGACAATGCGCCCTAAAGCCTCCGGCCCTACCATCAAAGCCTCGCCTCCCATAACCTTTTGGGCTTCACAGAAACTTGCGGCTATGAGTACATCACTTGGAAGTTGGCCATCTTCGCCGGCTTCGGACCTCGAACGCCTACAACAATCATGACAAGTATCTCTACAACCCCCCTGCACATAAACACACATCCTTTTTGACACCTTCGCCAGCAGCAAGGCCGATCAGAAGTGTATACGAGGTATACGTTTCATCCCACAACTTTACCTTCATTGCCATTACCCTTGTGAACCACTCCATCCTTTGTGAATACCTTGAACCTACCGAGACTCATTTATCGAGTATTGTCGGGCATTCATAAATTATCTTACACTCTAGTGACCTTTCAATCTCATTGATCATTCGGTGTCGTGTGAGGTGTGTTTTTATCCTCGCGTTATCTTGATAGCATATACTCTTGTGGTTTGATCTTGGCTCGAGAGGATATGGCAAAGGAAGCAAAAGTATACCAAAAGAAGAGAAAGAAAACGATACGTATAAGCAAAAGGTGCAAAGAGCAATAGAAATACAAGTACCAAGGATATACATACTATATGGAAAAACATAAAATTTTGGTAATGGTAGAGTAGGTAGTCAAGTGATCAAATCATGCCCCCCAACGTGCAATCAAGCTAGCATATATCCTCGAGTTTGTGCAACACAAGCTTAGTCTTCGTTAGGACAATTTTGTATGCTCTTTTTCTTGGTTGCACAAGCCTCAATATCCGTGTGCCTGAGTTCTTCTTTTGGCCTATCTATCCTTACATTTGTGATCACTTGCATAGCATTCTACATATCTTGAACTTCATCTTGCTTGATATCCTTGTGCCTTTGAGCTAGGTGTGAGCTCTTGGATAAGGCTCACTACCAAGTTTATCTCATTTCACATTGACAATCATGAGGCCTCATTGATTCTTCAAAGACTTCGAAAAGAGATAGCTTGGTATTGTTCATTCCATTTCTACTCACACCTTGCTGGAGTGCCAAAATGTTGAGGTAGGGTACATCTCATCCGGTCTACGATGACCAAGCGGAAGTGCACGACTACGCCTCAAAGGCTACACACTGGACTTCAACGAGCTATGCAAGACTCCAACGCAATCTTGGATGAGCACATCCAAAGTCTTGTCATTGATTTGGGGACGAACTATCCATGTGGCATTTCCTTTCCTTTGTTGGATCTTGAGGTTCCTCTTGTATTGACTTGATATGAGAGCATACTTGGTAGTGGATCTTGTGTGTGTTTCCCCTTGTGATTCACTTTGTTTCCCCACTTGCTCTTCGTGTTCCTCTTCAAATCTTTGCCCAATCGTGAAGGTCAGGCCACACTAACGGCTTGCCCCTATCACACCTCTTGCAACCAATCCCAGTGTCTATGTGTTCCTCCACCAGAATTGACTTGTCGTGCACATGAGTTGCTTGCGTGTGTGCAGCCGCCAGAATCAACCCAGCTACAGGCTTGAGCAGCCACCTTGTGTGCGTATAACCAGCTACAGGCTTGAGCAGCCACCTTGTGTGCTTATAACCAGCTACAGGCTTGAGCAGCCACCTTGTGTGTGTGTACGCACGCGTTTGCTGCTGGCTAAAGTATTAGTCAACAAATATTTATTCAATTGAGCCGCCATGTGTGAGTTCTTAAGTCGGCAAGTAATCAGCGAGACTCTGTGATACATTGAACGACTCGAGGTTGACGCAACCGCCGATCTCCAACGGTTTGTTGCCCGTGAGCTGTTTCGCCCAATGGTACACAGGTTGTCGGGATAGCACGGGATAGCGTTGGATATCTGGCTGTTGTCGAGCACGGTCCGAACAAGGTGGGCCTTGGCAGAGCTCAACCCCAACATAAGCGCTCGCGAGAGGCCTAGCACAAGGTTGAGCAACTTCAAGGCTAGAGAGGGAGGGGAATCAAACATGCATATGTCCCTATTTCTTTGCCAAGTTAGCCCTTCCATATGCACCCGCTAATCAGGAGGGTTGTCAAATTGTCATCAAGCAATCATTATTCCAGTGTGCAAAGCTTAGTTTTTTGAAAGGACAGAAAATCAAAAGTGGTACGTAACTATTAACCTAGTCTCAAACACTCAATTGTGGATTTGTGGTAGTTTTATGTAATTTACTCGGTGTTCTCTACAAGACTTACTTCCAAATTCTGATAAATCCTAGAAAAGTCTACACCTGATGCACCATTCTAGATACAGTTTTTTGAAGGAATTGAGGAAGTCAATTCTAGTTACGTTCATTTGTTAACTGGCTACATAAATAGTGGTGTGAAGCACCCATATGTCAAGTGCTCATCGTCAAGAGACACTCGCATCTTCCACATCATACATATAAAGGTGAATTTTCTCCTTTACATGTGTCTACTTGGTTCTCCCGAAGATGGTATACTACCTGAAACTCCTACCATGTGGACCTTTAGGTTTGAACCGAACATTTACGTGACATGGAGGAGGTCATGCACAAGCGAGCGCCCACACCATACTTGAGTGAAGCATGAAAGCAGAAAAAGAACCATGAAGACCAAGGCCAGGTTCCAGAAGCATCGATGGGTGTCCATGCAAAGGCCAGCGGCCAAGGAGCTCTCTAGACACCCTGTGCGCACAGGCCTCTGGACCGCTTGCCCACAGGCCTCATGTCCATGGTACATCCTCGTGCGCGCGGGCTGTAGCCTGCACACGCCCCCTTCCCCACCCTCTCCCGCATGCACGCAGGCCTGCAGTTTTGGGCATGTCCCATGTATCTTTCCCTTTATGCCCTCACTTACTCCATCATTGCCTAGGACTATATATATACTCCCCCCACCTCATATGATATTAGAGCTTAGCTCATGTACCTCCCCTTGTGGGATTACTCCTTAATGGAGATGGTACATAAGAGATAAGCAGACAGACATAGGGCCCATATATTATGAGAATCTAAGACAAGGTAGACAAGCCCATCAAACTATGAATCGGAAACCATTCCTCACAAATGAAAAAAAAAAACATGGTAATAATCTCAAGATCATTATCAACCATCATAAGTAGGTAAAGATCCCTAAGTGCGTTGTGCACAAAAGATGAAATGACATGGTCAATATTTAGCACAAAACTAGGGTTGAAAATTATAAGAATTTGTTGTCTACCAACCACACCCAATGACCTGATTTTGTATATCTAGCAGTGATGGTCTGAGAAACTGGTACAAATTAGCAAAGTGGAAAGATTCTGGAGTTCTGCCAATATATCCCCTCGTTCCCTTCCATGAATCCAGCGTATTTTCAATGTTGGATGCCAATTGCCAACTATCAATTTTTGAAGCAAACAAGATGAATCAATTTAATGCCTTCAAAATATCCTCACGCACCTCAACTTTGTCTATGTAAATCGCCTGCAGCTGTGCAGTTTAGCTATCTTTAGGAAGGTAGTTGTCCTAACAGCACATCTTGATAGCACAGAATGCAAAAAAAATATGACTGAGTTGGATTTAAACGCAACCTCTAGATAAAAGGGGTGTATGCACTTTGTTTCCTTTTTTCCTACCGTCGTGTCTTCATTTTATTCTGTGCAGTATTAATATTTTACTGCAATAACCATAAGAAAGATACAACCAATTTATTTACAATGGTTGCCAAGAAAACAGATGGAAATGACTAACCCTAGGGGTGGGCATAAAAACCGAGAACCAAAGACCGGAGCCGAAAAAACCAAGCACCGAAACCTCGATTGTTCGTTCAGTTGGCAAACTACAGAAACCAAAATATTTCTGTGAACTCGGTCGTTAGCGTCTGTTGACCTTAACCCCGAATTAACCGAAATTTCTGTCGTATTAAAGCCTAGCGCACAAAGCCCAATAGCCCATCAACGTTAACAGACCATCCAATAACTACACGAAGCTTTCTCCTGCCTTTTTCTTAGCCACAAACACACGCAGGATCCTCATCTTATCCTAAGACTCCCTCGAGGCTTTGACACAAGCAGGTCACACAGCACCGCCGCCCAACATCCCAATCCCCACATCTCAATACCAGCGGCGCCCGGCTGCACGCATGCACCCATGGGTCCGGCGCAGTGGTGGCCGATGGCGTTGTCCTGTGGCATCATCTCCCCACGCGGTCTTGGGCTCCTAGCCATCACTCCTTCTCGATCGGACGTCTGCTTCCGATGATGCGGCGTTTCCTCGTAGCATTCCTCGCAAGTGATGTATGCTACAAATGTTTTGGTTGATTCATTGATTTCATTCGGCTGTTCATATTTTCCTGGCCAAAATCTGATTCCTGATTTCCTCCTCCCTAGCCAATATCGGGTCTCTTCGTCTATAACCGAGGACCTAACAGAATTCTCAGAGGACCGATGTCTAGGTCACTGATTTCTTGGAAGACCAATCGGTCAATAAAATAAGAAAACCGAAACAAAAAATAAACCAAGGCACCGAACGGAACTATTCAGTCTAACCGAATACCCAGGCTGAACTAACCCAGCAGTAAATACTCCCCCCGTCCGGTAATGTAAGACGTTTTTTGACACTACACTATGGGACGGAGGGAGTACATAATAAGTACGAAAATGGGCTAATCCAAGAAATTTAAACAGATAAGTTGACCAGAAAGGGACATTTTGATGCACTGAAATGTTCCCAATAGGTCACTCCCGAATTCCTACTTAATGAAGAGGAAGAGCTCCCGCTCGTTACTTGAAAAAGTCACTCCCAGGAAAAAAAATAGCAGGTATCTATATTACTTACCTGAGCACAATAGCATAATAGTACCATTTAATCCCCTAATCTGAACAGAACAAATCTCCAAAACTACATTATTTACACTAGGTGCTACTAACACATCTCATCCCAGCAGTTGATTGGACTAAAAAGCTATATATTCAGTCAAAGATATTCTACTGAGACACGATCTCCTAATAAACATCAACTCGAACCTGATGTATGTGTTCGATCTAAATCCAATAGCATCTACCAGACAAGAGACACCCACCTGCTTGGTGATCTTCTGCACCACATCATCAGTAAGCCCGTCCACCGCCGGCTTAGCAATAGCTGGCGTTGCGCGCTCCATTTCCGGCTCCGGCTCCTCGGCCACAAATGCACCGCCAACCCTCACAGGCGCGAAGAACTCGAACGGCGGGGGAGGCGGGGGCGCCGCAAAGAAAGCCGCGCGGGGTGGAGGCGAGGGCACCGCAAACACACGAATCACTGCCGGCGGTGGAGCCACCGCCGCGACCCGCGGCACGAACTCCGGCGCCTGCGCGTTGAGGCGGCTGTTGGAGCCGCTCCTCTGCAGGCTCCCCGTTCGCTCTGGCGCCTCCACCGCGAACCACCCTGCGGCGATCTGGTCGGGCACCTCCTGCTGCGGCATCAGGGCTACTATGGTTTGGACGGCGGCGGTAGTAGCACCGATAGCAACCACTACTAGCTAGAGAGCAAGAGCACAACAGTTGAAGCTTCCTCTAATAGTAATGGCAGTGGTGCAGGCAGCGCTTGGATAGTGGCGGAGAAGGGGTTTCTCAAAGGTAGGGTTCCGGTGAGGTCGGGATATATGTACGGCGCTGGCCCCCGCCGGGTTCTTCCGGCGGAGAGGTGGAGACGACCGAGGGCCGGGCTCGGGTACACCTGGCGTTTGGTGAGATAGAGTGGAAGCCGTCCGATTAGTTTCGGGATTTGTGCTACAAAATGTTCGGCCAAGTTTGGAATGCAACTTCAACGGGTCGTCCCAAACGGACACCGATTTTGTCTGCTTTCTGTCTGTTTGGGTCGGTTAGACGGACACGAACGTCCACTTTGATGTTTGAATTGGCGCATGTGTCTAACGGTGGCTCGGCCCATTTTTTCCGACGTGCATCAAACATGCATAATTTAAACATTAAAAAGTCGGTCACGAAGGCCGACGAGAGTCCACGCCTTACATTATTAATGAAAAAAGAAAAGAAAAACTAGGCGTCCTCAGCAGCAGCGGCGAGACCGGGCTGTGCCGAAGCGGGGGCGGGCTGTGCCGAAGCGGGGGCGGGCTGTGCCGGCGCGGGGGCGAGGTCGGGTTGTGCCGGAGCGAGGGCGGGTTGTGTCGGCGCGGGGGCGAGGTCGGGCTGTGCCGGAGCGGGGGCGGGCTGTGCCGACGCGGGTAGTGCTGGTGTCGGCGGTGGCGCAGCACGGGCACGCTCGTGCGCCTGGTGCATCGCCATCTTAGCTTGAAGGTAGGCGGCCTCCTCTCGAAGAAACGCGCGGGGTGGATGGCGAGGGTGTTTTGGAAGAAGTCAGGCGTAGCACGGGCGTGTTCGTGCGTCTCGTGCATCACCCTCTTAGCCCGCAGGCAGGCGACCTCCTCTGGCAGCATCGCGCGGGCGTCGCAAGACCGGACCAGCTCGGTGGCGTCGTGAAGCGGCGTGGGCTAGTAGAAGCTGATGTGGAACACCTTACCAACGAGGGTGCGCGACGAGGAGTGGTCTCCGCAATCCCCTCCGTGGATGTCGGCGAGCAGCTCGTGCCCTTGGTGCTCCAAGATGCGCCGCAACGAGATGTCATTGGGCTGCCTGTGGTACAGCTCCCCGTCTCGCACGCAGTAAGCGATGGCCTGCCGGACAATGCACTTTGCTCCCTCATCTTTCAAGGGGAGGTCGTCGCGAAGCAGGTAGGCTTTGAACTTGGTGGTCCAATCGCGTTCTTGGGGCTCGAGCGATACCAGCAATCGATCTCCCGAGGGAAGGCCGCAATCCGGCATGCCTGTCAGCAATGCGGGTGGCAGCTCCTCAGGCAACGGTGCGGTGCTGGTGACGAGCAGCACGGCTGACGGCTTGAGGAGTCGTTCCTTGAAGACATCGGGCTGCTCGGGCTCCCAGCGCGACGCCCGCTTGGCGATGTCGTCGGCCTCCTGATTGGCGTCAAGCGGAATGTGCTGCAATTCTAAACCAAGGAACCGTTTCTTGAGCTTACATACCTCCTCTAGGTAAGCCGAGATATGCTCGCCCTTGGGTTTGTACTTCTTGTTGGAGAAGTTTACGAGGAGCTCGGAGTCGCCCTTCACAACGAGACGCTTGATACCGAGAGCCGAGATGACCTTTAGGCCGGCGATCACACCTTCGTATTCCACAATGTTATTGGAGACCTTCATGTCATGCCCGAAGCACAACTAGATTGCATAGTGAAGCTTGTCTCCTTTTGGCGAGATGAGGAGCACGCCAGCCCCCGCGCCGTGCATGGAGAAAGCACCATCGAAGCACATGGCCCAGGCAAGGGTGCTTCGTCTCCTGGAAGGGAGGATTTGCCTTTGCGGGGCTCTTCTTTCCTCGAGTCTGTCCATTCCGCGACGAAGTCCGCCAGGGCAGCACCCTTGATGACTCTGGTGGTGCAAAATTCCAGCTCGAAGGCTTGTAACTCGATGTTCCACTCGGCAATCCTGCCAGCAGCATGGGGGTTGCGCAACATGTGCTACAAGGGGTAGGTGTTAGAAATATGACCTAGAGACAATAATAAATTGGTTATTTATATATTTCCTTGTTCATGATAATCGTTTATTATCCATGCTAGAATTTTATTGAATGGAAACTCAAATACATGTGTGGATACATAGACAACACACAGTCCCTAGTGAGTCTCTAGTTGACTAGCTCGTTGATCAAAGATGGTCAAGGTTTCCTGGCTATAGACAAGTGTTGTCACTTGATAACGAGATCACATCATTAGGAGAATGATGTGATGGACAAGACCCAAACTATGAACGTAGCATATGATCGTGTCAGTTTATTGCTACCGTTTTCTGCATTCCAATGTATGTGTTCCTATGACCATGAGATCATGCAACTTCCGGACATCGGAGGAATACCTTGTGTGTATCAAACGTCACAACATAACTGCCTTAATATAAAGGTGCTCTACAGGTATCTCTGAATGTGTCTGTTGGGTTGGCGTAAATTGAGACTCGGATTTGTCACTCCGTATGACGGAGAGGTCTAAGGGGCCCACTTGGTAATACAAAATCACAATAAGCCTTCCAAGCAACATGACTATGGAGTTAGTCACGGGATCTTGTATTTCGGAACGAGTACACAGACTTGCCGGTAACGAGATTGAACTAGGTATGGAGATACCGACGATCGAATCTCGGGCAAGTAACATACCGATACTTCATGAAAGGCAAACTAGTTGCCGCTCTAGTGAAGAAACCCAAGGTTAAACCCAAACCCGAGACTAAGTGCTTCTATTATGAGGGGAACGGTCACTCGAGCGGAACTACCCTAGTTACTTGGTAGATGAGAAGGCTGGCAAAGTCAACAAAAGTATATTGGATATACATGATATTGATGTGTACTTTACTAGTACTCCTAGTAGCACGAGGGCATTAGATACCGGTTCGGTTGCTAAGTGTTAGTAACTCAAAATAAAAGCTACAGAATAAACGGAGACTAGCTAAAGGTGAGGTGATGATGAGTGTTGGAAGTGTTTCCAAGGTTGATGTGATCACCGTCACACGCTCCTTCTACTTTCGAGATTAGTGTTGAACCTAAATGTGTTTGATGTTTGCGTTGAGCATGAGCATGATTGTATTGTGTTTATTGCAATACGGTTATTCATTTAAAGAGAATAATGGTTATTTTGTTTACTTGAATAATACCTTCAATGGTATTGCACCTAAAATGAATGGTTTATTGAATCTCGATCGTAGTGATACACATGCTCATAATATTGATGCCAAAAGGTACAAAGTAGTAATGATAGTACCACTTACTTGTGGCACTGCCGCTCGAATCATATTGGTATAATACGCATGATGAAGCTCCATGCTGCTAGATCTTTGGACTTGTTGGAAATATGCCCTAGAGGCAATAATAAATTAGTTATTATTATATTTCTTTGTTCATGATAATTGTTTATTATCCATGCTATAATTGTATTGATTGGAAACACAAATACATGTGTGGATACATAGACAAAACATTGTCCCTAGTAAGCCTCTAGTTAACTAGCTCGTTGATCAAAGATGGTCAAGGTTTCCTGACCATAGACAAGTGTTGCCACTTGATAACGGGATCACATCATTAGGAGAATCATGTGATGGACTAGACCCAAATTATAAGCGTAGCATGTGATCGTGTCATTTTATTGCTATTGTTTTCTGCGTGTCAAGTATTCATTCTTATGACCATGAGATCATGTAACTCACTAACACCGGAGGAATACCTTGTGTGTATCAAATGCCACAACGTAACTGGGTGACTATAAAGGTGCTCTACAGGTATCTCCGAAGGTGTCCGTTGAGTTAGCATGGATCAATACTGGGATTTGTCACTCCGTGTGACGTAGAGGTATCTCGGGGCCCACTCAGTAATACAACATCACACACAAGCCTTGCAAGCAATGTGACTCAAGTGTAAGTCACGGGATCTTGTATTAGGGAATGAGTAAAGAGACTTGCCGGTAACGAGATTGAAATAGGTATGGGGATACCGACGATCAAATCTCGGGCAAGTAACATACCGAAGGACAAAGGGAATGGTATACGGGATTATATGAATCCTTGGCACAGAGGTTCAACCGATAAGATCTTCGCAGAATATGTAGGATCCAATATGGGCATCCAGGTCCCGCTATTGGATATTGACCGAGGAGTGTCTCGTGTCATGTCTGCATAGTTCTCGAACCCGCAGGGTCTGCACACTTAAGGTTCGATGATGTTTTAGTATAGTTGAGTTATATGTGTGGTTACCGAATGTTGTTCGGAGTCCCGGATGAGATCACAGACATCACGAGGGTTTCCGGAATGGTTCGGAAACGAAGATTGATATATAGGATGGTTTCATTTGGTCACCGGAAAGTTTGGCCATTTCCGGAGTGTACCAGGAGTGACGAATGGGTTCTGGCTGTTTACCAGGAGGGGCCCACCCACCCGGGAGTGAGCCCATGGCCTTAGGGTGGCGCACCAAGTCCTTAGTGGGCTGGTGGAGTCAGCCCAAGAGGGCTATGGCGCCACAAGTAAAAATACCAAAAGAAAGAAGAAAAAAAGGAAAAAGGGAGGTGGGAAGGAAGAGGAGGACTCCTCCTTCCCGAACCGAATTGGAGGAGGAGTCCTCCTCCCCCTTCGGCCGGCGCACCCTTGGGGCCCTTGTGCCCCAAGGCTAGCCCCTCCCCTCCTCCTATATATATTGGTGGTTTAGGGCTTTTTGAGACACAACTTTGCCACATGCAACTCTAGCCTATTCCACATAGTTTTGCCTCTAGATCGGATTTCTGCGGAGCTCGGGCGAAGCCCTGCACGAGTAGATCATCACCACCACTGGAGCATCGTCACGCTGCCGGAGAACCCATCTACTTCTCCGTCTCTCTTGTTGGATCAAGAAGGCCGAGATCGTCATCGAGTTGTACGTGTGCTGAACGCGGAGGTGACGTCCGTTCGGCGCTAGATCAGAACGGATCGTGGGAAGACGGTGATTTGAATCACGAAGCTGTACCACTACATCGACCGCGTTTCTTAACGCTTCCCGCTTAGCGATCTACAAGGGTACGTAGATCTAATCTCCTCTCATAGATGGACATCACCATGATAGGTCTTCGTGTGCGTAGGAATTTTTTTGTTTCCCATGCAACGTTCCCAAACAATTGCATCATGAGATAGGTTCATGCGTAGATGTTATCTCGAGTAGAACACAAAAGGTTTTGTTGGCGTTGATGCTCGATTTTCTGCCCTCCTTAGTCTTTTCTCAATTCAATGATATTGTTGGATTGAAGTGGCCCGAACCGACATTACTCGTATGCTTACGAGAGACTGGTTTCATCGACTAACATGCAACTCGTTGCATAAAGATGACTGGCGGGTGCCTGTTTCTTCAACTTTAGTTGAATTGGATTTGACCAAGGCGGTCCTTGGAGAGAGGTTAAATAACAATTTGCACATCACCGTTGTGGTGTTTACGTAAGTAAGACGCGATCATACCAGATGCCCATAGCAGCCACGTAAAACATGCAACAACAAATTAGAGGACGCCTAACTTGTTTTTGCAGGGTATGCTTGTGATGTGATATGGCCAAAGACATGATGTGATATATTTGATGTCTGAGATGATCATGTTGTAATAGTTAATATCGACTTGCACGCCAATGCTACGGCAACCGGCAGGAGCCATAGGGTTGTCTTTAAAGTAACGTTTGTGTTTGCAAATGCATTTACTGTATTGCTAAGTTGTAGCTTTAGTAGTAATAGCATAGATAACACGACAACCTCGATGCCGACACGATGATGGAGATCATGGTGTGGCGCCGGTGACGATGAAGATCATGCCGGTGCTTTGGTGATGGAGATCAAGAAGCACAATATCATGGCCATATCATGTCACTTATGAATTGCATGTGATGTTAATCCTTTTATGCACCTTATCTTGCTTAGAATGACGGTATCATTATAAGCCGATCCCTCACTAAAATTTCAAGATAAAATTGTGTTCTCCCCAATTGTGCACCGTTGCGACAGTTTGTCGTTTCGAGACACCACGTGATGATCGGGTGTGATAGACTCGACGTTCACATACAACGGGTGCAAAACAGTTGCACACGCGGAACACTCGGGTTAAACTTGACGAGCCTAGCATGTGCATACATGGCCTCGAAACACATGAGACTGAAAGGTCGAGCATGAATCGTATAGTTGATATGATTAGCATAGAGATGTTTACCACTGAAACTATACTCAACTCACGTGATGATCGGACTTGAGTTAGTGAATTTGGATCATGCACCACTCAAATGACTAGAGGGATGTACTTTTTGAGTTGGAGTTCTTAAGTAATATGATTAATTGAACTAATTATCATGAATACAGTCAAAAGGTCTTTGCGAATTATGATATAGCTTGCGCTATAGCTCTACTTTTTTTATATGTTCCTAGAGAAAATTTAGTTGAAAGATGATAGTAGCAACTTTGTGGACCGAGTCCGTAAAACTGAGGATTGTCCTCATTGCTGCGCAGAAGGCTTATGTCCTTAATGCACCACTCGGTGTGATGCACCTCGAGCGTCGTCTGTGGATGTTGCGAACATCTGACATACACGTCTTTGATGACTACGTGATAGTTCAGTGCATAATACTTAATGGCTTAGAAGCAAGGCGCCGAAGACGTTTTTGAAACGTCACGGAACATAAGAGATGTTCTAAGAGATGAAATTGAGATTTCATGCTCGTGCCCTTGTTGAGAGGTATGATACCTCCAACAAGATTCTTTGTCTACAAAGTAAAGGAGAAAAGCTCAATCGTTGAGCATGTGCTCAGATTGTCTGAGTACAACAATCGCTTGAATCAAGTGGGAGTTAATCTTCGAGATGAGATAGTTATGGTTCTTCAAAGTCACTACCACCAAGCTGCTAGAGCTTCATGATGAACTATAACATATCAAGGATAGGTATGATGATCCTTGAGCGATTCGCAATGTTTGACACTGCGAAAGTAGAAATCAAGAAGGAGCATCAATTGTTGATGGTTAGTAAAACCACTAGTTTCAAGAAGGGCAAGGGCTAGAAAGGATACTTCCCGCTTAGCGATCTACAAGGGTACGTAGATCTAATCTCCTCTCGTAGATGGACATCACCATGATATCTCTTCGTGTGCGTAGGAATTTTTTTGTTTCCCATGCAACGTTCCCCAACACGACTCACTCGTTTTTGAAACATTTGAGACATGTGAACCATGCCTATTTGTAGAAACGCATGAAGAAACTCCATGGAGATGGATCTTTAGGACTCACTTGATTTTGAATCACTTCAGACATGCAAATCATGCCACATGGGCAAGATAACCGAAGGCCTTGTTTTCCAGTGAGATGGAACAAGAAAGTAACTTATTGGAAGTAATACATTTTGATGTATGCAATTTAATGAGTGTCGAGGCACGTAGTGGATATCATCATGTTCTTACTTCACAGATGATTTGAGTAGATACTAGTATGTTTACTTGAAAAAACACAAGTCTGAATTATTGAAAGGTTCAAGTAATTTCAGAGTGAAGTTTAAGATCGTCGTGACAAGAGGATACAATGTCTACGATATGATCGTAGAGATGAATATCTGAGTTGCGAGTTTGGTACACGTTTAAGACAATGTGGAAATTGTTTCACAACTAATGCCACCTGGAACACCATGGTGTGATGGTGTGTCCGAACATCATAGCCACGCCCTATCTGATATGGTGCATACTATGATGTCTCTTATAAAATTACCACTATCATTTTTGGTTTAGGCGTTAGAGACAACCGCATTTACTTTAAATAGGGCACCACGTAATTCCGTTGAGATGACACTGTATGAACTATGGTTTTGGAGAAACATGAGCTGTCGTTTCTTAAAAGTTTGGGGCTGCGACACTTATGTGAAAAAGTTTCAGCCTAATAAGCTCGAACCCAAAGCGGATAAAGGCATCTTAACAGGACACCCAAAACAGTTGGGTATTCCTCCTATCTCAGATCCGTAAGCAAAGTGTTTGTTTCTAGAAACGGGTCCTTTTTCGAGGAAAAGGTTCTCTCGAAAGAATTGAGTGGGAGGATGGTGGAAAATTGATGAGGTTATTGACCCGTCACTTCAACTAAGGTCTAGCAGGGCGTAGGAAATTGTTCGTGTGGCTGCTACACCAGTTGAAGTGGAATCTGATGATGTTGATCATAAAGCTTCGGATCAAGTTACTACCAAACCTTGTAGGTCGACAAGGACGCGTACTACTCCAGAGTGGTATGGTAATCTTGTCTTGGAGGTCATGTTGCTTGACAACAATGAACCTACGAGCTATGGAGAAGCGATGGTGGCCCGGATTCCGACAAATGGCTGGAGGCCATGAAATCCGAGAGAGGATCCATGTATGAAAAACAAAGTGTGGACTTTGGAAGAACTGCTTGATGATCGTAAGACTGTTAAGTGCAGATGGATCTTTAAAAGGAAGGGATACGATGATGGTGAAAAGTCACCATTAAGAAAGCTCAACTTGTCGCAAGGATGTTTCGACAAGTTCAAAGAGTTGACTATGATGAGACTTTCTCACTCGTAGCGATGATAAAAGTCTATTGTAATTATGTTAGCACTTGTTGCATTATTTATGAAATCTTGCAGATAGGATGTCAAAACATTGTTTCCTCGATGGTTTCCTTGAGGAAAGGTTGTGTGTAATACAACCAGAAGGTTTTATCGATCCTAAGGATGCTAGCAAGTATGCAAGCTCTAGTGATCCTTCTATGGACTGGAGCAAGCATCTCGGAGTTGGAATAAGTACTTTGATGAGTGATCAAAGCTTTTGGTTTTATACAAAGTTTATGAGAAACTTGTATTTCCAAGGAAGTGAGTGGGAGCACTATAGAATTCCCGATTAGTATATGTGGTTGACATATTTTTGATCGGAAATGATGTAGAATTTCTGGAAAGCATAAAGGGTTGTTTGAAAGGAGTTTTTCAAAGGAAAACCTGGATTGAGCTACTTGAACATTGAGCATCAATATCTATAGAGATAGATCAAAACGCTTAATAGAACTTTCAAATGAATACATACAGTGACAAGATTTTGAAGGAATTCAAAATAGATCAGTAAAAGAAAGAGTTCTTGGCTGTGTTATAAGGTGTGAGTATTGAGTAAGACTCGAAACCCGACCACGACAGAAGAAAGAGAAAGGACGAAGGTCGTCCCCCATGCATGTCGTAGGCTCTATAGTATGCTATGATGTGTACCGCACCTGATGTGCGCCTTGCCATGAATCTGTGAAGGGGTACAAAAATGATCCAGGAATAGATTATTGGACAACGGTCAAAAGTTATCCTTAGTAACTAGTGGACTAAGGAAATTTTTCTCGATTATGGAGGTGATAAAAGAATTCATCGTAAAGGTTATGTCGATGCAAGCTTTGACACTAATCCGGATAACTTTGAGTAGTAAACCGGATTCGTATAGTGGAGCATTTATTTGGAATAGTTCCAAATGGCGCGTTGTAGCAGCATCTACAAGATGACAAAGAGATTTGTAAAGCACACACGGATCTGAAAGGATCAGACCCGTTGACTAGAAAACCTCTCTCACAAGCAAGATATGCTCAAACCCCATGGGTGTTGGATTCCTTACAATCACATAGTGATGTGAACTAGATTATTGACTATCGTGCAAGTGGGAGACTATTGGAAATATGCCCTAGAGGCAATAATAAATTGGTTATTATTATATTTCCTTATTCATGATAATTGTTTATTATCCATGCTAGCATTTTATTGATTAGAAACTCAAATACATGTGTGGATACATAGACAACACACAGTCTCTAGCGAGTGTCTAGTTGACTAGCTCGTTAATCAAAGATGGTCAAGGTTTCATGGCCATAGACAAGTGTTGTCACTTGATAACAGGATCACATCATTAGGAGAATGATGTGATGGACAAGACCCAAACTATGAACGTAGCATATGATCGTGTCAGTTTATTGCTACTGTTTTCTGCATGTCAATGTATGTGTTCCTATGACCATGAGATTATGCAATTCCCGGACATCAAAGGAATAACTTGTGTGTATCAAACGTCACAACGTAACTAGGTGACTATAAAGGTGATCTACAGGTATCTCCGAAGGTGTCTGTTGGGTTGGCATAAATCGAGACTTGGATTTCTCACTCCGTATGACAGAGAGGTCTCAGGGGCCCACTTGGTAATACAACATCACAATAAGCCTTCCAAGCAATATGACCAAGGAGTTAGTCACGGGATCTTGTATGACAGAACAAGTAAAGAGACTTGTCGGTAACGAGATTAAACTAGGTATGGAGATACCGACAATCGAATCTCAGGCAAGTAACATACCGATGGACAAAGGGAACAACATACGGGATTAATTGAATCCTTGACACATAGATTCAACCGATAAAGATCTTCGTAGAATATGTAGGAGCTAATATGGGCATCCAGGTCCCGCTATTGGTTATTGACCAAAGAGTGTCTCAGGTCATGTCTACATAGTTCTCGAACCCGCGGGGTCTGCACACTTAAGGTTCAGTGACGTTTCGGTATAGTTGAATTATTGATGTTGGTAACCGAAGGTTGTTCGGAGTCCTGGATGAGATCCCGGACATCACGAGGTTTTTTGGAATGGTCCGGAGACGAAGATTGATATATAGGAATGTTTCATTTGGCTTTCGGAAAGATTTCGGGCATTACCGGTAAAGTACGAGGAGTGACGAATGGGTTCCGGGGTTTTACCGGGAGGGTCTACTCACCCGGGAGAGGATCTAATAGGCCTATGGGTGGCGCACGAGCCCTTAGTGGGCTGGTGAGGCCAACCCTATAACCTATTTCGGCCAAAGCAAAAATAAAAGGAAAAAAGGAAAAAAAGGAAGGAGGTGGACAAGTGGAGAAGGAGTCCTCCACCAAACCGAATTGGAGGAGTAATCCCCCCTTCTTGTTCCACCTATATATAGTGGAGGTTTGAGAGGCTTTTTGAACCCCCAAGCCATTGTGTAGCCCTCTCTCCCTCCACCACTTCGTGACACCCCGTAGCTAGTCTGGTACGACACGACGAAGCCCTGTCGGAGTAGCTCCACCACCATCACCGCCACGTCGTCATGTTGCCAGAGAATTCAGCTACCTCCCCGCCCCTCTTGCTAGATCAGGAAGGCGGTGATCGTCATCGGGTTGTACGTGAGCTGAACGCGGAGGTGTCGTCCATTGGGCACTAGATCGGGATGGATCGTGATGGGATCGCGGGACGGATCGTGATGAGATCGCAGGATGGGCTACGATTTGGATCGCGAAGATGTTCCACTGCATCAACCCTGTTATATACACTTCCGCTTGGACATCTACAATGGTATGTAGATTCACTCCCCCCTCTCGTAGATGATCATCACCATGGATAGGTATTGCGTGTGCGTAGGATTTTTTTGTTTCCCATGCAACGTTCCCTAACAGTAGGCAGTAACAACCTTGATTGGGTGCCCCTGGAAGTAGTGATGCAGTTTTATGGAGGCGAGGAGGAGCTTCTGCTGCATAGGGTAACGCTCGCGTGCGTCCCTCAACACTGTACTGACGTAGTATACGTGGTGCTCCACGTGACTCATGACCGTGGTGTCGTCATCGCACCCGTCGAGGGGCATGGGGAGTGAGACCGCGGGGACTTCCAGAGGCATGGCACCATGGGTCATGGGAGTCTCTTGAGGAGGGGAAGCACTGAGGGAAGGCATCCTTCAGGGGGAGGGTAGCCTCCTGAGAAGGAACATCCTCCAGAGTGAGGGCGGCCTCCCGAGGGGCGCCCACGCTTGGCCCAGACAGAGCCCGCGTATGGGTGGTCGCCGGCTGCTTCTTGACGCGAGCATGTCCTTCCCTCTCCACCACGAGGGTTGCACTGTCTATCAGGGGGCGCCAGGTACACCAGAAGGCGCTCGTGGGGTCACGACGCGACCATGGCGGGAGGGATTGTGCGGTACCGCTTAAGGTCTGCGAAGGCCGCGTCTGCTTCACGGGTCCATGCGAACGAACCTGTCCTTTTAATCAACTTGACGAACGGCAACATGTGCTCGCCAAACTTGGAGATGAAGCGCGTGAGGGAGGCTAGGCGCCGTGCCAACTTCTCCATCTCCCTGAGGGTTTGTAGAGGGCGCATCTGCTCGATGGCGATACGAGGGAGCCTAGGAGCTTGCCAGAAGGGACCGCGAAGCACACTTGTCGGGGGTTGAGCTTCAGGTTGACCTTACATAGATTAGCAAAAGTTTCCTCCAAATCCTCGATGAGCGTCCTGGCCTCATGTGTGTTGACCATGATGTCATCGACATAGGCCTCGACGTCCCTTCCGCGCTGGGGCTCCAACGTGGTCTGCATTAGCCGTTGGAAGGGGGCACCAACACTCTTCAGGCCGAAGGGCATGCTCACATAGCAAAACACTCTGCAAGGCGAGACGAAGCCCGATTTCTCCACATCCCCCGCTGCCATCTTGATCTGATGGTAACTCGAGAAGGCGTCCAACAAGCACAACAGATCGTAGTAGGCGGTAGAGTCCATAATCTGGTTGATGCGTGGGAGCGGTAAGGGGTCCAACGGACAAGCCTTGTTGAGGTTGGTGAAGTCGACGCACATCCGCTCCTTGCCTACCTTCTTGGGGATGATGACAGGGTTGGCAAGCCATGCCGGGTGGCGTACCTCGCGGATGACCCCGGCCTCCTGCAGCTTCTATACTTCCTGAATGATGAAGCATTGTTTTTTCGGTGCTTGGCGCCGCACCTTCTGCTTGACGGGGCATGCGTTGGGGCACACCGCAAGGTGAAGCTCGATCACGTGCCACGGCACCCCGGTTAGATCGGTCACCTTCCATGTGAACATGTCCGCGTTCGCCTTGAGGAAGGTGATGAGCATGCTTTCTTGCTCTGGCGGAAGGTCAGCGCCGATGGTGAAGGTGGGGCTTGAGTCGTTTTCATTTAGCGGCACCTTCTTTGTCTTGGTCCGGTACTGAGAGAACTGCAGTTTCTTTCTTGCCGGGGCCACCTCGGGAAGTCTGTTGAGAGACACCACCTCGCCAATGTCGAATTTGCACACAACTGTCGGGCTTTGCACGCATGCCGGAGGCACCTCACCGCGTCCCTCTCGTCGCATTTGACGGTCAGGACGCCGCCGCAACCGGGGATCTTCATGATGTTGTACCCCGGATGGGTTGCGGCCATAAATTTGGTGAGCATGGGGTACCCCAGGATGGCGTTGTACGGGAGGCCGACGTGCGCCACATCGAAATCGATGAGCTTGATGCAATAGTTGGAACAGGTACTGAAGGTGACGTGGAGACAAATCTGGCCTAGAGGGGCGGCGATCTCATCAAGCACCCCCGAGAATGGCTCGGTAGGCTTCAGTCGAGTGTAAGGCACCTAAAGCGCCTCAAAGCCCGTGACAGAGATGATGTTGAGCCCGGCACCCCCGTCAATGAGGGTCTTGGTGATGGTGGGGGTGCACACCATGGGGAGAGCGCTCGCAGCAATCGTAGACTCGGAGTGGTCCCCCGTGTCGAAGGTGACATCGTGCAATGCCCCACTAGGTCAGGGCGCGATCCTTGGGAGCCCCATTCTTTCTCGCCCCCCGAAGGCCGTGCTCGCCCCACGGAAGGACGGCTTGGAGTGTAGGCCATCGTCTGGGCCCTGGGCCCCGCCTAGGATGCACGCCACCGCACACCGTCCCTCACATGTCGTAGTGCCACTGCCAGCTAGGGGCACGCCATGCCAAAGCCCGCTCGGGCCAACGCTCTGGGGGCATGCTCCGTACCCCCCGCGCACGACAACAAGGAGCAAGGCAGCAGAGAAGGTGCCCTGGCCCCTCCGGCGATGGCAGTGGACTTGACGTGTCGGCCCTGCCCGGCGCCAGGCCTAGCACCCGTCGATTGAGGAAGGAGAAAACCGCGTGCCCCGAGCAGCACAACATGGGTGTTCGCCTGTCCGAGGCTAGTGTGAGGGAGGGGGCCCTGGTGCGGCCGCTGTCCCATGGCTCAGTAAGGCGCGAGGAAGAAACCCGCCGCCCTCGAGCAGCAGGGTCAGCAAAGGCGACGACGTCGGTGAACCGAGCGGACGCATGATCAGCCACGGATGGTGGCTATCGGTCATGGAGTCAGTGAAGCTGGGGCCGAAACTAGAGTCGGAGAGCGACCGTGCACTCCTACCTGCGCGCCAAAAGTTAGAATCAGGGCTCTATAGACCCAGAAAGGTTCGAACTCTGGTGTGCACTCGCTCTCCTACCCTGCTCTACCTCTCAACTTCACTGCGACTCTCCGATGGCTTGAGCTAAGGAAAGCGAACAAGGACACACGAGTAGTTTGTTGGAAATATGCCCTAGAGGCAATAATAAAATAGTTATTATTATATTTCCTGTTTCAAGATAATCGTTTATTATCCATGCTATAATTGTATTGAATGGAAACATAAATGCATGTGTAGATATATAGACAACAAATGTCCCTAGTGAGCCTCTAGTTCACTAGCGTGTTGGTCAAGGATGGTTAAGGTTTCCTAGCCATAGACAAGTGTTGTCACTTGATGACGGGATCACATCATTAGGAGAATGATGTGATGGACAAGACCCAAACTATAAACGTAGCATATGATCGTGTCATTTTGTTGCTATTATTTTCTCCATGTCAAGTATACATTTCTATGACCATGAGATCATGTAACTCACTTACACCGGAGGAATGCCTTGTGTGTATCAAACGTTGTAATGTTTCTGGGTGACTATAAAGGTACTCTACAGGCATCTCCGAAGATGTCCGTTGAGTTAGCATGGATCAAGACTGGGATTTGTCACTCCATGTGACGGAGAGGTATCTCGGGGCCCACTTGGTAATACAGGATCACAAACAAGCCTTGCAAGCAATGTGACTAAAGAGTTAGCCACGGGATCTTGTATTATGGAACGAGTAAAGAGACTTGACGGTAACGAGATTTAAATAGGTATGGCGATACCGACGATCGAATCTCGAGCAAGTAACATATCGAAGGACAAAGGGAATGATATACGGGATTGTGTGAATCCTTGACATAGAGGTTCAACCGATAAGATCTTCGTAGAATATGTAGGATCTGATATGGATGTCCAGGTCCCGCTATTCGATGTTGGCTGGAGAGTGTCTCGGTTATGTCTACATAGTTCTTGAACCCGCACGGTGTGCACACTTAAGGTTCGGTGACGTTTTCTATATAGTTGAATTATTGATGTTGGTAACCGAATGTTGTTCGGAGTCCTGGATGAGATCCCGGACGTCACGAGTGTCTCCGGAATGGTCCAAAAACGAAGATTGATATATAGGATTGTTGCATTTGGCTCCCGAAAAGATTTCGGGCATTATCGGTAAAGTATGAGGAGTGATGAATGGGTTCTGGGGTTTTATCGGGAGGGGCCACCCACCCGGGAGAGGACCTAATAGGCCCATGGGTGGTGCACCAACACTTAGTGGGCTGGTGAGGCCAGCCCAATAAGCCTATTTCGGCCAAGGCAAAAAGAAAAAGAAAAATGGAAGGAGGTGGACAAGATAGGAAGGAGTCCTCCACCAAACCTAATTGGAGGAGGAGGACTCCCTCGTTGGTTCGGCCGAGTCTCCTCCTTGGAGTAGGATGCAAGGCACCTCCCTTTCGTTCCTCCTATATATAGTAGAGGTTTGAGAGGGTTTTTGCACCTCAAGCCCTTGTGCAAACCTCTCTCCCTCCACTACTTCGTGACACCTCGTAGCTAGATCGGTACGTCACGACGAAGCCTTGTCGTAGTAGCTCCACTATCATCACTGCCACGCCGTCGTGCTGCCGGAGAATTCAGCTACCTCTTCGTCTCTCTTGCTCGATCAAGAAGGCGGAGATTGTCATCGAGCTGTACGTGTGCTAAACGCTGAGGTGTCGTCCGTTCGGTGCTAGATCCGGACGGATCGTGGGACGGCGGCGATTTGGATCGCGAAGAGGTTCCACTAAATCAACCGCGTTTCTTAACGCTTCCCGCTTAGCGATCTACAAGGGTATGTGTATCCGATCTCCCTCTCGTAGATGATCATCACCATGATAGGTCTTCGTGTGTGTAGGAATTTTTTTGTTTCCCATGCAACGTTCCCAACAGTGGCATCATGAGCTAGGCTCATGCGTAGATGATATATCGAGTATAACACAAAAGAGTTTGTGGGCGTTGATGTTCAATTTGCTGCCCTCCTTAGTCTTTTCTTGATTCGGTGGTATTGTTGGATTGAAACGGCCCAGACCAACTTTACCCATACGCTTACGAGAGACCGGTTTCATCGACTGACATGCAACTTGTTGCATAAACATGATTGGCGGGTGTGTGTTTCTTCAAGTTTAGTTGAATCGGATTTGACCGAGGCGGTCCTTGGAGAAGGTTAAATAGCAATTTGATATCACCGTTGTGGCTTTGCCTAAGTAAGATGCGATCATGCTAGATACCCATAGCAGCCACGTAAAACATGCAAAAACAAATTAGAGGACGTCTAACTTGTTTTTGCAGGGTATGCATGTGATGTGATATGGCCAAAGACATGATATGGTATATTGGATGTATGAGATGATCATGTTGTAATAGTTAAATATCGACTTGCACGTCGATGCTACGGCAATCGGCAGGAGCCATAGGGTTGTCTTTAAACTAACGTTTGTGCTTGCAGATGCTTTTACTATATTGCTAGGTTGTAGCTTTACTAGTACTAGCATAGATAGCACGACAACCTCGATGGCGTCGCGTGATGGGGAACGTTGCATGGGAAACACAAAATTTCCTACGCACACGAAGACCTATCATGGTGATGTCCATCTACGGGAGGAGATTTGGATCTACGTACCCTTGTAGATCGCACAGCAGGAAGCGTTAAGAAACACGGTTGATGTAGTGGAACATCTTCATGTCCCTCGATCAGCCCCATGAACTGTCCCGCGATCCGTCCCACGATTCGTTCCGATCTATTGCCGAATGGACGGCACCTCCGCGTTCAGCACACGTACAACTCGACGATGATCTCGGCCTTCTTGATCCAGCAAGCAAGATAGAGAAGTAGATGAGTTCTCCGGCAACGTGACGGTGCTCCGGTGTTGGTGACGATCTACTCGTGCAGGGCTCCGCCAGAGCCCCGCAGAAATACGATCTAGAGGTAAAACTATGGTGTCTAGATCTAAGTTGCACGTGGCAAAAGTTGTCTCAAATCAGTCCTAGACCACCACTATATATAGGAGGGAGGGGGAGGAGGCTTGCCTTGAGGGCCAAGCCCTCAAGGGTGCGCCGGCTAGGAGGAGAGGAGGAGTCCTACTCCAATTAGAATTGGAAAGTGGAGTCCTTCTCTTCCTTCCCACCTCCCTTTTTTTTCCTTTCTTTGGTTTTCTTCTTATGGTGCCAAGGCCCTCTTGGGCTGTCCCACCATACCACTAAGGTCTGTTGTGCCACCCCTAGGGCCATTGCGCTTCCCCCGGGTGGGTTGCCACCTCCCGGTGAACTTTCGGAACCCATTCGTCACTCCCGGTACAATCCCGGTAATGCCCGAAAACCTTCCGATAACCAAATGAAGCCATCCTATATATCAATCTTCGTTTCCGGAGCATTCTGGAAAGCCTCGTGACGTCCGTGATCTCATCCGGGACTCCGAACAACATTCAGTAACCACACATATAACTCAACTATACTAAAACATCATCGAACCTTAAGTGTGCAGACCCTGCGGGTTCGAGAACTATGTAGACATGCCCCGAGGTACTCCTCGGTCAATATCCAATAGCAGGACCTGGATGTCCATATTGTATCCTACATATTCTCCGAAGATCTTATCGGTTGAACCTCAGTGTCAAGGATTCATATGATCCCGTCTGTCATTCCCTTTGTCCTTCGGTATGTTACTTGCCCGAGATTCGATCGTCGGTATCCGCATACCTATTTCAATCTCGTTACCGGCAAGTCTCTTTACTCGTTCCGTAATACAAGATCCCGTGACATACACTTAGTCACATTGCTTGCAAGGCTTTTGTGTGATGTTGTATTACCGAGTGGGCCCCAAGATACCTCTCCGTCACACGGAGTGACAAATCCCAGTCTTGATCCATACTAACTCAACGGACACCTTTGGAGATACCTGTAGAACACCTTTATAGTCACCCAGTTACGTTGCAACGTTTGATGCACACAAGGTATTCCTCTGGTGCCAGTGAGTTATATGATCTCATGATCATAGGAACAAATACTTGTCACGCAGAAAACAATAGCAATAATACGACACGATCAATATGCTACGTTCATAGTTTGGGTCTAGTCCATCACATGATTCTTCTAATGATGCGATCCAGTTATGAAGTGACAACACTTGCACATAGTCAGAAAACCTTGACTATCATTGATCAACTGGCTAGCCAACTAGAGGCTTGCTAGGGACATCGTTTTGTCTATGTATCCACACATGTATCTATGTTTTCATTCAATACAATTATAACATGGATAATAAATGATTATTATGAACAAGGAAATATAATAATAACTAATTTATTATTGCCTCTAGGGCATATTTCCAACAGTCTCCCACTTGCACTAGAGTTAATAATCTAGTTCACATCACCATGTGATTTTAACGAATCCAACCCCCATATAGTTCTGGGGTACGATCACGCTTTGCTTGGAGAGAGGTTTTAGTCAACGGTTCTAAATCTCTCAGATCCGTGTGTGCTTTACAAATCTTTATGTCATCTTATAGATGCTGCTACTACGTGCTATTCGGAAATACTCCAAATATCTACTCTACTATACGAATCCATTTTACTACTCATAGTTATTTGGATTTGTGTCAAAGCTTGCATCAACGTAATCCTTTACGACGAACTCTTTAACCACCTCCATAATCAAAAAAATTTCCTTAGTCCATCAGTTACTAAGGATAACTTTGACCGTTGTTCAGTGATTCAATCCTGGATCACTCTCTGTACCTCTTAACAGACTTGTGGCAAGGCACACATCAGGTGCGGTACACATCATGGCATATTGTAGAGTCTACGGCTAAGGCATAGGGGATGACCTTTGTCCTTTCTCTTTCTTCTGCCGTGGTCGGGCTTTTGAATCTTACTCAAATTCACACCTTACAACACAGCCAAGAACTCTTTCTTGGCTGATCTATTTTGAACTCCTTCAAAAACTTGTCAAGGCATGCATTTCATTTGAAAGTTCTGCTTAGCATTTTGATCTATCTCCATAGATCTGATGCTCAATGTTCAAGTAGCTCTATCCAGGTCTTCCTTTGAAAAACCCCTTTCAAACAACCTTTATGCTTTAGAGAAATTCTACATTACTCCCGATCAACAATATGTCAACCACATATACTTATCAGAAATTCTATAGTGCTCCCACTCACTTCTTTGGAAATACAAGTTTCTCATAAACTTTGTACAAACCCAAAAGCTTCGATCATCTCATCAAAGCGTATATTCCAACTCCGAGATGCTTGCACCAGTCCATAGAAGGATCGCTGGAGCTTGCATACTTGTTAGTATCCTTAGGATCGAAAAAACCTTCTGGTTGTATCACATACAACCTTTCCTCAAGGGAACCGTTGAGGAAACAATGTTTTGACATCCTATGTGCAATATTTCATAAATAATGCAGCAACGACTAACATAATTCCAACATACTTTTAGCATCGCTACGAGTGAGAAAGTCTCATCATAGTCAACTCTTTGATCTTGTCGGAAACATTTTTGCGACAAGTCGAGCTTTTCTTAATAGTGACTTTTCACCATCATCGTCTGTCTTCCTTTTAAAGATCCATATTTACTCAATAGTCTTATGAACATCAAGTAGTTCTTCCAAAGTCTACATGGATTCTCTCTCAGATTTCATGGCCTCCAGCCATTTGTCAGAATGTGGGCCCACCATCGCTTCTCCATAGCTCGTAGGTTCATTATTGTTCAACAACATGACCTCCAAGACAGGGTTACCCTACCACTCTGTAGTAGTACGCGACCTTGTCGACCTGCGAGGTTTGTAGCAACTTGATCCGAAGCTCAATGATCATCATCATCAGTTTCCACTTCAATTGGTGTAGGCGCCATAGGAACATCTTCCTGCGCCTTGCTACACACTGGTTGAAGTGACGGTTCACTAACCTCATCAAGTTCCACCACCCTCCCACTCAATTCTTTCAAGAGAAACCTTTCCTCGAGAAAGGACCCGTCTCTAGAAACAAACACTTTGCTTCCAGATCTGAGATAGAAGATGTATCCACTATTTTGGATATCCTATGAAGATGCATTTATCCGCTTTGGGTTCGAGCTTATCAGACTGAAACTTTTTCACATAAGCGTCGCAGCCCCAAACTTTGAAGAATTGACAACTTAGGTTCCTCGAGACCATAGTCTATACTGTGTCATCTCAACAGAAATACGCGGTGCCCTATTTAAAGTGAATGTGGTTGTCTCTAAAGAATAACCAATAAACTATAGTGGTAATTCGATAAGAGACATCATAGTATGCACCATATCAAAATAGGGCGTAGCTATGACGTTCGGACACACCATCACACTATGGTGTTCTAGGTGGCAAGAATTGCGAAACAATTTCCACATTGTCTTAACTGTGTACCAAAATTTGCAACTCAGACATTCATCTCTATGATCATATCGTAGACAGTTTATCCTCTTGTCACGACGATCTTCACTCTGAAATAGCTTTGAACTTTTCAATATTTCAGACTTGTGATTCATCAAGTAAATACTCGCGTATATACTCAAATCGTTAGTGAAGTAAGAGCATAACGATATCCACTGCGTGCCTCGTCACTCATTGGACTGCACACATCAAAAATGTATTACTCCCAACAAGTTACTCTCTTGTTTCATGTGGCATGATTTGCATGTCTCAAGTGATTCAAAATCAAGTGAGTCCAAACGATCCATCTCTATGGAGCTTCTTCATGAATTTATACCAATAGGTATGGTTTGCATGTCTCAAACGTTTCAAAAATGAGTGAGTACAAAGATCCATCAGCATGGAGCTTCTTCATGCATTTTATACCAACATGACTCAAGTGGCAGTGCCACAACTAAGTGCTACTATCATTATTAGTCTGTATCTATTGGCACCAATATTCTGAACATGTGTAACACTACGACCGAGATTCTATAAACCATTGATGGTAATTATTCAAGCAAATAGAATAAATATTGTTCTCTTTAAATGAATAATCGCATTGCAATAAACGCGATCCAATCATGATCATGCTCAACGCAAACACCAAATAACAATTATTTAGGTTTTACCACCAATCCCGATGATAGAGGGAGCGTGCGATGTTTGATCACATCAACCTTGGAAACACTTCCAACACTTATCGTCACCTCGCCTTTAGCTAGTCTCCGTTTATTCCGTAGCTTTTATTTCCAGTTACTAATCACTTAGCAACCGAATCGGTATCCAATACCCTCGTGCTACTAGGAGTACTAGTAAAGTACACATCAATTTCATGTATATCAAATATACTTTGTTGATTTTGCCAGTCTTCTTATCTACCAAGTATCTAGGGTAGCTCCGCCTCAGTGACCGTTTCCCTTATAACAGAAGCACTTAGTCTCGGGTTTGGGTTCAATCTTGGGTTTCTTCATTAGAGCAGCAACTGGTTTTTCGCTTCATGAAGTATCCCTTCTAGCCCTTTCCCTTCTAGAAACTAGTGGTTTTACTAACCATCAACAATTGATGCTCCTTCTTGATTTCTACTTTCGCAGTGTCAAACATTGCGAATCGCTCAAGGATCATCATATCTATCCTTGATATGTTGTAGTTCATCACTAAGCTCTAGCAGCTTAGTGGCAGTGACTTTGGAGAACCATCACTATCTCATCTGGAAGATTAACTCCCACTTGATTCAAGCGATTGTTGTACTCACACAATCTGAGAACATGCTCAATGATTTGAGCTTTTCTCCTTTACTTTGTAGACAAAGAATCTTGTCATAGGTCTCATACCTCTCAACAAGGGCACGAGCATGAAATCTCAATTTCATCTCTTATAACATCTCTTATGTTCCGTGACGTTTTCAAAAACATCTTCGGCGCCTTGCTTCTAAGCCATTAAGTATTACACACTGAACTATCACGTAGTCATAAAAAATGTGAATGTCAGATGTTCGCAACATCCACAGACGACGCTCGAGGTGCAGCACACCGAGTGGTGCATTAAGGACATAAACATTCTGCGCAGCAATGAGGACAATCCTCAGTTTTACGGACTCAGTCCGCAAAGTTGCTACTATCAACTTTCAACTAAATTTTCTCTAGGAACATATAAAAATAGTGGAGCTATAGCGGAAGCTACATCATAATTCGCAAAGACCATTAGACTATGTTCATGATAATTAGTTCAATTCATCATATTAATTAAGAACTCCCACTCAAAAAGTACATCTCTCTAGTCATTTGAGTGGTACATGATCCAAATTCACTAACTCAAGTCCGATAATCACGTGAATTGAGAATAGTTTCAGTGGTAAGCATCTCTATGCTAATCATATCAACTATACGATTCATGCTCGACCTTTTGGTCTCATGTGTTCCGAGGCCATGTATGCACATGCTAGGCTCGTCAAGCTTAACCTGAGTGTTCCGTGTGTGCCACTGTTTTGCACCCGTTGTACGTGAACGTTGAGTCTATCACACCCGATCATCACGTGGTGTCTCGAAATGACGAACTATCGCAACGGTGCACAGTCGGGGAGAACACAATTTCTTCTTGAAATTTTAGTGAGAGATCACCTCATAAATCTACCGTTGTTCTAAGCAAAATAAGGTGCATAAAAGGATTAACATCATATGCAATTCATAAGTGACATGATATGGCCATAATCATGTGCTTCTTGATCTCCATCACCAAAGCACCGACACGATCTTCTTGTCACCGGCGCCACACCATGATCTCCATCATCATGATCTACATCAACGTGTCGCCATCGAGGTTGTCATGATACTTATGCTATTACTACTAAAGCTACATCCTAGCAATATAGTAAACACATCTGCAAACACAAATGTTAGTTTAAAGACAACCCTATGGCTCCTGCCGGTTGCCGTACCATCGACGTGCAAGTCGATATTAACTATTACAACATGATCATCTCATACATCCAATATATCACATCACATCATTGGCCATATCATATCACAAGCATACCCTGCAAAAACAAGTTAGACGTCCTCTAATTTGTTGTTGCATGTTTTACGTGGCTGCTATGGGTATCTAGTATGATCACATCTTAGTTACGCAAAAACCACAACATAGATGTGCAGATTGCTATTTAACCTCTCCAAGGAGCGCCTCGGTCGAAACCAATTCAACTAAAGTTGAAGAAACTGACACTCGCCAGTCATCTTTATGCAACAAGGTTGCATGTCAATCGATGAAACCAGTCTTTCATAAGCGTACAAATAATGTCGGTCCGGGCCGCTTCAATCCAACAATACCGCCTAATCGAGAAAAGACTAAGGAGGGCAGCAAATCGAACATCACCGTCCACAAAACCCTTTGTGTTCTACTCGAGATAACATCTACGCATGAACCTAGCTCATGATGCCACTAATGGGCAACGTTGCATGGGAAACAAAAAATTTCCTACGCACATGAAGACCTATCATGGTGATGTCCATCTACGAGAGGAGATTTGGATCTATGTACCCTTGTAGATCGCACAGCAGGAAGCGTTAAGAAATGCGGTTGATGTAGTGGAACGTCTTCACGTCCCTCGATCAGCCCCACGAACCGTCCCGCAATCCGTTCCGATCTAGTGCCGAACGGACGGCACCTCCGCGTTCAGCACACGTATAGCTCGATGATGATCTCGGCCTTCTTGATCCAGCAAGCAATATGGAGAAGTAGATGAGTTCTTCGGCAGCATGATGACGCTCCGGTGGTGGTGATGATCTACTCCTGCAGGGCTCCGCCCGAGCTCCGCAGAAATACGATCTAGAGGTAAAACTATGGTGTCTAGATCTGAGTTGCACATGGTAAACATTGTCTCAAATCAGCCCTAGACCACCACAATATATAGTAGGGAGGGGGAGGAGGCTTTCCTTGAGGGTCAAACCCTCAAGTGTGCGCCGGCTAGGAGGAGAGGAGGAGTCCTACTCCAATTAGGATTGGAAAGTGGAGTCCTTCTCTTCCTTCCCACCTCCCTTTTTTTCCTTTCTTTGGTTTTCTTCTTATGGCACCAAGGCCCTCTTGGGCTTTCCCACTAGCCCACTAAGGGATGGTGTGCCACCCTAGGGCTATTGGGCTTCCCCCGGGTGGGTTGACCCCCTCCCGGTGAACTTCCGGAACCCATTCATCACTCCCGGTACAATCCCGGTAATGCACGAAAACCTTCCGGTAACCAAATGAAGCCATCCTATATATTTATCTTTGTTTCCGGAACATTCCGGAAACCCTCGTGACGTCCGTGATCTCATCCAGGACTCCGAACAACATTCGGTAACCACACATATAACTCAACTATACTAAAACATCATCGAACCTTAAGTGTACAGACCCTGCGGGTTCGAGAACTATGTAGACATGCCCCGAGGTACTCCTCGGTCAATATCCAATAGCGGGACCTGGATGCCCATATTGGATCCTACATATTCTCCGAAGATCTTATCGGTTGAACCTCAGTGTCAAGGATTCATATAATCCCGTATGCCATTCCCTTTGTCCTTCGGTATGTTACTTGCCCGAGATTCGATCGTCGGTATCCGCATACCTATTTCGATCTCATTACCGGCAAGTCTCTTTACTCGTTCCGTAATACAAGATCCCATGACTTACACTTAGTCATATTGCTTGCGAGGCTTGTGTGTGATGTTGTATTACCGAGTGGGCCCCGAGATACCTCTCCGTCACACGGAGTGACAAATCCCAGTCTTGATCCATACTAACTCAATGGACACCTTCGGAGATACCTGTAGAACACCTTTATAGTCACCCAGTTACGTTGCGACGTTTGATGCACACAAGGTATTCGTCCGGTGCCAGTGAGTTATATGATCTCATGGTCATAGGAACAAATACTTGACACACAGAAAACAATAGCAATAAAACGACACGATCAATATGCTATGTTCATAGTTTGGGTCTAGTCCGTCACATGATTCTCCTAATGACGTGATTTAGTTATCGAGTGACAACACTTGCACATAGTCACAAAACCTTGACTATCATTGATCAACTGGCTAGCCAACTAGAGGCTTACTAGGGAAAATGTTTTGTCTATGTATCCACACATGTATCTATGTTTTCATTCAATACAATTATAGCATGGATAATAAACGATTATTATGAACAAGGAAATATAATAATAACTAATTTGTTATTGCCTCTAGGTCATATTTCCAACTGCACGATGATGGAGATCATGGTGCGGCACCCGGGACGTTGGAGATCATGTCGGTGCTTTGGTGATGGAGATCAAGAAGCACAAGTTCATGGCCATATGATACGTCCCAAGCGTATCTATAATTTCTGTTTGTTCCATGATCTTTTGGGTGACATTGTTATATGTTTTGCTACACTTTTATACCTTTTTACACATATTTGGAATAACCTACTAACATAGTGCACCTAGTGCCAGTTTCTGTGTGCTGATGTCTTGTTTTTGGAGGGACTTTTACCCCAATTTACAGACTCCCAAAAATCCCAAGAAAAATATATAAAAATCAGCATGACGGAATCTTCACGAGCACCAAAGGTGGGCCAGAGGGGAGCCAGGGCCTGCCCAAGCGGCCTCCCTGCGCAGCCCCCTCCTGGCCGCACCACCAGATCGCCTGGGTGGGACCCACGCCCTCTGGTGCCCTCCTTCGGCCTATATTTACCTCTTCGATAGGAAACCCTTCCATGATATCCAGAATCGCGAATGTCTCCATCGTTCCGCCGCAGCAGCGCTCCCGAGATTAGGAGCGCCAGAAGACCTCTTCCAAACACCCTGCCGGAGGGAGGATTGACCTCCGAGAGCTTCTCCACCACCATGGACGCTTCCCGGACATGCCGTGAGTAGTCCTCCTTGGACCATGGGTCCATGACCAGTAGCTATATGATGTCTTCTCTCCAATCATGTGCTTCAATGTTTAGCCCTTGTGAGCTGCCCTACATGATCAAGGCATCTATGTAATTTACCTGATGTTGCTATGCTTGGTTTGTTGGGATCTGATGAATTATGAGATTATGTTCAGATTGTGATGAGTTATATATTTCGTTATCCTTTTATATTATGTTCTTGAGTAATTCATGCATGTTCTCCTTTGCTTTTTATTGCTTTGGCCGAGTAGTAGATTGTAACTCCAAGAGGGAGCGTTATGCATGATTGTGGGTTCATGCCCCCTGATGTCTAGCTTGAGTGACAGAAACATGAGACTAGGGGATGTGTTGTTGCCACCAGGGAGAAAACAATGGTGCTTGTGACCACAGTTTCAAGTATTGTTTACCTTACGCAAAGTTCGTTAATGCAGTTGTCCATTGCTTTGAGTTTACACTTTGGGTGGGGCTCGCAACTTAATACCAGCGAGATGTTCTGGATAGATATCTCAAGGTGGATGATTAGAGAGTAGATGCTGATGAATAAACGGTCTACTTGTCTTGGCGTACTGCCCATTACTTTTGAGCCTCTAACTTTCTAGTAGCATGATTAGCATTGCGGTGCGTTTATAATGCTGTCAATTGCCCAGCTGTAATTTGTTTACCGAGCATAGTTGTTTATCGTCTTTTGGGAGAGAGACATCACTAGTGAACATCATGGGACTCTGGTCCATATTACCACCATTGTTTACACCTCCACCATTTACTGCTTTTATTTAATTTTCCATTGCAATCACTATCACTATTCCCGCTTGTGTTTCGAAAGTTGTCAGAATCGCGACTCAAGTCTTAGAATCTTACGACCTTACGATCCAAACTAGCCCCTCCGATTCTACGATTTTGCTCATAGAATCTAAGTTTCTACGATCCTGGTAGTTAAGATTCTATGATTCACGATCCTACGAATAGAGTTCCAATCCGATTCAGAATCTCGATTCTGACAACTTTGTTGATCCTTTGCAAACTACAAGGCCGGAGAGATTGACAACCTCTCTATACTCGTTGGGAGCAAAGTTATTTGTTGTGTGTGCAGGTCCACGTCTTCTGCTAGCGCCAGAGCGGCGGCCACCTACTTTTTGATCCTCGAAGTCGCCATGGTTCGATAAACCTTAGAGTCCCCGTGTAAGGGAAATCTATTGCTGACTACATCTCCACCTTCCATTTGGGGTAACCAACGAGGGGCGAGAAGTATATCCATCAACTCGTCATCAAGCAAATTTCTGGCGCTGTTGCCGGGGACTCCAGTCTTCAAGATAGGGGAGTTGCATGCTATCTTTTACCTTTTCTTTTAGTCTTGTTAGTTTGCTTTCTAGTTTTTTGCTTTAGAGTCTTATACCAAAAACCACAAAAAAATTAGTTGCTTTGTTCTTGCTTGTTGTTGCTGCTATGGGTTCCACTGAGAACACCAAGTTGTGTGACTTCATTAGTCAGAACAACAATGACTTTATCTGCACTCCTATTGCTGCTCCCGCCACTTGGGCGACCTCCTATGAGATTAAACCTGCTTTACTGAACCTTGTTATGAAAGATCAATTCTCTGGTGGTGGAGACGATGCTGCTTTGCACTTGAATAATTTTGTTGAGCTTTGTGATATGCAAAAATATAAAGAAGTAGATGGTGATATTGTTAAACTTAAGCTTTTCCCTTTCTCCTTGAGAGGAGGAGCTAAAGTGTGGCCTCAATCTTTGCCTAGGAATAGCATAGATTCTTGGGATAAGTGCAAAGATGCTTTTATTGGGAAGTATTACCCGCCTGCTAAGATTATACAGTTAAGAAGTAACATTATGAATTTTAGGCAACTGGATAATGAACACGTTGCCCAAGCTTGGGAACGTATGAAATCTCTTGTTAAGAATTGCCCTACACATGGTTTGACTACTTGGATGGTCATCCAAACTTTCTATGCAGGATTGAACTTTACCTCGCGGAATCTGTTGGACTCGACCGCGGGTGGAACCTTTATGTCAACTGCACTTGGTGCTGCCATGAAGCTATTGGACGAGATGATGACAAATTATTCTCAATGGCACACCGGGAGAGCTCCAACAGGTAGGAAGGTAAACTCTATTGAGGAGATCTCCTCCCTTAATGTTATGGTTGACATGATCATGACTTTACTTACTAAGCAAGCTCCTATAGATCCTCATGATGTTCCTTTAAATTCTTTGGTTGCTCAAGAAATAGAGCAAGTTGATGTTAATTTTATCTCTAGGAACAACTTTAATAATAATGCCTATAGGAGTAATTTTGGTAGGAATCCTAGACCATTCCCATCCAACAACTATGGGAACAATAACACTTATCCTAGCACCAAAAACTCCACTTCTGAATTAGAGAGCATGCTTAAAGACTTTATCACTTCTCAAAAAGCCTTCAACAAGAGTGTAGAAGAGAAATTAGAAAAAATAGATAGTCTCTCTTTGAAGGTAGACAACATAGCTCATGATGTAGATATGCTTAAAATTAGAACTTCCCCCTCGAGGAAAGGAAAACCACACCCATGAATGTTATCCAAGTCCAAATTAATGAGAACATAAGAATGCTAGCCAAACTTAAGGATAGATGGGCTAGAGAAAAAGAAGAGGAAGATAGGATTAAAAGCCTTCCTACACACACTACCCTTGCTACCATACAAGTTGTTGAGGATCTCAAAACTATTAGCACCCATCACATCCCTAGTCCCAATGGACCTATTAATGGTGATGCTAATACCTCAACTTTAGGACAAAAAGGTCCTTTGAACTTAGAGACTACCAAAAGAATGAGCTTAGATGACATCACCACCACTTTAATTAATGGTATTAATCTTGATTGTGATAATTGTAATCTTTCCGAAGTTATCACCCTTTTGCAAAGAATGGCTAAAGACCCCCACACTAGTACACTCAATATTGCCTTCACCGAGCATATTACCAATGCTCTTATCAAAGCTAGGTAGGAGAAGCTCAAGCTAGAGACTTCTATTCCTAGAAAACTAGAAGATGGTTGGGATCATATGGTCAAGATTAAATTGAATAATCTCTCTTGCTTTGCTTTTTGTGATGTTGGAGCTAGTGCCTCCGTTATGCCCAAAAGGATGTATGATATGCTTGATTTGAAACCTTATGATCAATGTTTTTTTGGTGTTCGTCTTGTCGATTCTTCCATAAAGAAATCTTTAGGGAGAATTGATGATGTGCTTATTGTTGCCAGTGATAATTATGTTCCCGTTGATTTTCTTATTATGGACATTGAGTGTGATCCCTCATGTCCAATTATTTTGGGATGTCCTTTTCTCCGCACCGGATGTGCTATCATTGACATGAAAGAAGGGACCATTAGATTCCAATTTCCCCTTAAAAAGGGAATGGAACACTTCCCTCGAAAGAAGATTAAGTTACCTTATGAGTCTGTTATTCGGGCAAGTTATTTGTTATGGAGTTGATAATTGCATCATGCCTAGTTCAAAGGCATAAAAAAGCGCTTGTTGGGAGGGAACCCAATTTGTTTTTTACTTTCAGTTTTAGCGGTCTTGATGCTTGTTACTACTGTAGAAACATCATTGTATCTTATTTTCAAGTTTTGTGCCAAGTTTTAGCCTCCGATTGCAAGAAATTTCAAAAGTTGTGACATGCTGTCCAGAAACAAATTATGTCTGACTGACGGAAAAATTCGCCAAAAACACCAGATCATCTTTTTGATCTGAAGTTTTTTGACAGTATGATCTATGACAAATTAAAAGATCCCAAAGAGGACAAATGAAAAGATCCCAAGGAGGACAAATGAGAGATAAATAGAAAGAGCCAAAGAGGCCACACAAATAAATAAAAAAAGAGAGAAAGAAAGGAAAAAAAGAAATAAAAAGAGAGAAGGGGGCAACACTGCTATTCCTTTTGAAAGATCCACACTCGTACTCCATTGTTATATTTGTACTCCATAGAGATTATCATTCATGCATAACTATGTGGGGACCCTTACACTATAGAACTTGGCTTGTATATTCCAATGATGAGCCTCCTCAAATGAGCTCTAGGTCTTCATGAGCAAGCAAGTTGGATGCATCCCCACTAGTTCCATTGGAGAGCTTACCTTAGCTCATATGTGCATCCGTTGCATGGCACATCATATCTATCATTTGGCTTTCTCTCGCCTATGGTTGTCCTCATTAATGTGAGCCTTTCACACCTTTTTGTCTTCCTTCCCCATAATTATTCCCTTTGCCATCCTAAGTGTCAACATATCTTGCTTGCGCTCATCCATTGGATGAGGGCTCATAGTCGAAAGGGACAGGATCATTTTGATTTGTGCCTGACTAGTGGTCTGGGGATGAGTCAAAATAAGATTCCGAAGGAGACCAAGTGTGAAGTTTTAGTAGATTGAGTTCTCAATTAAACTACAAAATATTGTTGTGCTCTAAACCCATCTCCCACTTCTTGCACGCAAACACCATTTGGAGACATTCGAGTCACGGACAACGAGAGCTCTTGCACCTTTATGTTCTTACTTTACTATTTTCAATACTAAATATAGACTCTTGCTTGTTATTGTCTTGACTTGAATTGCATATCTTACTTGCTTTACTTTGAAGTTATTATATGTGTGTTAGCGTGTCACCACATAAATTATTTGTGTTATCATTTACCTACTCGAGGACGAGCAGGAATTAAGCTTCGGGATGTTGATACGTCCAAAATGTATCTACAATTTCTGCTTGTTTCATGATCTTTTGGGTGACATTGTTATATGTTTTGCTACACTTTTATACCTTTTTACACATATTTGGACTAACCTACTAACTCAGTGCACCCAGTGCCAGTTTCTGTCTGCTGATGTCTTTTTTTTGCACGAACTTTTACCCCAATTTACAAAGTCCCAAAAATCCCAAGAAAAATATATAAAAATCAGCGTGACGGAAGCTTCATGAGCACCAAAGGTGGGCTAGAGGGGAGCCGCGGCCTGCACAGGTGGCCTCCCTGCGCGACCGCCTTCTGGCCGCGCCACCAGGTCGCCTGGGTGGGGCCCACACCCTTTGGTGCGCTCCTTTGACCTATATTTACCTCTCCGATAGGAAAGCCTTCCATCATATCCAGAATCGCGAATTTCTCCATCGTTCCGCTGCCGCAGCGCTTCTGAGATCGGGAGCGTCACGAGACCTCTTCCCGGCACCCTGCCGGAGAGAGGATTGACCTCCGGGAGCTTCTCCACCGCAATGGATGCTTCCCGGACGTGCCGTGAGTAACCCGAAGGTTTTGTCGATCCAGAGAATGCGGACAAAGTGTGCAAGCTCCACCGATCCATTTATGGACTGGTGCAAGCATCTCGGAGTTGGAATCAACGCTTTGATGAGGTGATCAAGGTTTGGATTTATACAAGTTTTTGGGGAAGCTTGTATTTACAAGAAAGTGAGTGGGAGCTCTATAGCGTTTCTAATATTATATGTGGATGACATATTGTTGATTGGAAACAATGTAGAGTTACTGGAAAGCGTAAAGGATTACTTGAATAAAAGATTTTCAATGAAGGACCTAGGAGAAGCTGCTTACATATTGGGCATAAAGATCTATAGAGATAGGTCAAGGCGCCTAATAGCTCTTTCACAAAGCACAGACCTTGATAAAGTTTTGAAGAAGTTCAAAATGGAACACTCCAAGAAGGAGTTCTTGCCTGTGTTACAAGGTATAAAGTTGAGTAAGACTCAATGTCCGGTAACTGCAGAAGATAGAGAAAAGATGAGTGTCATCCCCTATGCTTCAACCATAGGGTCTATCATAAATGCAATGCTGTGCACAAGACCGGATGTCAGCCAGGCCATAAGTATGGCAGGAAGGTTTGAAAGTGATCCAGGAGTGGAGCACTGGGCGGTGGTCAAGAATATTCTGAAGTGCCTGAAAAGGACTAAGGAAATGTTTCTCGTTTATGGAGGTGACGAAGAGCTCGTCGTAAAGGGTTACGACGATGCAAACTTTGACACTCATCCAGATGACTCTAAGTCTCAAACCGGATACGTATTTATTCTTAACGGGGGTGCGGTAAGCTGGTGCATGATACGTCCATTTTGCATCATGCTTTTATGTTGATATTTATCGCTTTTTGGGCTGTTATTTCACTTCACGGTACAATACTTATGCCTTTTCTCTCTTATTTTGCAAGGTTTACATGAAAAGGGAGAATGCCGACAGCTGGAATTCTGGCCTGAAAAAGGAGCAAGTTTGAGATACCTATTCTACGCAACTCCAAACGCCGTATAAATCAACGAGGATTTTTTTCGGGAATTATAAAAAATACCGGGCCGAAGAAGTGCCAGAGGGGCGCCAGCAGGTGGCCACAAGCCTGCTAGGCGCGACCACCCCCTGGCCGCGCCTAGGGGGATTGTGGGCACCCAGCTGGCCCTCTGGCCCCCCTCTTCTGCTATATGAAGGGTTTCGTCTAGAAAAAAATCAAGAGGAAGCTTTTTCGTGGATTCACCGCCGCCACGAGGCGGAACTTGAGCAGAACCAATCTAGAGCTCCGGCAGGACGATCCTGTCAGGGAAACTTCCCTCCCGGAGGGGGAAATCGTCGCCATCGTCATCACCAACACTCCTCTCATCGGAGGGGACTCGTCACCATCAACATCTTCATCAGCACCATCTCATCTCCAAACGCTAGTTCATCTCTTGTAACCAATCTCCGTCTCGTGACTCCGATTGGTACTTGTAAGGTTGCTAGTAGTGTTAATTACTCTTTGTAGTTGATGCTAGTTGGATTACTTGATGGAAGAGTTTATGTTCAGATCCTTAATTCTACTCATTACCTCTCTGGTCATGAATATTATTATGCTTTGTGAGTAGTTACTTTTGTTCCTGAGGACATGGGACAAGTCATGCTAATAGTAGTCATGTGAATTTGATATTCGTTCGATATTTTGATGTGTTGTATGTTATTTTTCCTCTAGTGGTGTTATGTGAACATCGACTACATAACACTTCACCATTATTTGGGCCTAGAGGAAGGCATTGGGAAGTAGTAAGTAGATGATGGGTTACTAGAGTGACAGAAGCTTAAACCCTAGTTTATGTGTTGCTTCGTAAGGGGCTGATTTGGATCCACTAGTTTAATGCTATGGTTAGACTTTGTCTTAATTCTTCTTTCATAGTTGCGGATACTTGCGAGAGGGGTTAATCATAAGTGGGATGCTTGTCCAAGTAAGGGCAGTACACAAGCACCGGTCCACCCACATATCAAACTATCAAAGTAACGAACGTGAATCATATGAACATGATGAAAACTAGCATGACAGAAATTCCCGTGTGTCCTCGGGAGCGTTTTTCCTCCTATAAGACTTTGTCCAGGCTTGTCCCTTGCTACAAAAGGGGTTGGGCCACTTTGCTGCACCGTTGCTACTTTTTTTACTTGTTGCTTGCTACGAATCATCTCACCACACAATCACTTGTTACCGATAATTTCAGTGCTTGCAGATTTTACCTTATTGAAAACCACTTGTCAGATCCTTCTGCTCCTCGTTGGGTTCGACACTCTTACTTATCGAAAGGACTACGATTGATCCCCTATACTTGTGGGTCATCAAGACTCTTTTCTGGCGCCGTTGCCGGGAGTGAAGCGCCTTTGGTAAGTGGAACTTGGTAAGAAAACATTCATATAGTGTGCTGAAATTTATTGTCACTTGTCACTATGGATACTAATCCTTTGAGGGGCTTGTTCGGGGTATCTTCACCTCGAACAAAAGCACAAAGAGTTGCTCCTCAACCTGTTGCACCTACTGAAAATATTTGCTTTGAATTTCCTTCGGGTATGCTTGAGAAACTGCTGGCTAATCATTTTACAGGAGATGGAACATCACATCGAGACTTGCATCTAATCTATGTAGATGAAGTTTGTGGTTTATCTAAGCTTGCAGTTTGCCCGAGGATGAGGTCAAGAAGAAGGTATTTACTTTATCTTTGAAGGATAAGGCGTTGACATGGTATAGGCTATGTGATGATACTGGATCATGGGACTACAATCAGTTGAAATTGGAATTTCATCAAAAGTTTTATCCTATGCATTTAGTACATCGTGATCGGAATTATATTTATAATTTTTGGCCTCATGACAGAGAAAGCATCGCTCAAGCTTGGGGGAGGCTATGCTATGTTATATTCATGCCCCAACCATGAGCTCTCGAGAGAAATTATCATTCAGAACTTCTATGCTTGACTTTCTCATGATGATCGCACCATGCTTGACACTTCTTGTACCGGTTCTTTTATGAAGAGAGATATTGACTTCAGATGCAATTTATTGGAGAGAATTAAACGCAACTCTGAAGATTGGGAGCTTGAAGAAGGTAAGGAGTTAGGTATGAATTTCAAGTTTGATTGCGTTAAATTCTTTGTTGAAACAAATACTTTTTGTGACTTTAGCGCTAAGTATGGACTTGACTCTGAGATAGTAGCTTCACTGTGTGAATCTTTTGCTGCTCATATTGATCTCCCCAAAGAGAAGTGGTTTAAATATCCTCCTCCTTTAGAAGTCAATGTAGTTAAACCCAATCCAGTTGAAGAGAAAGTCATTGCCTACAATGATCCTATTGTTCCCAGTGCTTACATTGAGAAACCACCTTTCCCTGTTAGGGTGAAGGATCATTCTAAAGCTTCAACTGTGATATGTAGAGGCTATATTAGAACACCTACACCCCTGATCAAATTAGAGTTGAACCTAGCATTACTATTATCAATGATCTTCTGTCCGACGATGTTGAGGGACATAATATTCACTTTTGTGAAGATGCTGCTAGAATTGCTAAACCTCACGCTAGAGACAAACATAGGCCTGTTGTTTCTGTTAAGATAGGAGATCATTGTTATCATGGTTTATGTGACGTGGGTGCTAGTGTTAGTGCAATACCTCAATCCTTATATGATGAAATCAAAGACGAGATTGCACCTGTTGAGATAGAACCCATTGATGTCACTATTCAGCTTGCCAATAGAGATACTATCTGCCCTGTGGGAATTGTTAGGGATGTTGAAGTCTTGTGTGGTAAAACGAAGTATCCTGCTGATTTCCTCGTTCTTGATACCACTCAAGATAGCTTTTGTCCCATCATATTTAGTAGACCTTTTCTCAATACTGTCAATGCTCATATTGACTGTGAGAAGCAAACTGTCACTGTTGGCTTTGAAGGTGTGTCGCACGAGTTCAATTTCTCCAAGTTTGGTAGACAACCTCATGAAAAGGAGTTGCCTAGTAAGGATGAAACTATTGCCTTAGCTTCTATTGTCGTGCCTCCTACTGATCCCTTAGAGCAATACTTGCTTGGGCATGAAAATGAAAGGGATGAAATAGATAGAGTTGTCTTAGAACAATATCCCATCCTTAAGAATAATCTGCCTGTTGAACTGCTTGGGGATCCACCCCCACCAAAGGGTATTCCTGTGTTCGAGCTTAAACAGTTGACAGATACTCTTAAGTATGCTTATCTTGATTAAAAAGATATATATCCTGTTATTATTAGTGCTAGCCTCTTAGAGCATGAAGAAAAGAAGTTACTAAAAACTCTAAGGAAGCACCGTGCTGCTATTGGATATACTCTTGATGATCTTAAGGGCATTAGTCCCACTCTATGCCAGCACAAAATCGAAACTGATCCTGATTCCAAACCAGTTGCTGATCATCAAAGGAGATTAAATCCTAAGAAGAAAGAAGTAGTAAGAAAAGAAATACCAAAGCTCCTGGAAGCGGGTATTATCTATCCTGTTGCTCACAATGATTGGGTGAGTCCGGTGCATTGCATCCCTAAGAAGGGAGGCATTACCATTGTCCTAATGATAAGGATGAATTGATCCCACAGAGGATTATTACTGGCTATAGGATGGTGATCGATTTTAGGAAATTGAATAAAGCCACTAGGAAAGATCATTACCCTTTGCCTTTTATCGACCAAATGCTAGAAAGACTGTCTAAACACACACACTTCTGCTTTCTAGACAGTTATTCTAGTTTCTCCCAAATACTAGTTGCACAATCTGATCCGGAGAAAACCACTTTCACCTGCCCTTTCGGTACCTTTGCTTATAGACGTATGCCTTTTGGCTTATGTAATGCACCTGCCACCTTTCAAAGATGTATAATGGCTATATTCTCTGACTTTTGTGAAAGATTGTCGAGGTTTTCATGGATGACTTCTCCGTTTACGGGTCTTCCTTTGGTGATTGCCTCAGCAACCTTGATCGAGTCTTGCAGAGATGTAAAGACACCAACCTTGTCTTGAATTGGTAGAAGTGCCACTTTATGGTTAATGAAGGCATCGTCTTAGGACATAAAATTTCTGAAAGAGGTATTGAAGTCGATAAGGCCAAGGTTGATGCAATCGAGAAAATGCCATACCCCAGAGATATCAAAGGAATAAGAAGTTTCCTTGGTCATGCTGGTTTCTATAGAAGGTTCATTAAAGACTTCTCTAAGATTTCTAGGCCTCTTACCAATATCTTGCAAAAGGATATTCCTTTTGTTTTTGACGATGATTGTGAGGAAGCTTTCGAAATACTTAAGAAGGCTTTGATAAATGCACCTATTGTTCAACCCCCTGATTGGAACTTACCTTTTGAAATCATGTGTGATGCTAGTGATTATGTTGTTGGTGCTGTCCTAGGGCAAAGAGTTAATAAGAAGTTGAATGTTATTCACTATGCTAGTAAAACTCTAGACAGTGCCCAAAGAAACTATGCTACTACGGAAAAGGAGTTTTTAGCAGTCATGTTTGCATGTGAAAAGTTCAGGTCTTACATAGTTGATTCCAAAGTCACTATTCACACTGATCATGCTGCTATTAAGTACCTCATGGAGAAGAAAGACGCTAAACCTAGACTGATCAGATGGGTTCTCTTGCTACAAGAATTTGATTTGCACGTTGCCGACAGGAAGGGTGTTGATAACCCAGTAGCAGATAACTTGTCTAGGTTGGAGAACATTCTTGATGACCCACAACCTATTGATGATAGCTTTCCTGATGAGCAACTGAATGTCATCAATGCTTCACGTAGTGCACCGTGGTATGCTAATTATGCAAACTATATCGTTGCCAAATATATACCACCTAGTTTCACATACCAGCAAAAGAAGAAATTCTTCTTTGACTTGAGACATTACTTCTGGGATGATCCTCACCTTTATAAGGAAGGAGTAGATGGTGTTATTAGACGTTGTGTACCTGAACATGAACATGGACATATCCTACATAAGTGTCACTCCGAGGCCTACGGAGGACACCATGCGGGAGATAGAACTGCACACAAGGTATTGCAATCAGGTTTCTATTGGCCCACTCTCTTCAAGGATGCCCATAAGTTTGTCTTGTCTTGTGACGAATGTCAAAGAATAGGTAATATCGGTAAATGTCAGGAAATGCCTATGAACTATTCACTTGTCATTGAACCATTTGATGTCTAGGGCTTTGATTATATGGGACCTTTTCCAAAATCCAATGGGTATACTCATATGCTAGTTGCTATTGATTATGTCACTAAGTGGGTAGAAGCTATCCCTACTAGTAGTGCTGATCACAACACCTCTATCAGGATGCTTAAAGAAGTTATTTTCCCTAGATTTGGAGTCCCTAGATAACTAATGACCGACGATGGTTCACATTTCATTCATGATGCTTTCCGTAAAACGCTTGCTAAGTACGACGTCAACCATAGAATTGCGTATCCCTATCACCTTTAGTCAAGTGGTCAAGTAGAGATAAGCAATAGAGAGATTAAACTAATTCTGCAAAAGAATGTCAACATGTCTAGAAAGAATTGGTCTAAGAAGCTCGATGATGCACTGTGGGCTTATAGAACTGTCTATAAGAATCCCATGGGCATGTCTCTGTACAAAATGGTGTACGGTAAAGCATGTCATTTACCTCTTGAGCTAGAGCATAAAGATTATTGGGCAATCAAAGAGCTCAACTTTGATTTCAAACTTGCCGGTGAGAAGAGGTTATTTGAAATTAGCTCGCTGGATGAATGGAGAACTCAGGCATATGAGAATGCCAAGCTGTTCAAAGAAAAGGTTAGGAGGTGGAACGATAAGAGGATACAAAAGCGTGAGTTCAATGTAGGTGATTATGTCTTGCTATATAACTCTCGCTTAAGATTATTTGCATGCAAGATTCTCTCTAAATGGGAAGGTCCCTATATTGTTGAGGAAGTATATCGTTCCGGTGCTATCAAGATCAACAACACGGAAGGTAATTGTCCGAGAGTGGTAAATGGGCAGAGAATCAAGCATTATATCTCAGGTACTCCCATAAATGTTGAAAGCAATATTATCAATACCATAACACCGGAAGAATACCTAAGGGATATTTATCAGCTTGTTTCATACTCCGAAAACGAAGAGGTATGTGATTCAGTAAGGAAACAGACTCCAAAACTTTTCCAGTAGGAATTTTTCTCTGTTTTGGAATATTTGAAAAAATACAAAAATTGGAAGTAGTCCGAAAAGCGCGCGAGGAGGCGACGAGCCTACCAGGCGCGGACCCACCCCCTGGACGCGCCTGGGGGGCTTGCGGCCACCTCGTGCGCCTCCCGGACTCCGTTTTCGTGCGGAGTATCCTTCTGGTCTGGAAAAAATCATTATATATTCTCCGGTGAGGTCTGACCCGTGTATCACGTAGATTTCCTCTGGTTTTCGTTTCGAGCTTGTTTCTGTTGCAGATCTAGATCGCTATGACTTCCCCAAAAGCTTTGAAGGACAAGATCTTTGAGAAGGTCATCAATCCCTACCTCACGGGAGTGCTGCAACACCCTCAGTCTATCGAGATGCGTGAGGGGATGTTGCACATCCGTGATGTTGAGGGGCCCAAGAAGACCGGAAGCACGGAGACGAGGCTCGAAGCAATGGAGCAACAAGTCTTCAAGTGCCAAGGGATGGTGGAGCGTGGACTCAACGCCAACCACATGATGATCACGGAGTTCACCAACAAGCACATGATTGATGCCAATGACATTGGGAGGCACCTCTCCAGGCTCTATGACAGGATTGATCACCTTCAAGCCCAGATCTATGACCTGTAGAACCAAAACTGTTAGTATGAGTATAGATTTAAATCAATACGGTTGGCTGCAGATTTGAGGATTCCGGAGACTCGGTCATCTTTCCATGATGGAGCACCTATGCCTTGGAAGACGGAGGATCAAACTCATGTTGCAACAACTCCACCACCATCACCTCCAAAGGAAGACAACTGAACATGGGTATGGGCAATCCCCTTGGCTTGTGCCAAACTTGGGGGAGTTGCCCCGGTATCGTATCACCAACACATCTTTTGCCTTTACCTTTGTTTTAGTTTGTTCCTTTTCAGTTTTCTCTTTCTCTAGTAGATTAAAAGTCTTAGTGTTTTAGTCTTGAGTTTTTCTTTGTGTCACCCCCGATGTATTCGAGCTCGTGAGCCATATAATAAAGAGTGTCTTAGTTGAAGGGCTTTGCCTCTTGCCATGATCAAAAGAGTGAGAAAAGAACAAAAGCATGAAAGATCATGTAATGATCTTATGGGAAGTGATGGCTTCACACATAAAAAGAATGATGATTGAAACTTGTTGAGGGTAGACAAACGTAGACCTTGGTCATTGTTGCAATTAATAGGAAGTGATAAAGAAGGAGAGGTTCACATATAAATATATCATCTTTGACACCATCTATGATTGTGAACACTCACTAAACTATTGCATGCCTAGAAGTAGATGTTGGACAAGAAAGACAACATAATGAATTGTGTTTGCTTGGTTCCGAACAATGTTATATGATTAGAGATCCCTTAGCATGTGACGATTGCTTCCACCTAGCCAAAACTCTCGCACCGAGTAGAGATACTACTTGTGCATCCATAAACCTTCAACCCAGTTTTGCTATGAGAGTCCACCATACCTACCTATGGATTGAATAAGATCCCTCAAGTAAGTTTTCATTGGTGCAAGCTATAAAAATTGCTCCCTAATATGTACGATCTATTAGTGTGTGGAAAATAAGCTTTGCACGAACCTGTGATGAGGAAGACATAAAAGCGACAGACTGCATAATAAAGTTCTTTATCACAGGAGGCAATATAAAGTGACATTCCTCCGCACTAAGAGGACACGCATCCAAACCTCAAAAGCGCATGACAACCTCTGCTTCCCTCTGTGAAGGGCCTATCTTGTACCTTTACTTTTTTTTCCTTGAAAGAGTCATGGTGATCTTCACCAATTCCTTGTTTCGCCTTTATCTTGGCTAACGTAATATGCTTGGGAAATATCTATATTCATATGTCAACTTGGAAGTAAGTATTCATGAATTATTATTGTTAACATTACCCTTGAGGTAAGCAGTTGGGAGGCAAAACTATAAGCCCCTATCTTTCTCTGTTTCTAGCTGAAATTTTGATCTCATGAGTACCACATGAGTTGTAGCAATTGTAGAGAATGCAAAGATGATTGAGTATGTGGATTTGCTTTACAAGCTCTTATTTGACTCTTTCTGATGTTGTGATAAATTGCAATTGCTTCAATGACTAAAGGCTATCGGTTGTTACTTCTCGGTAAGGTTCTTGATCCATGCTTTACTTTGTGAAGGAATTGTCACTTTAGCATGAGAGATTATATGTTGGTATTGCTGTTCTAATCATGATCATGATGCATGCATGTTCGTATCTTGTTTTGTCGACACCTCTCTCCCTAAACATGTGGACATATTTATTGAGCTAGGCTTTCGCTTGAGGACAAGCGAGGTCTAAGCTTTGGGGAGTTGATACGTCCATTTTGCATCATGCTTTTATGTTGATATTTATCGCTTTTTGGGCTATTATTTCACTTCACGGTACAATACTTATGCCTTTTCTCTCTTATTTTGCAAGGTTTACATGAAGAGGGAGAATGCCAGCAGCTGGAATTCCGGCCTGAAAAAGGAGCAAGTTTGAGATACCTATTCTGCGCAACTCCAAACGCCGTAAAAATCAACGAATATTTTTTTCGGGAATTATTAAAAATACTGGGCTGAAGAAGTGCCAGAGGGGCGCCAGCACGTGGCCACTAGCCTGCTAGGCGCGGCCACCCCCCTGGCCGCTCCTAGGGGGCTTGTGGGCACCCAGCTGGCCCTCTGGCCCCCTCTTCTGCTATATGAAGGGTTTCGTCCGGAAAAAATCAGGAGGAGGCTTTTTCGTGGATACGCCGTCGCCACGAGGCGGAACTTGAGCAGAACCAATCTAGAGCTATGGCAGGACGATCCTTCCGGGGAAACTTCCCTCCCAGAGGGGGAAATCGTCGCCATCGTCATCACCAACACTCCTCTCATCGGAGGGGACTCGTCACCATCAACATCTTCATCAGCACCATCTCATCTCCAAACCCTAGTTCATCTCCTGTAACCAATCTCCGTCTCGCGACTTCGATTGGTACTTGTAAGGTTGCTAGTAGTGTTAATTACTCTTTGTAGTTGATGCTAGTTGGATTACTTGGTGGAAGAGTTTATGTTCAGATCCTTGATGCTACTCATTAACTCTCTCGTCATGAATATGATTATGCTTTGTGAGTAGTTACTTTGTTCCTGAGGACATGGGATAAGTCATGCTAATAGTAGTCATGTGAATTTGGTATTCGTTCGATATTTTGATGTGTTGTATGTTGTTTTTCCTCTAGTGGTGTTATGTGAATGTCGACTACACAACACTTCACCATTATTTGGGCCTAGAGGAAGGCATTGGGAAGTAGTAAGTAGATGATGGGTTGCTAGAGTGACAGAAGCTTAAACCGTAGTTTATGCGTTGCTTTGTTAAGGGGCTTATTTGGATCCACTAGTTTAATGCTATGGTTAGACTTTGTCTTAATTCTTCTTTCATAGTTGCGGATGCTTGCAAGAGGGGTTAATCATAAGTGGGATGCTTGTCCAAGTAAGGGCAGTACCCAAGCACCGGTCCACCCACATATCAAACTATCAAAGTAACGAACGCGAATCATATGAACATGATGAAAACTAGCATGACAGAAATTCCCGTGTGTCCTCGGGAGCGTTTTTCCTCCTATAAGACTTTGTCCAGGCTTGTCCCTTGCTACAAAAGGGATTGGGCCACTTTTCTGCACCGTTGCTACTTTTGTTACTTGTTGCTTGCTACGAATCATCTCACCACACAATGACTTGTTACCGATAATTTCAGTGCTTGCAGATTTTACCTTGCTGAAAACCACTTGTCAGATCCTTCTGCTCCTCGTTGGGTTCGACACTCTTACTTATCGAAAGGACTACGATTGATCCCCTATACTTGTGGGTCATCAGTGCAGTTCCAAGCAAAGCATCATAGTTGATTCTACATGTGAAGCGGAGTACATAGCTGCCTCAGAGGCGGCTAAGGAGGGTGTCTCGATGAAGCCGTTCATGTGAGAGGTTGGAGTAGTGACAAGTGCACTAGATCCAATCAATCTGTTCTATGACAACACTGGTGTCATTGCTCTAGCCAAGGAACCAAGGTTTCACAAGAGGACCAGACACATAAAGCGACGCTTCAATGCCATCCGCGATTACATCAAGGAGGAGGACATAAATATTTGCAAAGTGCACACAAATCTGAATGTTGCAGATCTGCTGACTAAACCTCTTCCACGAGCAAAGCATGATCAACACCAGAACTGTATGGGTGTTAGATTCATTACATTGTAAATCACATAGAGATGTGAGGCTAGATTATTGACTCTAGTGCAAGTGGGAGACTGTTGGAAATATGCCCTAGAGGCAATAGTAAAATAGTTATTATTATATTTACTATTTCAAGATAATCGTTTATTATCCATGCTATAATTGTATTGAATGGAAATATAAATGCATGTATGGATATATAGACAAAACAATGTCCCTAGTGAGACTCTAGTTGACTAGCCTCTTGGTCAAGCATGGTTAAGGTTTCCTAGCCATAGACAAGTGTTGTCACTTGATGACGGGATCACATCATTGGGAGAATGTTGTGATGAACAAGACCCAAACTATAAACGTAGCATATGATCGTGTCATTTTGTTGCTATTGTTTTCTACATGTCAAGTATACATTTCTATGACCATGAGATCATGTAACTCACTAACACCGGAGGAATGCCTTGTGTGTATCGAACGTCACAACGTTACTTGGTGACTATAAAGGTACTCTACAGACATCTCCAAAGGTGCCCATTTAGTTAGCATGGATCAAGAGTGGGATTTGTCACTCCGTGTGACGGAGAGGTATCTCGGGGCCCACTCGGTAATACAACATCACGAACAAGCCTTGCAAGCAATGTGACTAAAGAGTTAGCCACGTGATCTTGTATTACGGAACGAGTAAAGAGACTTGCCGGTAACGAGATTGAAATAGGTATGGCGATACCAACGATCGAATCTCGGGCAAGTAACATATCGAAGGACAAAGGGAATGATATACGGGATTGTGTGAATCCTTGACATAGAGGTTCAACCGATAAGATCTTCGTAGAATATGTAGGATCCAATATGAACGTCCAGGTACCGCTATCGGATAAGGGTCGGAGAGTGTCTCTGTCATGTCTACATAGTTCTCGAACCCGCAGGGTCTCCACACTTATGGTTCAGTGACGTTTTCGGTATAGTTGAATTATTGATGTTGGTAACCGAATGTTGTTTGGAGTCACAGATGAGATCCCGGACATCACGAGTGTCTCCGGAATGATCCGGAAACGAAGATTGATATATAGGATTGTAGCATATGGATTCCGGAAAGATTTCGGGCATTACCTATAAAGTATCGGGAGTGACGAATGGGTTCCGGGGTTTTACCGGGAGGGGCCACCCACCCGGGAAAGGACCTAATAGGCCCATGGGTGGCGCACTATCCCTTAGTGGGATGGTGAGGCCAGCCCAATAAGCCTATTTCGGCCAAGGCAAAAAAATAAGGAAAAAAAGAAGGAAGGAGGTGGACAAGATAGGAAGGAGTCCTCCACCAAACCTAATTGGCGGAGTACTCCTCCCTTCTTGGTTCGGCCGAGCCTCATCCTTGGAGTAGGAGGCAAGGCACCCTCCCCTTGGTTCCCCCTATATATAGTGGAGGTTTGAGAGGGTTTTTGCACCTCAAGCCTTTGTGCAAACCTCTCTCCCTCAACTACTTCGTGACACCTCATAGCTAGATCGGTACGGCACCGCGAAGCCCTGTCGGAGTAGCTCCACCATCATCACCGCCACGCCGTCGTGCTGCCCGAGAATTCAGCTACCTCTTCGTATCTCTTGCTGGATAAATAAGGTGGATATCGTCATCGAGTTGTACGTGTGCTGAACGTGGAGGTGCCGTCCGATCGGTGCTAGATCAGGACTGAAAGGACGTGGATGTCGCCTAGAGGGGGGTGAATAGGCGCTTTAAAATAATTGCGGTTTAGGCTTGAACAAATGCGGCATAAAACTAACGTTTAATTTGTCAAGCACAAAACCTACAACAACTAGGCTCACCTATGTGCACCAACAACTTATGCTAAGCAAGATAAACAACTAAGTGATAGCAAGATATATGACAATAAACAATATGGCTATCACAAAGTAAAGTGCATAAGTAAAGGGTTCGGGTAAGAGATAACCGAGGCACGTGGAGACGATGATGTATCCCGAAGTTCACACCCTTGCGGATGCTAATCTCCGTTGGAGCGGTGTGGAGGCACAATACTCCCCAAGATGCCACTAAGGCGACCATACTCTCCTCACGCTCTCGCACAATGCAAGATGCCATGATTCCACTAAGGGACCCTTGAGGGCGGTCACCGAACCCGTACAAATGGCAAACCTTGGGGGCGGTCACCGATACCCGTACAAATTGCTCGGGGCAATCTCCACAACCTAATTGGAGACCCCGACGCTTGCCTGGAGCTTTACACCACAATGATTGAGCTCCGAGACACCACCAAGCTTCTAGGACGCCAAAGCATCCACGAAGAACAATATCTAGGGTACTAAGTACCAAAGGTAATAAGCTTCTCAAACTTCACTTCCACGTATCACCGTGGAGAACTCAAATGATGCAACTAATGCAATGGCAAGGGCACACGTAATGCCCAAGTCCTTGTCTCCCAAATCCCACCAAAGAAACTAATGCTAGGGAGGAAAATGAGAGGAAGAACAAAGAAGAACACGAAGAACACCAAGATCTAGACCCAAGGGGTTCCCCTCACTTAGAGGAGAAAGTGATTGGTGGAAATGTGGATCTAGATCTCCTCTGTCTTTTCCCTCAAGAACTAGCAAGAAACATTGGAGGGATTGAGAGTTAGCAAGATCGAAGAAGGTCAACAATGGGGAAAGAACACGAGCTAAAGAGATAAGGTTCAATGGGGAAGAAGACCCCCTTTTATAGGTGGGAAAAAATCCAACCGTTAAGCCTCACAGCCCGCAGAGAGCGGTACTACCGCTCATGGGAGCGGTACTACCGCTCGGTAGGTTCACCAACCATGCTGAGGCCAAAAAGGATGCAAAAAAAGTCCTACGGAGCGGTACTACCGCTCTTGGAGTGGTACTACCGCTAGGGAGCGGTAGTAAGAAAATTACTACCGCTCCGGGGGCGGTACTACCGCTGGATACTGAAACTGCTGTAACTTTCGCATACGAACTCCGAATTCAACGAAACCAAGTTTGTTGCAAAGCTAACGACATGGTCTAACACAATATTGAGAGGAATATCAATAAGAAGCAAGTGATAAAAGTACCATAAGAAAATGGTGAGAACCCTTCTTTGAATAAGACCGGTAAAAACTCCCAACATCGAAAACATCATAGAAGATGCATTTGGACTCCGTTTTCGATGAACTTGAGCTTGTCATGAAGATGAACATAAGCTCTAAAACTCACAAAGAGAAACACCAAACAATAACCAAGAAGTATGATGCAAGGATGCAAATGGTTTGAGCTCTCAACGAATGAGACATAAAGCTACTCACTTGAGAGCCCCCCCTTGACAGCAGTGCAATCTATCCTAAAACGGAAAACCTATCAAGGGCAAACCTATACCTTGCACCTCGTACTCTTGAGATAGATGACGATGATCTTGGATTCCTCAAGATGGACCACCTTTCTTTATTGCGTTGGCTTGATGAAGACTAGTTGATTGCTCCCCCATACACACTATGGGTGAGCCGCTCTTCAGCATATCTTCACAAGTCCATTGCCACCATCCTCCACCACTTGACGTCATCCTACATGGGTTGTATGAGATCTTCCTCTTCATGCAATCCCATGGAAACACACCTAACCCCACATAGAACTCTCACGAAGACCGTGGGTTAGTACACAAATATGTAATGGACAATGCTTACCATACCCTGGGATCACTTGATCCCTCTCGGTACATCTTGTACGCTTTGTGTGTGGATCATCTTGATTTACTCTTTTTATGACGATCTTGATCAACCTTGTGTCTCTATGACCATTCTTTGGATAATACCTTGAATGCCACCTTGGTCATCATATAAACTCCTTGAACCCAACAGATGGACTTCAAGAAGTGCCTATGGACATATCCTATAAATATAACTTAAGGCAACCATTAGTCCATAGGAATTGTCATCAATTACCAAAACCACATATGGAGATATATGCTCTAACAAGGACGGATCATGGGACGGCGGCGATTTGGATCGCGAAGACATTCCACTATATCAACCGTGTTTCTTAACGCTTCCCGCTTAGTGATCTACATGGGTATGTGGATCCGATCTCCCTCTCATAGATGATCATCACCCTGATAGGTCTTCGTGTGCGTAGGATTTTTTTGTGTCCCATGCAACGTTCCCCAACACAGTTTACCCAGGCTGAGGCCACCTTACGGTGTAAAACCCTACTCCTGCTTGTTTGGATTGCTTGAGGTGGAAGACGAGTACAAATGTAGGTTCTTGCCCTAGTGGATATGATGGATCCCTGCTACGGTGGTCGGGCATCTCTTTTATATTGACCTTGGTTCTCTTCCCCTTGAAAACACACTGGGCGGGAAGGGTTGCCACAATGGCCATTTTGAAAGGGGATGGGACTATAGTCCACCCTGACAAAAGGGGTCTTCGCCTACCAAAGCTCTTCGTCATGATGCATCGGTGGGCTCGGGAGTGACCTCCGTCCTGCCGAGACCCTAGCCTTGGTCCTCTTGCACCAAACGGAAACCTTTGGGGGTTGTTTTTGGAGCCCGCCAGCTAGCCCGCTTCCTTAGCATGAAAGTGGAAAATCGCCCTTTCTATGCCCGCTGGCACCACTGCTGCGCCGGTTGCGCATCCATGTCGCCCACGTGAAGATGCAGGGTCACAGGACCCTACCTGGTTGCCCTTGAAGATCCCGCCCCGCGAGGGACTCAAGGGTGGCCTTAGAGCGCGCCCTTGCAGCGGGCGATCTCACATGGTCCTTGGAAATAATCCTCTGTCCCTAGCCTCGCGAGGCGAGGGCCCTCACGAGGGTCTTGCTTACCGGCCTGCCGCCAGGCCGAATTGGGATAATGTAGCGCGTCGCGCCTGGGGCCACAGGCCGACGGGCCTAGGTACCCCCGGTCCTAGGGGCAACAACCTCCTCTTCAACAACAATCCAACTTGCCTCGTCGGTGGCCTCCTTGGCAATATCCTCCACACTAGCGCCAGCACCCATGCCCTCGGACGAAGGAAGATCTGCAACAAAGAGACTGGAGTCAAAGAAGTTCAAGAAGACAAAAAGAAAAAATGCAGAAACGAAGATTTCAGGAATAAAGGACTTACGCGTGGGTTCTTATTGAGGAGGGGCATCCACTGCTCCCGCAACATTTGTTGCCGTCACTTGGCCACAGGCAACATCGCATGCTAGCGTGCCCCCAATGCGGACATGCTCATCAATAGAAGCCCTTGCCGGAGAGCTCCCCTCCAGGGTCAAGCATTCGTGAGCTACCTCCACGCGCTCCGACTCCACCTGCGAGGGGATGGAGGTGGTGTGGTCGGCATGCGTGCCTTCATTCACCGGCAGATGCACAGGCATAGCCTTGCGTCGGGGGATGGTTGATGGACTGAGATATATGACCTCCCATCCTGGCACTGAGTTTGTCGCCTCCCCCGCAGTGGATGCATGTTTTGACCTCTTGTCCAGGCGCTGCGCCAATGGCTCCTCGTCCGTGCAGGAACAACAATAGCAAGGTTCAGCGAAAAACCAAGCAAAGATGAAACAAGGATTAAAAGGGAAAGCACTCACTCATCATCCCGTTCCCTCGAGCTGAAGGAAGACAAGTTCCACATCCCCTTCAAGTGGGGAGCGGGAGCTGGTGGGAGAGTAGGCGCCCTGGAACACTCTGTTGGCTCACTGGGAGCGCTTGTCCGGCATGTGACGGCAGTCCGACTCGTCCATCACGACCGGGAAACATCGGCATCACTGTCCTCCTCCTCCTCGCTTTCGTCCTCGACCTCCATGGGAGGAGTTATATGGACTGGCTCCCCTATATCGGCCCTACGGAGCACATGCACCCTCTTGGGGACGTCACGAATCGGGGGCTCCACAAGCTCCGGCTCCATCACAACCTCGGCGTCCGTGACTCCAGCACCCTCGGCGCCGACGATCTCCTCCTATTGGCACTATGTTGGAGGCTCCTCATCCCGCCCCTCTTCATGGTCGTCCTCCTCCTCTTCCTCTCCATCGGGCACGGAAGCTCTTGAGTTGTTGCCGCCCATGTCAAGGGCTGCCTTATGGCCCATCGCTGATGAACTCGATCTCCGCTTCGGTGGTGGCACGCATCATTGACCCTTTGTCCGTGACGTGCGTTTCTATCAGGTTATCTAACCACGCCTGCACCACCTCCTTCACCGGAGCTCGCCACCTGGGATCCACCCCGTGCGCGTTGCACGTTGGCATCATCACTACTATCGCATCTTTGCGGGAGTTTGTTGCAGAGCGGGATGATGGACGGTGGGAGTATGAAATTGCCATCTGGGCGCAAGAGCTGGTGGCGGAGGGAGACCAGCTGCAGGAAGGTCAGGTCACCGTCGAGCCCGGGGCATACTCGCATGATGTCGGCAGGAATAACATACTCCGAGGTGTAACGGCCCTATCCTGGCGAGGCGCGATGCGCCTGGCGAGGAAATCAAAGCCCATCATCTCTATGGTGAGCCCGGCAGCCCTCAGCCGAAGAATTCGAGTGATGGCGATCTCAAGCTTCGCGTCATGTGGGACAAGGGTGCTCTAGGATGGGGGCTCCTTGTCGCAAATGTGCACGAGTCCGCCCGCCATTCGTCCCATTTCCTGTTAAGGCTATCGGTGGGGTACACCTCCTTGTTGGCAGGATGGGGGATCCACGCGATGCTTTCAGAGTGAAAATCTTCGCCCTCAATGCGCGGAATAAAAAAATGGCAAAAGAGGGAGACGTTGGGGACTATTCCTATGAAGTTTTCGTACATATGTGTGAAAACGAATATGGTGGTCATCGTGTTCGGCGTGAAATCCAGCAGTCGAAAGCTGTAGGTCGACATTAGATCTACAAAGAGAGCAGAGAAGGGGGAAACCAAACCGCAGTAAAAGTATGCCATGAAGAACGGAAACATCTCATCGCCGGGCTTGGAATCGCCTCGGATCACCACAGGTGTCGGGTGCGTTTTGGTTGCCCTCCCATACATCAAGGTGTATCTCGAGATGACGTCACTCGCCATGAGCACAGAATGGAGAAGACGGCGCACTTACTCCGCATCGTCGCCATCTCTTCCTTCGCTTCGGCGTCGGCCTTCCTGTTGGCCTCCTTCACCTCAGCGCTGGTTTCCTTCTTGGCCTTCTTCGCCGGACCAGCGGCGGCGAAAGAAGACGCGCGTTTAGGCGCCATGGCTAGCTCTGAGGCGGGCGGCGGCGGAGATGAGGAAAGAAACCCGGGGGGGGGGGCTCTGCGCTGCGAAGAAGAAGGGGGTGGGGAAGCAGAGGGAATGTGACTGGGGTAAGAAGCACGCTTATGGAAACCCCTATTTCTACACGGGCGGAAAACGCAAGGGTCATCTCCCTATGCCTCGCACGCACGGCTTTTTAGACACGACTGCCTCGCTCCACCACTGCCATGACCCGCAGTCAATGTGCGTCGTGGGAAAGAATTAAGAATCATCATAACCACAGCAAATTGTGGCCTCGTGTGCCTATGCACTGTTTTTGGGCCTAGCCCAACAAACGTCATGGACGCAAGTGTGGCCTAGGCCCGGAGGCTACTATCGGTGTACTAAAATATGAGGGCTTTAGTAGCCGGACTTATACAGAGGCAGTCAGAGCCTCCGGAATGGCAAGACCCTGCCGGCCAACATAAACCTTCAAGCAACAACAAGCGAAGACCAGAAACAAGGCCCTAGCAAGCCACATTGTCGGGAGGAAGAAGAATTGACAGCCATCGCACCCGGCAGGACTCCTCCGCATCTCCGCCCGCTCCACCTCACCGAGCTGATTGTCAACATCAGTGAGGTGTCGAACGAATGAGCGGTTAGGTGGACCTACTCAGAGGCCTCTGCAACAGTCAAAGACATGCAGAAGCTTTAATGACGCCCGTCCCGCAGCGTCTCAAGTAAATAAAAGGTAGTTGGGCGAACGACACAAAAGGAGAGGCGATCCTTGCCGAGGAACATCGCTAGTGTGCCCGCTCACGACGCATTTAATGTGTTTGTCTCTGTCCGTCAGAGTTAGGTACTTCTCATTATAGCTTTTGTCAGTAGTTTTGGCAGCTATCATGGAGACTATTCTCCCATGCAAAAACTATAAAGGAGATCCAGGACTACCTTTAGAAAGATCGACTCTCAGTTCATTTCACATGCGTAATACGTGTCCTCGAGCATCCTTGTCGGGCAAGCGCACCCGTGTGAACATCGAGATAATCAACCAAAACACATAACGTAAGGTTTTATGATTGTGTGCGGCCCGAACTTATCTAAACTACCATGCTTGCAGCCATCGATGATGCTCTTTGTGCATCCATAGTCCCCGTAAAACCATAACAAAAGGACCTTATCGGTCCCATAGATCGTCGCAGGGAAATCATCCCAACAAAATTGAAACACAAAAGAATCTCAAAAAAAATCATTTAAAAAGCTGAAAACGCGTATGAAAAAAAGAAGAAAATGCCCGACATATGACAACGGTTGAAAATCCACCAAATAGCGGCACCTGAAAGTGATACGAGATAGTTGCTCAAACAAGGGTGTCGTTGGGGATCGGGCTTTGTGATACGAGACAATACAGGTGTAGTCCGAGGTTCTGGGCCAGGGCGTTTGGCATATGCGGCCACTGCAACACAAAAAAATGCTGAAGCTTGCTCTACAGCAATTCTGGCAGCGTCAGATTGGGGAATATGATGCAGATCCAAGTTGAATCTGATTTTCAGACGTTGGTACGAGCACTCCAAACCAACGATTTTGACCGAGCAACAGAAGGAATCCTCTACACAGACTTGCGTGTCTTCCTGCGCTTAAATTTAGTAGATGTGGTGTTTAGCCCACGCAAATTTAATTGAATAGCCCAGAATTTTTGTTCAAAAGAAACCCCACACGAACGCAATTGCTAAAAAAGACTAGCCTCGATACGTATTGGCAGAAAAGACCGCGATTTCGGCGACAGACCCACGTCACGTGTCGTCACAGGGTGAGGCGGATGGGACCTCCCGCCAGGGTGGGAGGCGGTCGATCCTACTACCGTTGCACCAGCGCAGCATCAACGGAACGGAGACAAGAGCGGGCTTTACAACCACCGTGCAAGGCGGCCGGCGAGTGCACTACACACTGAAAATTGTATGTGACGGCGCGGATTACCAGGCGTGACGGCACTGATTTCGAGGTTAGATGTTGTTGCTGTCTATTTTCTTTTAAAAGACCATGTTGCTCTTGCGCACGCGGGAGGCAACAGTGCCGTTGCTGCGGCAGACGCGATAGCGTGTTTTATCTTGTTCTGCAGAGAGCACAGTGCTTCTTTTATTTATACATGCGATGTCGTTGCGTGCTCTCTCACTTTCTTCTTTTTCTGCTTCTGTCGTACACTCTGCCTGCTCTCTTGCTCTCTTCTGTTTTAAATTGCCAAGAAAACCTAAATAGACACTTTGGTGGCTATTTAAGACGGTTTAGAGTTGGATTTTGAAGATGTTGTAGTTAGACGAAAAGATAGATCAAGGTAGGAGTTGTTCATTTTTGTTGGTTGTGTTCGAATGCATGGCGATTTTATTTTGTTTGATTAGTTTTTAAGTATGTATTATCTATTGTTGTAGTTATTATTTCATCACTATTTGAAGTATTTTGGAACTTCGGGAATATGATTTGCCGTTGCGATGTGAACTACTAAGTTGAAGATCAAGGTATGACCTTTGCAATACCTGAATTTTTATGGCCATGCACATTGGAAATTAGTTAGTTTTGTAGCCCGACGTTAGCTATGCGATGTTTATTGCTTAGAAGTTATAAACATTTTTATATGAGATATTCGGCATTTATAGTAATATTTGAGAGAAGAGTATGTTGAAGATATCGTAGAGCATTGTTGGTTATGTCCATTAGTATTATTATTTTTGACATGCAAGATGATGTTATTTTTATCATTAAGTCATAATTAGTACTTATGTTAAACGTTAAAGTTCAGTTAGAGTTGAAATTTGTACAACAAATATTTTGATTGTATATGCCTTTAAGATGCATCATTTTAGTTAGACATGCAAGAAGTTCTTAAAATGCCAATTAAGAAAAAGATTGTACCGCAATTAGTCATTGAATGATTAAATGTGTTGTTATTTCATGTGTCATGTCTGTTAATAAGTTCTATAGTTAGGAAATCCTAGGTCGACTTTATTAGCTAAATTTGTAAAATAGAAAATCATACATGACATGCAACATAAATGCTAATATTCTTGATGATATGTGTAATTAGGTAAAGAAAATATCGTTTGAGTAGCAAACAAGGAGGAGATCAGGTGATTGAAGATATTATTTTTTGGTCTTCGATGTCCCTTTTGAGGTGATGCCCACATGCATGCAACTCTTATTTTGAAACTTCTGTCAGTAGACAAAAAATGTGTGTATAATATTTTTGTTCATGTGATAATAGGTCGACTCCGTTGATATATTATTTCTGATATGTTCATGTTGACGGATATTTTTTATTCAGAAGGATATCCTTATTGAACCAGGGATATAAATGACGTCGTGTAATTTTTAAAATATTTTTTGTGTTGATGTACTGTTGTGAATGACGCTAGTCTTGTTTGTGAATATTTGTCAAATTATTATTTGTAAATAAACGATTATCATCGGAAGTTATTACAATATAAGTATAATAATATGTTTTTGCGGATGATATTAAAAGTTTCAATCGACTAACAATGTAAATATGAATGCTCGTTTTATCTTTAAAAAAAGTTTTAATTGACTAACAATGTAAATATGGCTGCTCGTTAGCTACTATGGAAAATTTGTTAGTGTTCTATGGGGACATCGTACGGACAGTCCTTCCGGTGTGGATGTGTCTAGGTGCGTAACGACTACGGTTGTAGTGAGAGACATGGTTAATGTAGAGTATGTGGCAGTTAGAAGGTGCATCCGAGCGGCGTTTGGGTCAGCAATGGATGGAAAAAAGATGACCATGGAGGCTTTCGTGGTCGCTGACAGTTCCCCGTTGGGGCTGCGGCGGGTTACTGATGAAAAATTGTGGGGGTCGTACAACGAGTTTGCAAGCAATCGCAATAACTCCATGTTTGGACAACCCATGGTGTATGTGGAGTTCATTTATGTCACTTATGTCGCCGGGTGCAGTAGCGGGGGCGGTGAGGACGAGTTGGCCATCACTGTAGCCCCCAGCGCTGGCCCATCGGGACCAATAGGCGGCCAACAAGTGTATGGCACATCATATTGATGTGCGGTCGTTGACATCAGCGAACACGTGGAGGGATTGCCGGAGGCGCTAGATGAGGACGATGATGGTCATTCTTCTGCCTCTTCGGACTCAGATGATGATGAAGTTGTTCCTCCTCAGAGGATGGTCGCTGCACCAATGAACCAACAGTTTTTACACGTTATGAGCATCACCAATGAATTTCACTATGTTTCTAGCCTAGAACCGAGAAGTCTGGCCGTTGTGTAGATTTTCCCAGATAAGAAATCTGCTTACCAAGCAATAAATAGCTATGCAATCGCCATACATCGCCAGCATAGAGTGAAGGAGTGTGATAAAAAGGAGTTAAAGGTCATATGCATCCATCGCGAAGAGGGTTGGCGCGGAAGAGTTATTGCTCGCCAGAATCCTGGGGTATGTCACCCATGGCATATCACAAAAATAGTGGAACATGGTTGTGAGCAAACTGGGACTCTTTCAGATCACCGCAATGTGACTACAGAATATGTGTCACAGAGGATGCAAATGACTCTGTGGCAAAGTCTTAATATTAGTATTAGGGCTTTGGAGAAAACTGCATGTGATCAGATTGGCTTCCCTGTCAGCTACAACAAGGCTAAGCATGCAAAGGAAAAGATATTCCACAGGTTGTATGGAACCTATGAGGAGGCATATTCTTTTGCCCGTGGAATGTTGCATCGGATCGAAACTGCTAGCAGGGAGGCTCAAGTTTTCCGGAAACAACGTCCAAACCCAATGAATCGAAACGATCTAATCCTGGATCGCTTATTTTGGGCATTGACTCAGACTATACAAGCATTCACGCATTGTTGCCCAGTATTATCAAATGATGGTATATTTCTCACTAGAAAGTACAAGGGCACACTCTTGGTGGCGACTGCAGTAGATGCAAATAATCAACTTCTTCCTATTGCATATGCACTAGTCGAGAGCGAGAACAAAGAGAGCTGGTTGTGGTTCCTGGGTTGCCCGAAGATGGGGGTCATCAAAGATCATGAAGGCGTCTGTATCATCTCTGATCGCAACACTCGTCTATTAAGCGCACTCGACATAATTAAGGCTTCAGAAGATCCAGAATGGGGGTGGCCCGATCTAGAGACAAGGTGGTGCATGAGGCATTTGGCACCTAATTTTTACTCCAAATTCGAAAGCAAAGATTGTTTCAAGCTATTCAAGAGGATGTGCATGCAGAAAACTGAAGCCAAAATGAATTTTATCTGAGCAGATATCATTGGTGATATCGAGTGTGCAACTATGCATCCCTGCGGGAGAGACAAGACCGGAGGGGTCGTCGGACAACAAGGAATTTGAGCTAGTGGATCAGCGACAATTGCCCTCATTTATACAAGTGGGCGCGGTCTCACGACATCAGGGCTCGGTACAATATAATGACCAACAACATGTCAAAGGTATGCAATGGTGTTCTTAAAGGGGTGCGAGCCCTACCTATCACAACCCTAATCGATGAAACTTGGAACCGGACTGTGTCATACTTTGCAAGCAGAGTCATCGTTGCCAAGGCACTAGTTGAATTGAACAAGCCCTTGTTTGAGAAGATGCAAACACATCTGGATGAGAAAGCAAAGAAGTCGCAAAGACACACTTGCAGGAAGGTAGATGCACCTAGGAATAAATGGGAAGTCAACACGTGAGCCAACTATGTTAAGGGTCACGAGAGAGGATAAAAAACAAGCTTTGACCCTTGGCACAACGTCGTGTGAGTACACTTGCAGCAAGCCCAAGCTTCTGGGATGCCCTTGCAGTCTGGTTCAGCTGCAAATCAAAAAATCAGTATTGCGCCATACGTGTCACCGTACTTCAGCATGTACAATTTATACAACACCTGGAACGGTGAGTTATGGGCATGAAGCATTGGTATGCACTACAGGCTATTGTAGTCACACGGGTCCAAATGGGTTCCTGATCTCGCCAAGGGACGGCATTAGTGTGGGCATCATCACAATGACATGGAGCACAGCTAGGTGGGAGAACCAAGACGATGTCGCGTTTGTAGGTGCCCTCAGCACTCGTGTAGGGAATGCCCGTATGGAAACAACAACACCGATATTTAATCATGATATGTAATTTAATTTAATCGTGATGTAATCTTTAGATATTTAGTTTCATTTAATCATAATGTAATCTTTATATATTTAACTTCATTTAATCGTGATGCAAACTTCAGATATTTAATTTAATTTAATCGTGATGTAATCTTCACATATTTAATTTCATTTAATCGTGACTGCAGGTTATGGCCGAAATGCCAATCCTTTTGCAGGGGTATCACGACGCCCACCATCGTTGCCACCTTTTCTTAAACCCGAATCATGAAAATCTTCCTTGGACCTTCAGGCTTCGAATCATAAAGAACAGATTCTCAAAATTGTTTCCTTGAACACCTTCAGGCTTACGGACTTCTTGGTTTTGCTAACCTCGCAACTCGTCGAGGCACTTTCACTTTGGACCCATCGCTGTTGATATCCCTCGTTGACCGACGGAGACCTGAGACCCATACCTTTCACTTTCGTTGTGCAGAGCTTGCGCCTACACTCAAAGATATGTCAATGATCAGAGCTCTACCAATTAGAGGTGAGCCATGATCCCTCCACGAGTTTTTGCATCTTGGCCACACGATGTCCCGGTCCGTCTTAGGCTTACAATGACCGTATTAGATTGTTCCAGTCCGCCTCGGGGTGTCCCACTCAGCTGGCTTTTGACTAACTTTGAAGAGTTATCTAGCAACGCTGATCTTGAGACGAGGAAGAGACACTTGTTTGCATATTTTTTGTGGCTATTTGGTCTGATGTTTCCGAATTCTCACTGTGAGGTAGTTCTCCCTGGTCTCATCTACTTTGTCGTGAATACATTGGACGAACCATTACATGCAGATCCAATACACCTTTGGTTTTGCTATCCTTTCTCACACATATAAAGGGTTGTGTGATGCCACACAAAAATCACCATTCGCAGCGAAGGCTCCATTACTTTGTGTCTCGTATGAGTTTCTATAGTTGTGGTCATGGGAATACCTACCTCTAGGACGGCCCCCATATAGTAAATCCGGTAACCCCATACCACAATGGTGAGGGTATTGTAACTATGTCCAACCCGTGGACGCTCGCTCAGAAAAAAATGGTCTCCGAAAGTTGCAAAAAGTTGTTACCCCATATACCATGATCACTTTGAGCTTCTTGACGAGTCACTAATCACATGGAACCCGTGGACTAAGCTATACATTAACATGGTATTTGGTTCGCAATGCATCCCAGTCTAATGCGTGAGAGATAGTTGCTTCTGGCTGACTCGCTGCAACTTACTATATCCGTGGTTTTTTGAACCATACAATCCTGACCGTGTTATGAGACGGTTCGGTCTATATCAAGATATTCCACCACCTTTTCTGAGATGTATCGATGAAGAAACTCATAAGTAAGATGTGACCTCCCTAAATAGTTAATGCCTTTTTAATTCATAAAACTTACGTTTTGTTGCATAAATTTCAGGATGAGCAATATGGGAAAATCTGGTTACGATTGGAGGGCGGAGATAATTCAATGGATAAACCAGGGGGAAATGAAGCACTAGAAAATATAGTGCATCAACCAAGGTAAATTTTATTTATGGTAGTTTATGTACATACACAGGTTGATGTAATTATTTAATTATGCAGACCGAACAATGCAACTACAACACAAGCGTATTGCGAGTGGTACTCCATGAGCACGCGTACTCGACTAACCTATCAACCACCTTTCTGGCCAACACATCCCACACACATGGAACAGTTACAGGGACAAATTTACGCATCATCATCTTACTATCATGACTCCACGGTAATCATCATCAGCTTACTATCCAGGTCCATCATTTAATGGACAGTTCAATCAACCAACAACCAAAAAATCAGGTTGATATTTGCAACGAAGTAGGGGTGATGGCAAGGGAAGGCATGCGAACTCGACGGGTACCAGCTCACGCGATGTCATACTTCAATTTTTTTTACAAACTACGTCACCACAAAGATAAGATGTGGTAGAGACAATGATGTTGACACTTGAGCATACAACGTGCTGCAACCGAGGTCAGCCAGAACGAGTGCGGCGCTGTCGTCGTCCAGGTGGTGCAGAGAGGGTCCAAATACTACGACGACATTTCCACGGCATGACTCGTCTCTGCCACTACATGCGCAGCTTCATCACAGGCAGGCATCCCATGTACATGGTGCGGGCTTGGATTCGTTGCCCGAGCAAACTCATTTCGTGGACCCAAAGGCGTAAACAAGATATGGCGCATACACCCAAGGCGACAGATCTCAGCCGTATCCCTCCATGCAAGGGATCGGAATGCCCGAGGAAACTCGTTTGCCAGAGATAAACCAGTACACTAGAGGCGAGGGGTCACAAAGCTACAACACAGCTCAAGTATGCTCAACCATAATAAGCAATTACAAGCATACAACATTTTCACGGCTTTTATTTACATACGTTTTTTCTGTGCAGGAAAGTGATGATCCAACATGGAAAGATGAAGAAAATCAGCATGGCATAAACCAAAACCTCCTCACAGAATCCATTGATCCTCGATACAGGATTCCAGGATTAATTGTAGACTTTTTCCAGGAGAACGGTATTGGCCCATCTTATATCCCTCCAGAGTCACAACCAAACATCTATATTTTTGAATCAACATCTCAATATGGATTGCAGACTCCATCGCCTATGCAGGAGTCGCAGACACACGAAGACAAGGGGTAGTACAGTCGTGGTCTTCGTGAACATCGACCCCCTAATCGCTTCTCGCCTTCCAATCGTCGGGAAAGGCGAGCTGGCCGTCATCGTGTAGGGTGATTCATCTACCTATGTGTATGAACTATTGTATCTATCTATGTGAGTTTCCAACTTTCAGATGTATATACGAGACACCTATGTAGTATGAGGAAATAAAAGGTCCCGTTTTATTTTGAGGCATTTTTTCAACTGAAATTAACATACATAAAATAGTACACTAAATTGTTGAAATTACAATGCATGGTCATACAGAAACTACTTAAAGTCATTGTCATCCTTCGACAATGCAGAGCTCTCGCCCTTCGACGATGCGGTAGTCTTGGCCTTCGTCGATGCATAGCTCTTGTCCTTCAACGATGCGGTATTCTTGGCCTTGGTACTCGGCATGAAGATACTGTCTTCGTCCTTGCTCTCGTCCATCCACAAAAAGGATGTTTTACTCCACCGTGTAGGTGTTGGCCTTTCTTCTTCCATCTTCCATTCAACCTAAGAAGTTATTTCCGTATCTCCTCAAAGGTCCTTGGAGGCCAACCACTCCTAGCTAATGCGTGAACAAGCTCATTCAGTAGGGTGTCACTACTGATGAGTATGTCCCATTGAACTATTCTATTGTGTGTCTTGAAATTTCTAGCTAAACCCAGAAGACATTGGGACATACCAGAGTGAAAACTATAATCGAATGGATAATGGGACATCTTGACGAGAGTAAGATACTAGACTGCACTGCTTACCCATCTTAGTGTGCAAGGGGTTTTATAGGTACCAAAGAGCATAATAGGCGGGAACTCAGAAGCGGGAAAATATGGCGGGAAAATTGCAGGAAAAAAGTGGCCCCAAAGAACGGCAGAAAAAACAGACGGAAAAAAATTGGCGGCAAAAAATGGCATGAAAAAATTGGCGGGAAAATTTAACATGTTGAAATTAAGATACATTAACATGTTGAAATTAAGATACAACTTGCTAAAATTAAGATACAACTTGTTGTGAATTTTAAGATACAACTTGCTGCGAATTTTAAAATACACTAATATAAATCTACTGAGTCCAACGTGGATATTTTCCTTTTCCATCAGCACCTTCTTCTCTCACCTTGGCCGCACGAGCCCTTTCTTTCTTTTTGTGCCTCTCCGCCTCATGGGCCTCCTATCGCTGTCGTTGCGCCTTCTCCAGTCGACGTCCCTCTTCTCCATTTTTCTTTAGCATCTCAACAAAGAAACACCTCTGCTCGGCATAGTACTCTTTTAACTCTCTCTCTCTTGCTTTGATATCTCCTCTGCTTCCGCCTTTTCGGGGTGCTCTTCCACGTACAAACTTCCCATGCATGACGACCTCTTTCACCAATCTCATTCACCGCCCCATCCGACATCTTCGTGTCAATCCAACGATAGTACATGCATAGAGGCGGAGGGGACTACAAGAAAATAGAAATTTAAATATCAAATCAACAATAATAGAAACAACGTGTCTATTCTTGATGGCTAAAGCATACCCGAGACTTGTCGTACGGTGAAGTACCTACGCGTGGATCTTCCTCATAATTGGCGCATATAAAAACTTCATGCCCAACCAATTCGAAAAATCCGTCACTGTAACACCCAAGATGCAATACTATCCTTATTTTGGCATGACGGCCTCGACACAGATAGAAGCGCATCTCGTCGTTTTGCAAGAATGGATATCGTTACAAGTACATGTACAGAAGAGATGGGTATAAAGAATTGGTTTATATTCGCCACAAGCTACAACATGAACAACACAATACAACAATATATTATATCACCATGTAGAAAAGCAGGGTCCGATTTCGGACGAAAACAAACGGTAAAAGAACGACGTCCATCCTTGCTATCCCGGGTTGTCGGCCTGGAACCCATCCTAGATCGATGAAGAGGAAGAAGAACAAATTCCAAATGGCACAATCATCACGCTCGCGTCAAAATATCACTTTACCTGTACCTGCAAATGTTGTTATAGTAATTTGTGAGCCACAGGGGCTCAACAATTTCATTCCCAAAGGTATCAAGATTAGCAAAGCTTAATGGGTGAGGTATGGTTAAGTGATGAGGCTGCATCAAGTAACTAAGCATTTATTTGAGTGGCTAACTTACGAGTACAAGAATAAGAGGGGGTGATCTATGCATAACGAACGAGTACTAATAATGATCACGAAGTGATCTTGAAAACCTACTTACGTCAAACATAACCCCATTGTGTCCTCTTAAGGATGTAGAACTCATGAGAAGAGACAATCACAGTTATGCACACAGTTGGCAAGTTTTAATTAAGTGTACTTCAAGTTATCTAGAATCGGATCTTAAACAAAGTTTCCAAGTTTGCCACATAACCGCGGGCACGACTTTTCGAAAGATTTAACCCCGCAAGGCTGTTCCAACTAGTCCATCACAAACTACCACATGCTATGTCGGAAACCTCGACCGTGAAAAACCGTGATCTCCTCGGATTCCTGGTGGGAAACCTCAACCTCGAGATAGCCCAAAGCATCCTCGGAAACCCTCGCAGAAGACGTTCGAGAAAGGTAAAACAAATCCAACAAGGCCGCCCGACGTGTCGACAATCCTCATAGGAGCTACGTATCTCGTTCTCGGGACACGATGGATAAGCTACACGTACGGGTGCCTGATAGACATCAGCCAAGTTGCCCTGGGTTGGCCCCGCACAGTGCTCTCTTTAGGACCAACACCATCAGGACTATCCCTCCCTGTATTATGTTGAATTACTCATCAGGTTCATGACGCCCTATGTTTTTCAGTAGTATTATGTTGGGCAAATATAATACCAATGTTGGGCCTTGTCAGAAGAGTTTTATCCAAAAATGAAAGTCAAGGGGGACTCCATAACAACCCCAAGCATGTTAGGAGCGCTCAATATGAAACTTAATACCGGTAGCCGAAACTAAGGGGGCAAAGGTGGAACAAAACAGCAGGCTAGAAAGGCCGAGCCTTCCACCTTTTACCAAGTATATAGGTGCATTAAATTAATTAGCAATAATATGGTGATATAACAAGGAACTCATGTTTTCACATGGAAGCAACTACACCTGCAACTAGCAACGCTAACACATGGTTAAGAAAGCGGTAACATAGCCAATCAGTGGTTTGCTAGGTTGTGAACAGGTTGAAGGTTTTCATGGCAATGTTCAGAGGTTGATATTTAACGGGTGGTAGGCAGCGAGACATAGCGGTAGAAACGGTAAAACTAGCATGACAATGATAGTAATGGTATATGGGGAAATGGTCATCTTGCCTGAGATCCCGCTTGGAAGAAGAACGACTCCGAGAAACAGTCGAACCGATGTAGTCGAACGGGTCCTCACTTTCCAACACGCTTGCGGAACTCTATCGAGACGAAGCAAACCGGAAACAAGCATCAACACGGAATATTCACCACACGATGCACAACACATATGATGCATGAACAAATGAATATATGCAAGACATGGCATGGCAATTCACAACAATCAAACACAACACATTAAGTGAAGTTCAATATGCAACGAGTTGCATATTGACGAAACTCCACATTCGAATTATTTAGTTCTATATGATTAGGTACACGGCAATATTAAATATGGTTAAATATGGTAAGAGGTGAAGCGTAATTAAGATAACTATCTAGGCATTTTAAATGAGGTCGGAAACAACATATAGCATCTCCGAACTGACCCCATATATTAATTTATAATTCTGTCCAGATGTGAATTAACACGTTTAAATATTTGTTAAATAGAAAAATAAATAGGTTCACGTGATTCTACGCGTTGTTCCAATCAATTTACACATAGAGAACATCTCCAGCGGAGCTACGATTCAAAAGATACAAACACCGCAAGATATGATGGCATGAATGCAATATGTGTGCAACGACAGTCACAAGCATTTCAAAACATACAACTAGCAAGACAATATGAAACTACACGAGATTCTAAGCAAGTTTCATGTAGGACATGATCAAAACGGAGCAACGGTTCAACAACTACAAGCTAAACAAGAAATCACTACAATCCGCCCAAAAGAGCAACATGGTATTTTCTACACCCCCAAACAACAAGCTACATAAATCCAAAATGCTCGAACAAGACATGAGACAGTAGAGGGCAAGATGCACTTCAACACCCTACTAATAACATCTAGCATGGCAGCATGAATCACTAGGAAAAGAACTCATAACATGGCATCTCACACACAGTTTCAGACTTAGTGAAATATCAGCTTTTGACAGTGCAGTGTTCAATCTGAAGGCATATTGACAGCAGCAAAACTACATGCTACAGGGCACCAAATGACATGAAAATTCACAGCATGCTATAGAATCTTAATGGCTACAACTAACTCCATTGCACCAACCTCAAAAGAGCTATAGATCACCAGATAAACTCATGACAAGACAGCAACAAAATATAACAGATTTCAGACTTAGAAATATTTTAGCATCTCCAAATCAGCACTATTTTCTAGCATGTTGACAACAAGCAAACAACACCTAAACATGGATTTCTATTGCAACCAAAATTACCAGAGGCTAGCCTACACATCCAAGGGCATATCTCTAGTTAACAACTCATCCTATCATTCACGGAATAAATCCCACAAAATAAACAAAAGGGCAACATGGCAAAATATCATGCGCACTAACTTGCTCCAAAGCTAAAACTAAATGCACAGTTAAATTCTATGAATTTTCTACCCCGAAAACATATATAACATGTGGGGTTGCAAAATAAAAATGACGCCACACGTATATGCGAGAATATGTCCTAGACACGGTATAGCATACTAGCGACGGAACCTACATGCAAACATGCAAACAACTACTCTAAAATACATGGCAAAGGGTCCCTAACAACACGAACATTTCATCTATGGGTTTTGAGCAATCCGGACACGCACAAAAATAAATACGGGATAATCCCCTATTAAGACAGCACGCAAAACTAGGTAAACAGCGGGTCAAACCACTCCGAGCATGCATGCAAGTTGCAAAATATTAATCTACGCGAAAAACTAATCAAGTTACATTTTTAAAACGTTCTGATCCGATACACGAAATAAAAGTTACGGACGTTTGAAAATCTAGCATATTTCTGAAAACTCTAATTCGCGGAAAAAACCTAAAATTTCTATGGATCGAATCTCATGGGCGCCAAACACTAACTAGCGCCTAGAGCGCAAAATAGGCAGGCAAGGGGTTGCTCACCCTAGTGGGCTGCGACCCAGATCTGGAGGGAGGCTACAGGCCGAAGCGTGGGGAGGCGCTCGGCTGGGCCGGGGCATCATGGCCCAAAGCAGCGAGGCGGACGCTCGGGGCTTCACCCTCCCGCACACGCACACGTGCAGGGCGTCGGCTCATCGGACCGGCGAGGGCGGCGCCACAGGCGGCGGGGCGACGGGAAACCGGCGGGCTGGACGGATCCGGCCGTCGGGGTTCCATTCCCGGCGACGGCGGCTCGAGGCGGCACCGGGGCGAGGAGATCGAGCCAGCGGCTTCCTGCACATAGAGAGAGAGAACGCAGGGAGATGAGAGGGAGAAACGAGGAAAGGAAGAAGGAGCAGGGGCGCGGGGCTCCGGCCTGGAGGTCGCCGGCGTCGGGACTGGCCTGCTCCCGCGAGGTGGTGCGGCCGGCGCCACGAGGCGCGGGGCAAGGGACGGCTCGGCGGGGCTGGAGCCGCTGCTCGACGGGGCTCGGGCACGGAGCTAGAGTGGATGGCGGCGGATGGCTGGTGCGGGCCTTCGGGCCCCGTTTTGGCCCGGGGCGGGCCTGATCTGGGCAGCTGCTGTAGGGAGGAGAGAGGAGGCTAGTGTTAGCGCGGAAATCGAGGCAGAGGTGGGAGGAGGTAGTTTTGGGTAGGTGGGAGTGGCTTAAATAGGAAAGGGGGCTAGTGTTAGCAGTTTTTTGCCCCGGTTTCAACCGCGCGACCTAAATCAGACGATCTCGACGCGGGGACGGGCTAAGTGGTCGTGTAGAGTAGGCTAGCCGGAGATGAGAGGGAAAACGGGCACCCGACAACGCGATTTAAAACACCAAAAAACGTCCGACGATAGACCAGATACGGTGCCGCTACGGTCGGCCGTTTGGGTACCAGACGGACTCCGATTGCGACGAAAATTGGTAGGCGGACTACCTATGTCTAAATAAGACCGCACGCCAAGTTTCAACCCAATCAGAGAAAGTTTTATACACACTTTTAAAAACAAGGTTTTAATGATGTCGCGGGCACGTGCGAGTGTGGTTGGACTTAGAACGGGCAACGACGAACACGGAGAGAATCGGCAACTAATAACGGATGCACGTTTTGAAAGCTGGCGGCAACGGGATGCCGATGCAATGCAGATGATGCGCATGATGCGATGATGAGGCGACAATTAAAAATAATCACACGGCAGCAACGGAATAAAGGGGAATCTTCTGGAGCGTCGGTTTCGGGCTGTCACAGAGAATGAACAAAATCCTTGATGAACCACCAGGAAGAACCTCCATATACAAAGGAATGATGAAAAGAAATGAAGCCTCGAAAGATAAGATTATGGCCTTGCAACAATTTAGATGGGACTTCACGTAGAGATACTGAGAAAATTTGGAACTCCACAAAAAAAGATGAGCACTTAGAATCTAGAATTGATATCATGAAGAACTCCGGACAAGAATTGAGATCACCTCGATAAAACACGAATAAGAATTATGTAGTGCATATCCTTCATCAAGTTAAACCGATGACAAACAACAGATTTAGCATACCACTTATTCTTCTTGAAAAGACTGAGGAGAGATATGAGCACAAACTTAAAAATGTCTTGGAAGAAACATCGGTAAGAATTTGGAATGAAAGCGGATAATACAAATGAAATGGGCTACACGGGAACAAAGAGAGCATGATTCGATTAGAGAATGCTTGAACATGACACCCGAGGGTTGTACCTTCGGGTTGTAGCGCCGCGACACGTGATCCCCGTCGCCTCCCGAGGTTGTCCCCGTGGGTGCACTTTCCCGTGCACCGTCGTTGTATTGCTCCTTCGGGCCGTAGCGTCGTGTCACGCAGTCCACGCCGCTCCCTCGAGGTCTTCCTAGTGTCACTCTAACCCGTCTATTGTCATTGTGTCGCCCCTTTGAGACATAGCGCCATGGCTTGTGGTCCCTCCATCGTCTCCGTGCGTCGACTCTACATGGCACGCTCCGCGTGGCCTCCCTTGGCGCGGGAGCGCCACCATCCGCACCAGTATCCGTCACGTTGTCGAGTTCTTCGCCGTCTACTTCAAGCATCGTCGTTCGCACTCCTAACCAACCGCCGCCGTCAGGCTGTGACCGTCGCTCTTCTTCCATGCCGCTATGGCTCGCCCACCTAAGCCACGCCACCCCTTTTCTTCAACGTCGTTGCAGCTTGCCCACCCGAGCCGCTCTACCCGTCCACCCCTTTCATCTTCGTCTAGCAAGAGCTCATCGTCGTCATTGTCGTCATCTTTCCCGACCACTTCGTCTACTTCGACCATCATGGGCAACATCGGCCCCTACCGATTTGCACCGCAACCGTCGTCGAGTATTTTCCTGCTAGCCCCCTCAACATGGCGTACAAGTTATGTGCAGGTCCCCGTCTACACATGCCCAGTGCTAGCAACATCGACGCATGCCTTTGTTCCCGATGTGTTCCCATGTCTGGCAAGCCTAGAACGGCACGTCGTCAACATCGACTTTATCCGTCTACGCATGTTCCATGCTGACAACATCGATGCGTGCCTTTGTTCACGATGTCTCACCGGGCTTGGCAATCCCGATGCGACGCGTCGTCAACGTCTTCCTCCCGGCGCACCACTCCATCAACACCATTGTGCCTATGACTAACTCGGCGCCTCCTTGCATCCGCGGCTTCATGGCGACTTCTTCGATATCGGCTACCCCAACTAGACATCAACCACAACGTTCTTCACACGGCTACCTCAATGGCGGCTCCACCATCCTACGCTCTCAGCTACTTTAGCATCGACACAAAGGGCTACCGCCTTGCTTGAGCAACCTCGTCGGTTTTCACTCCAGCCACAACTTCCACGATGCATCGACCGTTACAACTGGGGGAAGGATGTCCGTCAGCTTACCTACTGATTCCTCTCCACTCTCACCGTTTACGTCACTACATCTTGAGTACCTACCATCGTGAAGAGATGTTGAGTATCGTGATTAGTTATTAGGAAACATAAGATAGACTAGAAATTATGTTGGTTTGGGTTGTACTCCAAATTCATCATATACTTCTATATATATATGTCCATGAGGCTTACGCAATAAACATCGATTCCACCAATCGCTCTTTATCTCGCCGATCCAAATTGTGTTCGTTTTTGTTCTTTTTTATCTCTGGGTCAACAAAACGGACAACGGACAACCAAACACAGCCGGACAACATTTGTGTACCTGACCGTGATGCCGCATCCCCATCTGGTGAGATGTCCGCCTCTACTAGAGACCCTCTAGCATTTCGTCAGCAAGGAGCACCGTGTCCCATGTAGCTGCCGGACCCGAGCAGGTTGCCATGGCGGACGCGGATGAGCGCGTGTACACGCAGAGCTCGAGCAGCTTCAGGTCAAGGGGCTCCGTGTGCAGCTTCATGTCAAGGAGCTCGTGTACACGCAAAATATAGCTCCTTGCACTAGTAGAAAAAGGGGTTGTAGCCCCGGTTCGGTTGAGCCTTTAGCCCCGGTTCGGTCCCGAACCAGGGCTAATATTCTTCCACATGGCGGGTCTGGGCAAGGGGATATTAGTCCCGGTTTTTATTACAAACCGGGTCTATTGCTTCATTGTCTTTTTTAGTACTTTTTAGTGTTTAGGATTTTGGTCTAAATTAGATGGGGCTATTTTGATGTCCCCTATTTTCCCGTTTATTTGTTTTGGGCACTTTTAAATTTTTGTTTTGCACTAAATTGGATGGTACATACACAGCAATAAAGGAACAACTATATTGCACATCATCGTCACGAATATATTACACCATCTCATCCGTCGTGCTTTGTCGAACATATTATAAAATGTAGACACGAGTTACACATGCACATATGCATCTCTTTTACACTTTAACATTTCATCTGAATTGCATCGACGGGCAATAATATTCTCCCTTCACATCTAGGACCTATGCATCTAAGAATCCGGCAATTTTGTTTTGAATTGCTCGTACACGTTCCTGTGGTAGAAGACCGTCCCGCAACCGTTCGATCTAATTTAAAGAAGAGGCCAATATATATCAATGAAACCGAACACAATTGACATTATTAAAATAAAATTGTGAGTATTGTTTATCGTACTTCATTTTTTTGTCCCACTTTGTGCCCGTCTCATGAGCCGTCTAGTGAATGAACTCGCAAACATAGTATCCACATAAATTGTTCCCATGTTCCCGTCTCAAGCACTTTACGAGAACAGAGTTTAATAAAAAAACATAATTAAGAATGATAATGGTATTGAAATTAGAATAAAGAGATGCGCGGACCTAACTAGTAGTTACTTACATCCATTTGTCTAAATGTAAGCTCTCTGGTTTCAAACACCCCGACACTTCACGATGAACCGTTTCCAAGCCCTGTCAAGAAAACGAGATGAATAACGGAGTTCTTTATTAATTGTTTGCTATCAGGAAATGAACAAAAAGTTATCGATATAGTGCCATAATGATTGAAATTACCTCTGGAAGCATTCCTGCATGTTCGCCCGTTCAGCGAGGGGTGTGCGTTTCGGGTCTGACTTTTACTAGTCCCTCGTCAGGTACAATGATTAACAGAATATAATGGAACCTACGCACGCATAACGAGTCAATTATACACTTATAATAACATCGAGTAAGCGAAAATAGAATATGTGTAGTAACACTCATTTGAAGTTGTAAGGAAATAGTATTTCCCTTTTGGTAGCGAAAAACCTTAACAGTTGTGCCAAGTTATTTTTTGTCTCGCGGGGATTCAATGCGAGACTTTGGTGATGAATAAAATATGGGTCAATGAACCCAATGTCATAGATTCGTCCTCTTATACATTCAAGAATCTCCATTCTGCAAAATTAATATAGTGATGAGTAAGATTATACATGCAAGAACAAGCTGAGTAAGACTTAATAACATAAATTAATAATAGTTACGAATAATAGGCACTCATGATAGATTTGTCGAGGGCGTCTTGTTTCTATAACTAAAATAATTCGTCGAATTCAATCATTAGCACGCATTCTCCATGCCCGTAATGCTCGTCTTTATATGCACAGTAAATCTAGTTTTGCTGTTCAGCACATGCTCGCATATACCAGTCATGCAATATTCGCATTTTTTTGGTAGCTCGTTGACTAACTCAGGTTTGATGAGAGGAGCCTCGTACCGGTACACGTATGTTATGTCAGCGAATTCCTGCATATGGTTTAAGTACTCATCAATAGACATTTCATGAGCTTTAGCCGCTTCTCCGTATAATGCAACAAACTCCGGATCGATACCAGCTGTTTCATCATTCCTCTGCTCGACCGCAACTCCGCTCGAGCACACCTTTATATCGGAATACACTTTGAGCGAGGGGCACAATTGGGTTTTCTGTTGTCCGAGCTAGGCAACTGATTTCTCGCTGGACGTACTACTCTTCAACCGCTGCTTTTTTGCATGAGCCGACTTGAGAATAGAGCATTCATAGTCTGATGGCAATAGTGGGGGGGGGATCTGCAAGGCTTTTTAGCATTTTCACGCACGCGGCGTGATCTTCTGGGTGACCGGAAACTCTGGCTCTTACAGCTTCTTCTTATTAGCCTTGTCAACCATCCACTGTTGATGCTGGGCGTGTGCCCTCTTAATATTGTCCTCTACAGTATAGTCCCAAGGTCTCTTCTCCATATCCTTCTCCACAAGAATTTCTATGTGGGTTGGAATTTTCGGTTCACATACCTCCTAGATTAAAAAATATGTCACATTGGTCGTCATGATTGTCATAAACACTAAATAAAACAAATAATTATAAAAGATAATATATACCACATCTGAATCATACACAGAAAGACAGAACGAGGACCGACGTAGGCGGATACCAAAACCATCGCACTATATAATAACAAAAAATAATAAAAATAAGTAATTTATACAAGTATCTATCTAAATCATACAACTAAGAATTTTTTGTTTTAAAAAGAAGATAAGAACAAGAGCCTCACCACGATGGTGCTCCCGACGAGATCGGCGCGGGCGGTCGACAACGGTGAGAACGGGCACGGAACGGCACCCTACACATGTGCAGACTCTAAGAAGTTAATTTGAGCTCAAATTTTGCATCTAAATTAAAATAACAGTGAGATGAAATGATGAAATAGCTAACCTTTTAGAACACTTGTGCAGTTAGTGCACCGCCAAACCTAGACAAACATTAAGAAAAATGGAGCTTGGAGAGGAGAAAGCTTAAATAGTGTGGCTCGGGCATTTCATCGAACATTTCATGTGCATGCATAGAAGGGTGGCAAGAGCATGACATGCACACCTTACAGAATGGCATGGCATGCATACCTCACAGAATAGCTTAAGTAGTGTGGCTCGGGCATTTCATCAAACACTTCATGTGCATGCACAGAAGGGTGGCAAGAGCATGGCATGCACACCAAAAAACATAGGAGAGGATGGGAGGGGCGAGGGTATATATAGGCAAAACTTTAAACTCAGTTTTTGTCTAAAACCGGGTCTAATAGCCTACCATCTAGTCCCGGTTCCAGCCCCCAACCGGGACTAATGCTCCACGGCACGCCAATATCAGTCGCTGGATCTTTAGTCCCGGTTTTTGACACGAACCGGGACTAATGCGTCGAACCAAACCGGAACTATTGCCCCGCGAGACCCTGACAGCTCGAACCGGACCAATGTCTGGCATTGGTCTCAGGTTTATTTCAACCCGGGGCTAATGCTGCTCCGGACGAAAGCCTCTTTTTCTAGTGTTGGCCTCGAGCGTGAGCTGGCCACCGTCTGCTCCATGGGCTGCATGAACTCCAGCACGGCGTTCTGCAGCACAACACACAACTCACATATCGCTCGTAGCAACAACAGAAATAGCAGCATCACACAATGCGGGCATCAATGCTCCCTCCAAATAGCAGCATCACACAATGCGGGCATCAATGCTCCCTCCAGCTCGAGATGGACTTAGAGCATCTCCACTCGTTTTGGCCCAACGCACCCGACAAAAGTCTTTTTAGTGTTGCGCCGACGCTTTTTTGTCCGGGGGGCGAGCAAGTTTTCAGCCGCGCCTTCAGGTTTCGACACCCAGACGCCAACGTTTTCAAATTTGTCTTTTCCGCTGCCCGCTGCCAAAAAGAAGCCACAAGTTCGGCGATCATCATGCCACAAGTCGACGATCGGCATATGCCATAGTTCAGCGATCAAAAGGAAATGATAGACAAGAAACGAATCAAACGATCGGTTCGGCACAGTGCGGCTCCTCTGCCACGGGACTGGCCTGAGTTGTCAGGCTCGTTGGCGGCATGGTTTCTGTTGGGGTCATCGGCGTGGTTTCTGTCAGGGTCGTCGTCGTCGCGGTCGCCACTGCAGTCGCTGCCGGCACCGACATCTGGTTTAAGGTCAGGCCGAGCTCCGTGAAGTACCACGCCTTCACATGCTCGTCCATCGTCGACGTGTCTGCCCCCATCAAGAACGTCAGGTCGGTGTTCCTCTTCTTCGCGGCAACGTTGGCCCTGAGAAGGTCGAGCTTGACGTGCTAGTTCACCATCAACACCGACCATCGCGCGTCGGATTTCTCCTCCCTCTTGGCAGCGCTGCTCTTGGCGTCGACGATGAATTGCTCGATCGAAGCTTGCAGTCGTTCGGCAACGGGAGCCGCGTCACTCGCCACCCTGGATTTTTTGGTGCCATCTGGGCGCCCTTCTGCCTCAGGCAGGGCAGGCACGTCCAGGTTTTAGGTCTCCTTGGCCTTGTGAGAGCGAGCCGAACTTCCCTCCACTTCCTGATCGTCCGCGCCCGCCGCCTCCGTCACGTCCCTGGTCCTCTTGGCGTCGAGCCTCCTTCGCCGGTCTATTGTGACCGCCTCCCGGCGCTGGACATCCGCCCTCCACTCGACGTCTGAAACGACCGTCAGCCTAGGCAACAGCTTCCTCTGCTTCGGATGGCTGGAATCGGCAGCGGTGGCGGGGTGAGGGAAGGTGTACTTCGACGACATGACGGTCAGATGGCGGGAGCGAGAGAAGAACGACGGGAGGAGGAGATGAAATGAAGGGAAAGGGAGGACGAAGGGGCAGAAAATGATAGGAATAGGCCCGACAGCCACCAACAGAGCGGGCCCGCTTGGCTTTTCGCTTCGACCAACGCTCCTAGACGCCCCCCGAGGAGCTGGGTTCGGTTCGGGTTCATCGGCTGTTATTTTAACCCAAATTGGCACTAAACAAGGTGTTGGGAACGCGACTTGGCCGATTGTGCACCACCGATGCTAAAAAAGGCACATTGGGGGCTGTTGGGGGGCGAGTGGAGATGCTCTTACCGACCGACCAAGAGAGGAGTAGGAGGAGTAGTAGCAGCTGGATCTGTTTCAGCCACCTACCTCCATGAGGAAGCGACGTCGGGCCACTGGAAACCATCGATGGGAGCACAGCCACGCCGCTGAGGCTGCCAGAGGGGGTGTCGCCGCACTGCGTGCTAGCTCACCCACAGCCTCAATCCAAAGCAAGGGGACGTGAGCACGGGCATCGAGTGAAAAGAAAAAGGTGGGATGGCTAGATGCATGGCAAGTGAGCCAGACGGGGCATTTACCAAACATATACACACATCCGGTTTGTGTCCGCCTCCAACCCAAATATGCGATTGAAATGGGTCTAAACGGACACAAAACAAACAACAAATGAATATGTATCCATGCGTTGGGCAAAGTTTTTTGTCTACACGAACAGACAAAATGGGTCCAACCTGCGTTTGAATTGCTCTAAAAGGAAACTAGGGGAGTGGGGAACAAACTTCCTTAACATCCTTAGAAGGAAAAAAACAGTAGAAATCAACAAATTGGTGGAGTAAAAGGTCTTAACTGTAAGATTCCATGCCACAATTCAAATTTCCAACTAAAGTTGGCTTAACACCAACAGCCACGCTCATGTTGGTTCGCTCACTAGGCGTACCCCTAAACTAGTTGCTCCTCCAAACAAGTGGGCGTCTGTTTGGTTGGAGCCGCCGCCAAGAGCACCCAAACAGTACGTGGAAACATTGTTCACAACCAAACTCAATTCATTCAACCGAACTCCATTTGCCAAGCTACAGCGGGCGGCCACCTTCATTTGCTGAGTTATCATTAGTTAGACTAATTGATGAAATCAATTGCATGAAGTTTCAGCCTGCACACTAGAACGGTTAGCGCCACCTTTAACGGCTGACGGTGCACCCTCTCAAGCATGTGCAAAGGTGTGTCGCAGTAGTAATTCAAGCAGGAAATAAGTATGCATGGGCAGTACACTCATCCCGTTCAACACCCATAGTAACGTGGATTGTAGAGGAGCAAATATCAGAGACCATACCTTCCGACACTGCCTACACTCCAGCTGCAGCACTCCATCCCAGCGCTTCTCATGTTCAATGACCTCATCCGGCTTCCCAATGGAATGATACTTCCCACACACCACGCAAGCCAGATGATCACAGTAACCAACAGGGAGCACTTACTTGAACAACATTGAGCTCACCAGTCCAGGAATCTGCCAGAGGAACTTCGGGTGCCACAGAATATAGATGGACTTTTAAGGCCAAGAGCGACACAACGAGGAATAGTTCAGCATGCCCCTCCTACACAGCTCCAACAACTATAGCACTAGAGCCAGCTTCTGCTGCAAACATCTCACAGCATGGGGGTTCTGCCACAAGTCCTGCTCTGGAATCAGCAGAATGCCCACAGAACTCAAGATAGTTGGGCATTACAACCTCGATCATCTTGTACAACCTTGATGATAGTTTGATGTTCTCCATTTTCTAGGATCCAGGGGCAGATTCATGCTCTGTCTCTGTTCCTCAACTAGTAGTTCAACTTAGTACTGTTTTGGCTTGTTAATTGTTATGGATAAAAGACCTCTTTCTGGAGTACTATACGAGACACTTGCAATAAAACATTAGTCAAGAGATCATAATTGACAACTTATACAAACAGAACTCCAAAATAAACTATTTCCTTGTAGGGCAGACATACCTATGCTAAGCACAGCTTATCCCATGACAGAAATTTCCATTATATTCCTAGAACTTCATTCCTGCACACAAACTGAATAAGACTGTTAAGGAGAGGTACCGAATGGTAAACATTTTATTTGGATCATGGCCATCACAAAATGAAAGCTAAATACTAGCACATGTCTACTGCACCTACCAACACATAAAGGTCAAAACAAATTGTTATCAGTGAGAATTAAGAACGCATTTTTTTACCAACAGTGCATATGGCAAAGCAGTTTATCAGCTTACAAAATGAAAGCTAAATACTAGTACATGTCTACTGCACCAGCCAACACATAAAGGTCAAAACAAATTGTTATCAGTGAGAATTAAGAACGCATTTTTTTTACCAACGGTGCATATGGCAAAGCAGTTTATGAGCTTGAACCGAATATTCTGATCACCACTGCAAAATCTAGCATACCCACAGCACATTTTGAAACGAATATTCTGATCACCACTCTGAAATTTAGCATACGCACAGCACAACTCAGGCGAATTGAAAGAAGCAAAACTGGAAAATTGAAAGAAAAAAAGATAGTCTGATGGTTACAGTGCTTGAGACAGTCAGCAATATCAAATGTGTGGGAAAGATTGATGCATTCATATTTAACATAACCTACGCACCAGTCAAGCCTAGCCAAATGGCAACCTGACTATTAGAAGACTGATATTTCTTCAGGTATACATAATAATAACAATCAGCAATACAGATCTGTAAAGTTGAAATTGCCAACTATTTCTAACAGATACAGTGAACTGGTTCACAGCCTACATTTTCAGTCACATCTTGACTTCTAAAAGATAAGCCAAGAATATATGTGAAACAGGAACCAGCACACGAGGCTGGCATTAAGATTTACCACGACCTGGTAATGATTAAATGCAATAAGTATGGAGTCAATATGCATACTACAACTGCGCCAGCAACAATCTAGTTAGGGCTATGATTGATAGCGTTGCATGATAGCTCAATTAGTGTCCTTCTGGTTGTCATCACCAGAACGTTGCAGCTTATTGTGAAGTCCTGCCTCGTCAGTTTTGTGTTGTTTGTCTCCAATGTTATCCTACAGAGCAGCAAACAAAAAGAAGAAGAAAATAAAACAAAACTCAAATGTTAACAAACATGCTTCAGAATATCAAACTAGGAAAAAAGTGGAAGACAAACCTTCAGTGAGCTATTCTTTGACAGAAGTTCATCGTACTCCTTCCTGATCCGGCTCACTTCATCTTTAAGTGAAGCATTTTCCTGTTTCAATACTTCAGCGCGCTGAGCCAACTCCTCACATTCAGCCTGCAAAAATACACAGTTGCCTCATCGACTGAAGGGGACAAAAGTGTATGTCCCGAGATGAACAAGCAAAATACCTGCTTGCGCAGCCTAGATCTGCGAGCAGAATCCCTGTTTGACTGCTTTCTTTTCTGCCTTTTCAGTTCACGTTCATCCTGGATAATCAGGTAGTCAAAATATTTAGTTTCTCCATTTGCCAAACTTGTTAAGATTTCAGATTTTTATCCACGGAACTACTGATATTGACGTGCCTCTTCACTAGTCTTAAAACTGACTTATGGGATTTATAATTTGTTTATTAGCATATTTCAATAAAGTAACAATGGTTTATATTTTGGGTAACTGCAATATGGCAAATAATTATCATTACTTTTAGTATTTACTAGACAAGAAAAAGGGGTGATAAACCTCCTACAGTGCATGGTATGCAAGATGGGGAAAGTAAACAAAATGCATGATGAGTAAAGTAGTTATGGCTCAGTTTGCGCTTGCTGCACTGTGATGAGCTGTGCATATTTTTTAAATCTGCTGTTGAAAAATCGCCACAAAAGTAGGCAAAAGTGGGTGAAACAAACACTAAAATAGGCAAAAGCGGGTGGGGCAAATGCGATTATGGTAATCCACCGCAATGCTAAACGCAGCCTATGTCCAATTATATTCCTAGTACAGAAGTTGACTTCAGTTGGATGTATGAAGTTATCCTAAACACAGAGATCTTTAGGATAGATACCTGTATCGCAAAAGATCTATTTCTTGGTCTGACATATATATACAAGGTTGGGAACAAAGGGTGTGTATGGTTTGAGTCTACGGTTGCCCCACCAAATACTTGGCTAGCCAAAATTTTGGTCAAGGTTATGTGTGTCCCAAGAGTTGGCCAACTTTGACTAAAAAATGAAGAGGAGTTGGAAACGAGCACTGGCATGGCCAAAAAGTTGGCAACCATCCAAAACAAGACCAAAGTTTTGGTCATAGCCAAAAAATTGGTATATTGGCTACAAAACAAGCAATACAAAAGTATTTATGAAGCAGATAAGTAGAGGCTACAAAAATAGGGAAGGGTATAATCTATGATTCCCAAGATAAGGTCTTAGAAGAAACCTGCATCCACGGCTCTGTTGGGGCCAAATCCCCTGGAATTGCAGTTGGGGTCACTTTACCATGCAATGCAGGAGAGGAGCTTGCTGTATTTGCCCAGTAGTCCATTCCTATTTTCAAGTTTGTTGTTGGACCAGGCACTGGACCACTTGATGGCATTTGCATAATTGCCGAAGTTTGCTTCAACTGCGCCTGGGATGGTGAAGGTGATACACCATTCTGGGAACTTCGGACATCTGATAGCACCCACAACAAAGTTCAGAAGCTTCATAAAGTACAAACAAGAAAGCAAACATAAGAATTTTTATCAGCATACCTCCATCTTGTTCTTGTCCACTTTCCTTGTGTTGTAAATCCTGTAAAGATTACTCAAAAATGCAAAGATATTAAGACTTCTCGCAAGAAATAAACACGAAATGATATAGCATATCTGGGAATCATAAACACCGCACATTTAAACTCAAGGTGCATATGCTGCCTAAAAATGTACAAGCAAGTATGCACATCTGGTCAGAAAAGTTTTAGTGCTGCAGGATCATAGCTTACATTCTGAGAATTCGCTTCACTTCCCTCACTTGAACTTTCACTTCCACTTTCCCCACTGCAAGAAACGAGGTAATACAAACTGAATTTTGCAGACAAGGAGGAAGTACCGTTATTATTGAAATTGACCACACACTAACCTTTGAGAGATGGTTCCATTGGCTGAAGCCCCTGAGGTCTTACCATGTTCGACACAGTTTTTCCCTGTAATCATGTTCAAGCTACCCAAACTTCCTTTGGATCTTTTAATGGGACTTTTTTCTATTCCATCAGAGGATTTGCCATTTGTTTCACCACCAGCAGTAGCAGGAGTGGTGGTAGTTCCCTGAAATATTAGGTCCATTAGACTCCACAATGAAAGAGAAAATCAGTCAATCTAAGGATGCCTCGTCTTACAGTAGCATCAGGATTGCCATTTGAAGATGACATTGCATAGGGAGCAAATGGGTGTGCACCCTGCAGGATTATGCAATGACTCAGCAAATGTCAGCCTCTAAGCAGTACCATTGTAGGTATATACTGAAAATTAAAGCAACGTGCTGAAGCATACCGGGCGCATTGATGGGTGAGCATAAACTCCTCCAGGAGGGTATATGACATATGGTGGAGTCCCATATGGTGGCATCATAGGCTGACAAAAGGCAACAAGAAACTCATGAGAAAAAAAACACTATTTAAGGTACATGCAGAGTATTACATCAACTACACATTAGTCTTGGACCATTTTAACGGTCTCCTTCATTTTGGTGAACCGATTGCAGAGAAGTCCCAGGAATTTTGTTAGATGGTTAATTATCTCATACTCCGGTAACACAATCACGGTGGACATAGCAGCGGCGACAACGACGACCAGCAGCCAGCACCTCATCCCTTGCTTTCGCCACGGTTAGAGACCGGCATACACTCTGTGCCGGTGGGCAATGAGCAGATGTGTCTCATATCCAGCCACGGCAACAGCCAACTCCATGGACGGAACAAGAGCACCGCCCAACTCTTGTCAATGTAAAACTTTTGCATCCCTGGTAATCATAAGGAATAGCTTTATTGCTCCTACTAATTAATATATGCATGCACGCAGGATTGCCCAACCTGGGTGGTGACTAAGATAACAGCACTACCAGGGTGAAGCACATCAAGCATCTTCGGCCCAAGATACATCAGTCTTTGACAGCCACATGTGCTTCTTTTCCGTGCCTAGCGTGTCAATTGAACTCCTCCCACATGGTGCCAGTCCATGGATCAGCATGATGGATTGTTGCGGCTCCGGTGGTGTTCAATGACAGTGGCTTGTTTGGCCGGATGGTGCGGTGCGCTCGTGATGGACTGCACGACGCATGACTCTGACACATATCTTATGTGCGGCCTGTGAACTTGAGTTGTTGTCTCACATACACACATACTCATATCAATTGGAATCTTGTTTGTTGCTGTTGTTGGATGTATGAAATGACACGTCCCATATTTAGTCAACTTCAGGTTATTTCAGAGTCCAAACTTAAATCCATGTGGCTAGTACGTACATGGTGTTTCATTTGCACTTGTACAATCGAGAATATATACTCCTCCTGATGCACATATGTACTCTATCTTGGGGATGAATATACATCTCCATGCCTCCATGGTTGAATATACTACCAGTACTTGTTCTCATATATACTCCTTACAAAACACCGGTACATACTCCTTCCAACAGAAATATTCTACACTCCATTACGCAATTTTTCGGTATATACTCCTTCAGGAAAAAATCAGCATATACTCCTTTGAGAAGAAAAAGCATTATATGCTACTTTACAGAAACTAGTAGATAGTAATTACAATGATGAAAAGTATATACTTCTTTGAAAAGGTTTACTATATGCTCCTTTAAAAGTACTCCCGCCGTTCACAAATATAAGATGTTATACATCCGATTCACAAAAAAGTTAGAACATCTTATATTTGTGAACGGATCAACGGAGGGAGTAGTATATACTACTTAGAAAACCAGTATATACCCCCATGGCAATACACATACTGAAATTTGTATGGTGATGCTCAATATATCACATATAATTCAATATATATTCCCCGTCACCATATTTAAAAAGGAGAGTAGGTGTTTGTTACGTAGTATAATACTTCCTTGATAATAAGATCCAGTAGGTGCATGCCGCCATCCACATACAGCAAGTTGACTTCTTTTTTCTGTCGGTTAGTTTGTCAGCAGGTTGACTTCTTTTTCTGTCGGTTAGTTTGTTATTGGATATACCCAACTCAAACTATCTGGGTGGGAGTATGTACTCCTAAGAGTACAAAAGAGGTGTCCGGGTTACCCCCCCTCCCCGATCTTATTCAGATCTTGAATGTTTTTAAACAGGTCGCGGGCACAGGAAAAGTGATCTCTCTTCGCCTGATTAGTTTGTCCATGGGTCTCCCTAGTCCCTACTTTCTTGGCCATTCCGATCCTTCCTATCTAAGTGTAAAATTAACCGGATCTGCATGCAATCTAAACAATTCTATCTCTCAGCGCTCTGTATTTCTGTTTCTCTCCTCTCTCTCCCATGAACCAAAACCAGTGCCGACAAAACAATTGGATAGTGAACGATGAGAGCAACACAAGAGGTAGTATGAATTTATGTGATTCATTTCCATACATGTGCCTTGCTAATTGTCTTCTTAATTTTAGATGAACACCCTGGCGCGTCTCCCGGAAAATATACCATTGGCTGTGTGCTAGATGAACGCCGATCTCCGTGTTTGAAAGACACTGGTCGATTAAAACAGGACGTGCAGCTTGCTAATTGATGTCTTATCACACTCATTTGCTTTTTGCAAATCTGCAGCCGTGTGCCATGCCATCAACTGCACGACAATGGTCGCCGGGATCCCAAGGTGAAGCAGTGCAGGTGCAATGAGATACGAGGAGCACCCACGCTGAAGCGAAAACATTTCACCTCATCCGCGATAGATCCTCAGCAGTGGTGGAATCATGACACTATAGTGGTGTCTACACATATACTCCGATGTTGAACTCGTCCCTCATCGGCAGGCTTTGTCCACCGTGATCTTGTGACTGTTAGGAAGTATTAGTATTAGTCTAGGAGTCCTTATTAGTCTATTAGTATTAGTCTAGGAGTCCTTATTAGTCTATGTTTACTTTCCTTGCACCTCAAGTCATGTGTAATATATATATGCCCCTTGGGCCTTCAATACAGATAAGTTGCTTTCCTAACATGGTATTAGAGCTTAGGTTATTTTTTTCGGGCGCCGCAACTCGCCCTCCCGATCCAATCTCTCCATCTCGATCGATCCCCGCGGGCCTCCCTGCTCGATCTCCTCTCCTGCCGCTAGGTCCTCTCCCGCCGGCTATCACTGCTGGATTTGCTGCAGTCCCATCCGCCGTCGCGCCTATCCGCGCGTTCGCGGCCGCCGGCAAGCCCCCAGTCCGGGCGGCCAAGCCCGTGCGGCAAGAGCTGCAGGACTTCGCGAGGGAGGCGAAGGCCGTGCTACGGATCCCGTCGTTTCAGGTGATCGTCGCGCAGGGACTCACGGGCTTGTTCCCCTGGTCCGCACTGTTCAAGGTCGCCACGTCGCTGGGCGGGCTCTTCGGCGGCAAGATGGGGGACGTCCTCACCAGGAGGCTCCGGAACTCGGGCCGCATCATCGTCGCGCAGATCAGCGCCGGCTCTGCAATCCCCCTCGTCGGCGTCCTCCTGCTCGCGCTCCCGTACGAGCCCGCGACTTTCGCGCACCACGGGGCCGCCAATCTTGCTGCTGTCCGCCGCCAGATCGGGCTCCAGCTCGAGGCGGCTTGGATCTTGTCGATGGTCAACGCCGGCCTCCACGTCTCTAGAACGGGCCGAGTGGCTAACTCTCTGTCTGCCTCATCCGGCTCTCGTGACTGCTCATGCATCTGCCTTCGGCATGGGCAGCAGTTCCTGCTGCTACGTGGTGCTGCCCCACCCGCATGTGCTCCTCCTGGCTGGCTGCTGCTCTGTTCCTGCATGCTTGTCCGCTGCTGCTTCTTCCATGTGCTGTTTGCAATCTTGCTGCGTGGTGCTGCGTTCGATTAGCTGCTGCCTTTCTACATGGCCGGCTGTGTGCTGCATCTCGTGCTCCCCATGGCCGTTTACCATCGCTTGGCCTGCTGCTACTCTGGTTTGGTCTCTGATTTTTTTTTCCTCTGCTATTGCATCTAGTCTTGAGTTTAGTCTATGCTTCTAGCTTTCTATATTTTTCTGCTGCGTCCACCAAATCCGTCGATGTTTTGTGTTATCACGTCATGAGAGTCCACCATACCTTTGTCCGTCAGCCTTTCTTTGGTCCTGATCCTTTCTATGCAACTTTTGTGGCCTATTTGCCCTTGTTGTTTTCTATAGGATTTTCTGGACTTCTTTTGCATTGTCGATCTACATCCATCGTGTCTTATCCGCCGAGCTTCTTTCGCCGACGGTTGTCGTGGACTATGATTTTCTGCACAATGCTTTATTCTCTTGATGTGCCATCTTTTTTTTGACAACCCATCTTCTCTTGATACTTATGTTGTATCTTCAAGTGATGCGGTGTCTTCCTCTGATGTGCCATCTCTTCGGTGTCTTCCTCTTGATGTGCAATCTTCTTTTGACAACCCATCTTCTGTTGATACTTATCTTGTATCTTCAAGTGATGCGGTGTCTACCTATGATGTGCCATCTCTTCGTTATCTCCTTCGGCGACTCAACAAGTTTTGAAGACTCTTCATGCTATGACGACACTCTCAAGACGCGGATTTGGATTATCATTTTTTTTTAGTATTACACTTCTTCAAATGCAATGCTATTGCATACGCTTTGCATTTGAGGGGGGGTGTTAGGAAGTATTAGTATTAGTCTAGGAGTCCTTATTAGTCTATTAGTATTAGTCTAGGAGTCCTTATTAGTCTATGTTTACTTTCCTTGCACCTCAAGTCATGTGTAATATATATATGCCCCTTGGGCCTTCAATACAGATAAGTTGCTTTCCTAACAGTGACCACCTAGGCTATAGTGGTGGACATGAGAGGCCATTTGCTGCTGCAAGGGTGCCTGCCTCAATGTGTGTGGATGAAAGCATGCTATCACATATGTATGGCGCATGCACATGTTATGTCGTGTAGTTTATATCAAATATCTCAACTAGATGTATTCCACTACAAATGATTATCTCCATACTACTTTCCATATAAAGTATTGTACATACTTCATACTCCTTTCCTATAAGCACTGTATATTTATGTTCATGATTAACAAGTCCACACTTGTTAATCACTCTTATTTGTGTGGTTGGCGCTGGCCGTACACAGTACTAGTTTGTATTCTGTTCATCTTGGATGATCTATGCATGTTTGCATGCCATGGCGTTGGATAGCCATGAATGTGCCATGTTCAGAACGTGGGACAATGATCATAGTATAAGCCTATGGTCGTGTTTGTGTGTTAAACTCACAGCAGGTTATTCATTCGAAGTTGTCTATGGCTTCAACCCTTTGTCACCACTAGACATACTTCCACTTCCTCTACAAGAGCGAGCGTGTCAACATAGACGCCAATGACCAAGCCGAGTTCATGAGAAAGATGCATGCAGATAAAAGGACCGTCATGGAGCGGCAAGTCCAAAGGCATGCCTCCTAGGTCAACACCAACAAGAAGCCCATGGTGTTCCAACTCGGAGATCCTGTTTGACTCCACCTTTCAAAAGACTTTCCGAAAGAGCACAAATCCAAATTGCTTCTAGGAGTCGATGAACCCTTCAAAGTGCTACAAAGGATCAACAACAACGATTACAAGATAGACAACCCACTCAATAAGTATTCGGTGAGCGACACCCTCCATGTCTTCGACTTGGTTCCATTCCATGGTGACGAGGTTTTGGATCCGAGGACGGATCTTCCCCAACGGGAGGAGGGAGGGGATGGTGTGGAGCAGCCCATGGACATCACAGTGGATACTACAACAACACCCCAAGCGCCAATTGAACCAATGACTGGAGCCCATGCCCGTACCATTGAATACGAGGTGAACTCCTCTTCAAACTTCCTATGCATTCACTCAAGACAAGGCTACTACTTCAATCCAAGACCCTATGCATACTCAAGTACCAAGGATCCTTCCATGAAGGACGGACGAAAGAAGGCCACACCATGGAGGAGAAGAGGAAGAAATGATGCACAGCTTCAGCGACCGGACCATCCGGCTACCAACCCAAATTGTCCCACATAAAGCGCCAGGAACACCAATACCCACAAATCAAAGCCGGGCAAAGTCCTCTAACCTTTCGTCCAACTCTTCATCTGGCCATCAACCAGACTATCTGTGTAGCAACAAAGACTGTCCTGCCCTTGGAGATTGCTCTGCTCCTGAAGACTATGCCAGCCCAGAGCCAAGCATGCGTTAGCAGCCGGACTGTCCAACTAACAACCTGGATTGTCCGACCACCAACCGGGACTATCTGCCTGTCCGGCCAACAACCCGGACTGTCCGGCCACTGCATGGATGCAAATCTGGACACCATAGATCCTCTCTCTCACATACCCTTTCACCATATATATAAACACCATGGACCCAAACTAGAGTTAGCAAAGCATATACCTTAAGGGAGCTTTGCTCATCTTGTCACCTCCTAGAGGATCAAGACCTTAAGGGAGAAGGACTCTCCATAGGATCAAGAACATCTAGGGTTTGGAGAAGAACATCTCTCAAGGCACCATCTCTCTTAAAGATTTGGGGAGATCTCTATCCTTTTACCTTTTCCTTTGTTGATTGTGGATCTATATGTGTCTCTTGTTTTGGATGTTTTGAGAGAACATGTGTGATGGAAACTTGTTCATCTAGTTTATCCTCTTGTGTTTCTTGAGTCATTTGTGTTTTCCCCTTGGTCACCTCAAAATTGTGAAGATTGGGCATCAATTAGGACTTGGTCCTATATCAACCTATGTATGTATGGAATTCAAGAACCGACTTCTTGTCCATCCATGTGTAACTTCTCACCTCTGAATGTGTGTTGAATCGCTTCATACAGGGAGTTCTAGCACAAGGCAAAGAGGTGGCCCAAGACCAAAACAAAGAGGTTCTACACCTAGTAGCTATAGGTTCAATTGGATTGAGCGTCTGGATCCGCCGTCTTAGCTGGACTGAGTTGTTATTTGTGGGCCGTCATGTACTACATGAGTAAAAACAGGGACGTAATGTGTTCCATACGGTGCAGAACATGCACGCCTGCATTTTGAAAATGTGAAACCTATTCTAGACAAGTTCGTGACAGCGATTCAAACAAACGCGTGGACTGTGGCCACTTGACGCAGGTTTCTATCAGCACCTAAGGCCAAAAGCTGTCAGTATGTGCAGTGGCGGAGCTTGGTGGGGGGCAACCTGGGCCATGCCCCCCAGCTCAAAAGAAACAAGCCTATATCTATTCATATTAGGTCAATTTTTTAGTAAAAATCGTTTGAAAATAATAAGGTTTGCCCCCCCCCCCCATGTTTTCGGCTCAAACTCTGCCACTGAGTATGTGGTCTGACATCTATCTCCAATAGGGCTTGGACCAAAAGCTCGTAGCTCGCGAGCTTAATGAACGCTCGGTAGTTAAGCTCGTAGCTAGCTTCTTAATTAACAAAGCCAATCGCCAATCATTGATTTCAGCTCGTTAAACATAACGAGCTTACTGAGAGAGCTAACGAGTTTCCCGAGCAACTCATTAAGCTTATTAATACAACACAACACATATTTTTATGTTAAGTGGCGACATTTCCTGGCACCTCAACCCATCTATTCCCTCTAATTGATAAAACCCAGCTCAGATGAGACAATCACTAATGTACCTCCTTATCTGATCACTTTCTTCCTCCATGAAGAACACATTAGAACTGAAGCAAAAGGGGGAAATGTCTCTTAACGAGTACTCGTGAGCTTAACGAGCTTTTAATGAACCGAGTCAATCAGAGTTTTTTGCTCGTTACACTTGTCGAGCCTTAACGAGCACGAGCTTAACGAGCCAAGCAGCTTGTTAATCCACCCCTAATCTCCAATAATTCACCAAATGGGATGGAGAAGGAACCCAGCTAACAGTTCGAATCACGAGCCGGATGTCGACTGTTCTCACAGCTATTTCCCTAGTAACGTTGATAGAAAATATTTTGAAGTGTATATGTGGATTACCTAGCCCTTTCCATCAAATCGGACTTTTGGTTGCGTTGGCTAGCGTATGAAGCTTAACATGGTATCAAAGCCTAAGGTCTTGAGTTCAAGTCCTGGCTTTCGTAATTTATTAAAAAATTACTCCTGTCCCCCTTTGTTGTCCACGTATAGGCTTCTTGAGCCATAGCTCCGAGTCTATTCACGTATTGACTTTCCACGTCACACATGAGAGGGGGTGTTGAAGTGTATATGTGGATTGCCCAGCCCTTTCCATCAGTTCAGACTTTTGGTTGCGCTGGCTAGTTTGACACACACTTCATCTTTCCCTATGACGAAGTATTATATATCTTTAGACGCTTTGTGCCGTCTTCTGAGATAATATCGACAGAGAATAGGGGAGCAAAAATGTAGAGTAGTTAACTGCCATTAAACATAAAACCTTACCTGAGGCCCCCACATGTATGGATGACCCTGTGGGTTTGACACCACAGGAGAGGGAAAGAACCCATGTGGTGGAATTGGAGGATATCCCTGGAAAAACCAGTGGAGAACATGATGAGCAGCCTAGGGCAGATAGTTCATGTGATCACTTTATTAATGACAGATATATTGATATGTGTAAATCAAGAAGGGAAACAAGTGCAATGAGAAAATAATATGACACATGAGAAAGCTATTTTGCCAATCGTAACAAGAATTAACAAAAGGAAGAAAAATAGAACGACCACACTGCAACCAAATCAGCAACGGTCCTTAAAATTGAGGGTGAGTAGTTGTATTTGCATTTATTATCAAAAAGATGTCGCTGGCTACAAACTTATTTCCCACTTTCCTTGTGTTTCCACACGAGAGGGCATACATGTTTTGAGTCATCCATCTCCAAAACAGGGAAGAGAACTTCCTCACCTGAAAGTTGGTCCAATCTGGGTAAACTGTGGGCGTTGTTGTACTCGAAGTAGGTGGTTGCTGCTCCTGTTACAGGGAAGGAGAAGTTTTTAGGAAGACACACTCACTACTTTTGGTATAGACTACAGAGATAATGCCACAATTCCGCATTGAAACCTGAGGTGTGGATGCCTTGTTTGCCTTAGCAGGTGTCTCTGCTTCACTGCTTCTCATGGTGACTCACAGAAAGATGGCAGCAATCACTCCATTGTCCACAGTGACACAAAGTGGCATAAAGTGAAACCTGAATTGGCCATACAAAGAACACAAGTAAGCTAAAATCTAGCAAAACTGTATTACATCCTCGATTGGAAAAGGTGCTACGCACGCTAGGTGACGAACAAGTGCCTCGCCTAGAGCATAAGTGGGAGTCTAGGCAGGGCAAGTAAGAAATTGTTCGCTCCAGCAAGAAATCATGCCATATCACACTGACAGGCCAAATGGGCCATTTTCAGATGGACAATAGCTGGTAGTTTACTCATTTTCATGCTCTAAATTAATGACTAAACGCATATAATACCCCAAATACAACCCTGCTAGTCAAAACTGTATGACCACCTAGGCTGCGCCTAGGGCGCTTAAGCACCACCTAGGTACTAGGCAAAGGCAAACTACTTATGCCTAGCGTTTTTTAAAACCTTGATTACGTCAACCACTTTCTCAAGATCCCATCTATTTCATGATCTCAAATTCTTCCAACAGTTGGTAAGGAGTATAAAAGGCTCCACGAAATAGTAGTGTACAAAACTAACTTAGGTTAACAAATTACAATAATGAAGGCCAACTTAACTGCTCAAAATAACTATAAAGCTCCTTCGTGAAAAGCATTAGCTTGATTTTCGTCAAGGTGACCACAGCACAATTGCAACACAGTTAACTTAGATTATCCTTTTATCACAAAGTATTGGTTGAGTTACCTTCAGATTACACAGTTTGTGGTTCATGTCCTTTATAGAACAGAACAAACCAATGCTCTCTCAAAAGAACACAAGAAAATCCCAAGGACCATAGAATTTAAACCTTGTTTTAGAAATAGCAAATTTGCCATAAACCCAACTACAATTCTACTACAGTGCTGCATTATGCTACACAAAATCTAGAAAAACAGCAACATGTGGTGTTTAAAAACTAGTTCCAAGTGCTACCAACCACATATGCATACTCGATAAAGCACCAACAAAACCCTAGAACCCCAAAATAGAATTGTGAAAAATATAGACCCATGAACCATCCAAATCTTCAAAACCTGCATCACAATCGCTCCAAAAGCCCACTTAAGAAACACAAAACACCTCAAAATCCCAACATGACGATGTGAAACAGAGCGAAGAGTGAAGCATTAACATAAACTACATACAAAGAATCTTGAAGGCTTGAAGCAACCTCTAATAAAACTAGTTAAAAAAGGCGCGCCTAAGCAAGCGCTTAAGTGCGCCTAGGCTCTAGGCGATAGCAAAACGCCTAGCGCATAACTGCGCTTAATCTGCGCATAAGCATGTGCTTTGGTCAGAAAAGATGCGCTTTGGTCAGAAAAGCGCAAGGCAGTGGCAAAACGCACAATTAACGCCTAGCGCTTTTTTTGAACTAATAAAAGTACTTACCACGCCACATTCTTCCAGTTCCGGCAAGTTACATCATCTTTCTTTCAGAAGAAAAGTGGAAACTAACCTAACCGAATCCAAAATCTGGATACATTGTATGACAAAAACTGGCACGTTTCCTACTAAAGAAGGCCAATTCCAAAGCACAAACTATACCTACCAAAACCTAGACACTAGATTCAAAATCCAACGCCTAAACTCGAAACCTGTACCAAAGGGGCTATGCGCCAGGTCTCACAAGTCTCGCATCAGGTAGACACTATCTCGCCGCGAATTACACCTAAACCCTAGCACCCCTCGCTCCGACCAAAATCAGAGGCCCAAACTCGGGAAACCCCGACTCCAAACGACCAACAAAAATCACCCAGAGGGAATCACCACCCGCTACGTAATATAATTTCAAACGGCCAGCGGCCAGATCCGGCGAGGCGAGCGATTCGAACGTCGGGTACCTCTCGGACAGCAAGCGGATCCGCCGCGCGGGATGCGCGCGGTGGACCTCGAGATCTGGAGTAGAGCGGCAGGAGAGAGGGTAAAGTAATAGAGTGGTGGCGTGGCGCGAGACGTCCTCCTGTTTGGAGAGAGGAAGACGACGAGGACACGATGGACGCCGCGCAGCAGCTGCGACCAGCGACTAGGCTTCGGTTGTGAGCTAGCTAGGCAGGCAGGCGTGGCCAGCTCGGTCAGTCTGAGCGTTCATTCTTGTTCGCGTCGCTGTCTGTTTCGTTGCCGCTTCAGATCAGATATTATTTTTATTTTTATTTTTTTAGCAAAGTACAATCGAAGCCGCTCACACACACGGCGTACACTCGCCCTATGAACGCACGCACGCACACCCTATCCCTATAAGCACATTTAAAAGACTAAGCTGGCAAATCATCTTAAGATTGACGAAGTCGTCACTCACGCCTTCATTGTCGACGGAAACGTTTCCTCCCACTGAAAGCACATCGTCGAAAGACCTGAAATAAATTCAGTAAAATACAAGCACCAATGTCAAGTATGAGACTTGAACTCTGATGGGCAGTACCGCAATCCTCCTAACCATCCAACCACGAATTGGTTTGCTAGATATTATTTTTGCTAGATGACATTCAAGTATCTTATGTCGCCACCGACTTCTATAAAACTTTTTTTAAATGCGTTTTTAGGACCCGATTCATTAAAAAAGGTCGAAGAAAATTGTCCGTTAAAAAACGAAAAAACGAATTAAAACTGTTACAATACACCCGTCAAAACAAGGCACACAAGGCGCCCTAGCAACCTACACAAGAACGCGTACACGACGTCAAGTAGAAGAGCGTCGTCGAGGTTGCAATTTGGCGTCATCGTCATCACACCTCTGCGAGGGCGACTCCGATTTCACCATCAACGACCACCGATGTAGCCTCCACCGCAGACGAGCGTAGAGGCATGCGTCGATTAACGCCAGACAGTCCACCACACGCGTCGGCGACCAGGCAGCTCCGATTATGTCCACGAGCATTGTAGGATAATAAGCGCTAGACCTGCGTCGAGCCAGCGCCAGAACCGACCACTCGTCTCGCGTCAGCGTCACCGCAAGGCTTGATACGTCCATTTTGCATCAATGCTTTTATATTGATATTTATCGCATTATGAACTGTTATTATACATTATGGTACAATACGTATGCCTTTTCTCTCTTATTTTATAAGGTTTACATGAAGAGGGAGAATGCCGCAACTGGAATTCTGGGCTGGCAAAAGAGCAAGTTTGAGATACCTATTCTGCACAGCTCCAAAAGTCGTGAAAATCAACGAGGAATTATTTTGGAAAAATATAAAAAAAATACTAGGCGGAAGAAATACTTGAGAGGAGCCACTAGGAGGTCACGAGCCTGTGAGGCGTGCCCCACCCCCCTGGGCGCGCCTGGGGGCTCGTGGGCCCCCTGTTACCCCTCCGGCTCCCATCTTCTGCTATATGGAGGGTTTCCTCCCAGAAAAAATCAAGAGAGAGCTTTCGGGAAGAAACGCCGCCGTCACGAGGCGGAACTTGAGCAGAACCAATCTAGAGCTCCACTACGGCCGTCCTGCCGGGGAAACTTCCCTCCCGGAGGGGGAAATCATCGTTGTCATCATCACCAACACTCCTCTCATCGGAGGGGCTCATCTCCATCAACATATTCATCAGCACCATCTCATCTCCAAACCCTAGTTCATCTCTTGTACCCAATCTTCGTCTCACGACTTCGATTGATACTTGTAAGGTTGCGAGTAGTGTTAATTACTCCTTGTAGTTGATGCTAGTTGGATTATTTGGTGGAAGATCATATGTTCAGATCCTTAATGCCATTGAATACCTCTCTGGTCATGAACATAATTATGCTTTGTGAGTAGTTACGTTTGTTTCTGAGGACATGGGATAAGTCTTGCTATAAGTAGTCATGTGAATTTGGTATTTGCTCCTCGTTGGGTTCGACACTCTTACTTATCGAAAGGACTACGATAGATCCCCTATACTTGTGGGTCATCAAGACTCTTTTCTGGCGCCGTTGTCGGGGAGTGAAGCGCCTTTGATGAGTGGAATTTCGTAAGGAAACATTTATATAGTGTGCTGAAATGTATTGTCACTTGTCACTATGGAAACTAAACCTTTGAGGGGCTTGTTCGGGGTATCTTCACCTCGACCGGAAGCACAAAGAGTTGCTCTCAACCTACTTCACCTACTAAAAATATTTATTATGAAATTCCTTCGGGTATGCTAGAGAAACTGTTGGCTAATCCTTTTACAGGAGATGGAACATCACATCCCGACTTGCATCTAATCTATGTAGATGAAGTTTGTGGTTTATTTAAGCTTGCAGGTTTGCCCGAGGATGAGGTCAAGAAGAAGGTCTTTACCTTATCTTTGAGGGATAAAGCATTGACATGGTATAGGCTATGTGATGATTCTGGATCATGAAACTACAACCGACTGAAATTGGAATTTCATCAAAAGTTTTATCCTATGCATTTGGTACATCGTGATCGGAATTATATCTATAATTTTTGGCCTCGTGGTAGAGAAAGTATTGCTCAAGCTTGGGGGAGGCTTAAGTCAATGCTATATTCATGCCCCAACCATGAGCTCCCTAGAGAAATTATTATTATGAACTTTTATGCTCGGCTTTCTCATGACAATCGCACCATGCTTGACACTTCTTGTACCAGTTCTTTTATGAAGAGAGATATTGATTTCAAATGAGATTTGTTGGAAAGAATTAAACGCAACTCTGAAGATTGGGAGTTTGATGAAGGTAAGGAGTCAGCTATGAATCTTAAGTTCTATTGCGTTAATCCTTCGTTGAAACAAATACTTTTCGTGATTTTAGCGCTAAACATGGATTTGTCTCTGAGATGGTAGCTTCTTTATGTGAATCATTTGCTACTCATATTAATCTCCCTAAGGAGAAGTGGTTTAAATATCATCCTCCAATAGAAGTTAATGTAGTAAAACCCAATCCAGTTGAAGAGAAAGTTATTGCTTATAATAATTCTATTGTTCCTAGTGCTTACATTTAGAAACCACATTTCCCTGTTAGAATAAAGGATCATGCTAAAGCTTCAATTGTCATACGTAAGGGCTACATTAGAACACCCACACCCCCTGAGCAAATTAAAGTTGAACCTAGTATTGCTATTATTAAAGATCTCTTGGCTGATAATGTTGATGGGCATGTTATTCAATTTTGTGAAGCTGCTGCTAGAATTGCTAAACCTCATGCTAGAGACAAACATAAACCTGTTGTTGGCATGGCTGTTGTTTCTATTAAGATAGGAGATCATTGTTATCATGGTTTATGTGACGTGGGTGCTAGTGTTAGTGCAATACGTCAATCTTTATATAATGAAATTAAAGATGAGATTGCACCTGTCGAGATGGAATTTATTGATGTTACTATTAAACTTGTTAATAGAGATACTATCTGCCCTGTGGAAATTGTTAGAGATGTTGAAGTCTTGTGTGGTAAAACTAAGTATCCTACTGATTTTCTCGTTCTTGCTACCACACAAGATAGCTTTTGTCCCGTCATATTTGGTACACATTTCCTCGATATTGTTAATGCTCAAATTGATTGTGAGAAACAAACTTTTACTGTTGGCTTTGGAGGTGTGTCACATGAATTTAATTTTTCTAAGTTTGGTAGACAACCTCATGAAAAATAATTGTCTAGTAAGGATGAAATTATTGCTCTTGCTTCTATTGTTGTGCCTCCTACTGATCCTTTAGAGCAATACTTGCTTGAACATGAAAATGATATGCATATGGATGAAAGGAATGAGATAGATAGAGTTATCTTTGAACAACGTCCTATCCTTAAGAATAATTTGCATGTTGAATTACTTGGAGATCCACCTCCACCAAAGGGTGATCCTGTGTTTGAGCTTAAACAATTACCTGATACTCTTAAGTATGCTTATCTTGATGAAAATCAGATATATCCTGTTATTATTAGTGCTAACCTTTCAGAGCATGAAGAAAAGAAATTATTGAAAACTCTGAGGAAGCACCGTGCTGCTATTGGATATACTCTTGATGATCTTAAGGGCATTAGTCCCACTCTATGCCAGCATAAAACTAAAACTGATCCTGATTCCAAACCAGTTGTCGATCACCAACAAAAATTAAATCCTAAGATGAAAGAGGTGGTAAGAAAAGAAATACTAAAGCTCCTGGAAGCAGGTATTATTTATCCTGTTGCTCATAGTGATTGGGTAAGTCCGGTGCATTGTGTCCCTAAGAAGGGAGGTATTACCGTTTTCCCTAATGATAAAGATGAATTGATCCCACAAAGAATTGTTACTGGCTATAAGATGGTAACTGATTTTAGGAAATTAAATAAAGCTACTAAGAAAGATCATTACCCTTTACCTTTTATTGATCAAATGCTAGAAAGATTGTCTAAACATACACGCTTTTGCTTTCTAGATGGTTATTCTGGTTTCTCCCAAATACCTGTTGCACAATATGATCAGGAGAAAACCACTTTTACTTGCCCTTTCGGTACCTTTGCTTATAGACGTATGCCTTTTGGTTTATGTAATGCACCTGCTACCTTTCAAAGATATATGATGGCTATATTCTCTGACTTTTGTGAAAATATTGTTGAGGTTTTCATGGATGATTTCTCCGTTTACGAATCTTCTTTTGATGATTGCTTGAGCAACCTTGATCAAGTTTTGCAGAGATGTAAAGATACTAACCTTGTCTTGAATTGGGAGAAGTGCCACTTTATGGTTAATCAAGGCATTGTCTTGGGACATAAAATTTCTGAAAGAGGTATTGAAGTCGATAAGGCTAAAGTTGATGCGATCGAGAAAATGCCATGCCCTACAGACATTAAAGGTATAAGAAGTTTCCTTGGTCATGCTGGTTTCTATAAAAGGTTTATTAAAGACTTCTCTAAGATTTCTAGGCCTCTCACCAATATCTTGCAAAAAGATATTCCATTTGTTTTTTATGATGATTGTGAAGAAGCATTTGAATTACTTAAGAAGTGTCACGCCCAAGATGCGACCCTATCCTCAATTTGGCACGAAGGCCTCGTCAGGGATAGAAGCGCATCTCGTCGTGTCGCAAGAATGGATATCGTTACAAGTACATGTACTGAAAAGAAGAGATATATAAAGAGTTGGCTTACACTCGCCACAAGCTACATCAGAGTCACATCAGTACATTACATATTCATCAAGAGTAAGAGCAGGGTCCGACTACGGACGAAAACAAACGGCAAAAGAAGAACGACGTCCATCCTTGCTATCCCAGGCTGCCGGCCTGGAACCCATCCTAGATCGAAGAAGAAGAAGAAGAAGAAGAAGAAGCAACTCCAAATGAACAATCAACGCGCTCACGTCAGGTAACCTTTACATGTATCTGCAACTGGTGTTGTAGTAATCTGTGAGCCACAGGGGACTCAGCAATCTCATTTCCAAAGGTATCAAGACTAGCAAAGCTTAATGGGTGAGGCATGGTTAAGTGGTGAGGTTGCAGCAACGACTAAGCATATATTTGGTGGCTAACTTACGAGTACAAGAATAAAGAGGGGGGGAAGATCTACGCATAGCGGACGTGATCTACAAATGATCAAATGAATGATCCTGAACACCTACCTACGTCAGACATAACCCCACCGTGTCCTCGATCGGAGAAGGAACTCACGAAAGAGACAGTCACGGTTATGCACACAGTTGGCATATTTTAATTAAGTTAACTTCAAGTTATCTAGAACCAGTGTTAAACAAAGTTTCCACGTTGCCACGTAACCGCGGGCACGGCTTTCCGAAAGATTTAACCCTGCAGGGGTGCTCCAACTAGTCCATCACAAATTACCACAAGCCGCATAGAAATCCTCAATCACGAAGCTCGCGGTCTCGTCGGATTCCCTAGTGGAAAACCTCAACTCTGAGATTACCCAAAGCATCACCGGAATCCCGATGCACAAGATATCTCGTCAAAGGTAAAACTAATCCAGCAAGGCCGCCCGGCGTGTCGACGATCCCGATAGGAGCCGCGTATCTCGTTCTCAGGACACGACGGATAAGCACAACGTACGGTGGCCTCATAGAGATCTCCCGAGTTGCCCCGGGTTAGCCCCGCAAACGGCTCTAGTTTTGGACCAGCACCAACAGCACTGGCCCCCCTGTATTATGTGAAATTACTCCTCGGGTTCATGACGCCCTATGCTTTCAGTATTAACAAGTTATTATGTTGGGCAAATGTAGTACCAATGTTGGGCCTTGCCAGACCAGCTTTAATCTAAAACGAATTATCAAGGGGGTCCCCATAACAACCCCGATCGTGTTAGGAGCGCTCGTTTATGGAACATAACACCGGTAGCCGAAACTAAGGGGGCAAAGGTGGAACAAAACACCAGGCTAGAAAGGCCGAGCCTTCCACCTTTTACCAAGTATATAGGTGCATTAAATTAAATAGCACTAAATATGGTGATATGACAAGGAACCCATGTTTTCACATGGAATCATCTGCACCTGCAACTAGCAACGCTAACAACATGGTAAGCAAGCAGTAACATAGCCAATCAGTGGTTTGCTAGGTCGAACAGGTTGAAGGTTATCATGGCATTGTTGAGAGGCTGATATTTAACAAGTGGTAGGTAACGAGACATAATCGATAGAAGCGGTAAACTAGCATGGCAATGATAGTAATGGTATTTGGGGAAATGGTCATCTTGCCTGAGATCCCGCTTGGAAGAAGAACAACTTAGTGGAGTCGGCAAACCATCGTAGTCGAACGGGTCCTCACATTCCGACACGCTTGTGGAACTCTATCGAGACGGGCAACCGTAAACAAACATCAACACAAATATTCACCACACGATGCACAACATGATGCATAACCTACTATGATGCATGATCAGTTCAATGATGCAAGGGATGGCATGGCAAAACACTTCACGCAAACACTAAACATTAAATGAAGCTCGATATGCAACGGGTTGCATATCGACGAGACTCCACGTTTAATTATTTAATTCACTCCCGATTATTTACACGGCAATATTAAATTGTTGTTATCATGGCAAGGGGTGAAGCGATGATTCTACATGGCATCCTAGTCGGTATAACTCGCGGAACAAGATCGGAGCTACGGCACAAGAAACATTCAACACACGATATATATGCCATGAATGCGTCATGCATGCAAGTCATCACACCACGGCAAGGAGGGAAAGAAGCAAGGTGTCGCCACGGCGAGCGAGAGGAAACCATGGCGGCAAATCGGAAACGATGCCACGACAACGTTCCTATCCCGATAACTCAACGGGGTATCGGTGACAACGAATAGGGAGCGCGTGCGGGAACGCTAAATAAAGATGGGGTGATCCCGACTACCGGGTTCCCATGTGTCGAGGGCACGACGAAAAGGAAGACAACATGCACGGGCAAACAAACGGTGCATACATACGGTGCATACAGGCATTCAACTCAAACAACTCATACATTCGTACATCACTAGCTCACGGTACACGACATGTCCCATTGGTATACCTTCGACGCGTGCGAACCGGAGGGGTTCGGTCGAAGCGGACGTCGTGGTCGTCGTGGAAGTCGAGGTACTCGGTCTCGTCGACGGTAGTCGTACTCGGCGTCGTGGTACAGGGTCTTCGGCGTCGGTAGTCGATCACGGGTCTTCGGCGACGTCGAGGAAGTCAAACTCGTCTCCGGGGGTCGTCGAGGGCGTTGAGGAAGTCGTGGAACACGCGAACTTGTCGATTCCACGGCGGCGGGGATGGTGCACGCGGCGATGGCTACCAGCGACAGCGGAGACACGACTACAACAGCTACGACATCGCTAGCATCTAATAGAAAGCCTAGCAACTAGCAACATCAACGCGCACCGGTAGGCAAGCAGCCTAGCAACTACAGCGGCTGAGCAAGCACGGCAACAGCAGCAACTAGTAGCAAAACGGCAAGCACCAGCAGCGAGCTACAACAACTGCTAACAACAGCAGCTTCGGCCACATCGCAGCAACAGCAACAGAAAGCGGCAGCATCTACAGGAACGGCAACAGCAAACGCAAGCACAACAACTACCTAGCAGCGGTAGGCACTCCTAGCAACAGCTAAGCTAGCTAGCTGCGGCAGCACAAGCAGCAGGTCAACGATACGCATCGGCTAGCCAGCACGCCGGCAACAACAACGACAGCGGTAAGCAGGCACATCTAGCAGCACAACACACCGCAGCGGCGGCTCGGCATAGGACGGCTCGGGCTTGGCTTCTGTAGGGAAGGCGGCCACAGTTCCTGCAGCAGCAACAGCAACAGGAGGCGAGCGAGGCAGCGCAAGCAGGGGACCGGGCTTGGAAGGGCGGCTCGGCACGCGGCGAGGCGTGGGAGACGGCCAAGTGGAGGAGGCGGCCGGCGGGGCGACCGGTTGCTGGCGCGGGAGGAAGCACGGGCATTGGGAGGAGGACCTTCGGTGGCAGGGGAGAGGCACGGGGCGGCTCGGGGCTAGGCCCCTCGAGCAGAACTCCTACAGCAGCAACAACACAGGAGAGGCCATGGCACAGCGGCGCTGGCGGGGCCTCGGGCCGGCCGAGAGATGGAGGCGGTGCCGGCGCACGGGGAACGGCGAGCGAGGCCACGGCGCGGCGACGGGGAGGCGCGGGGCGCAGGGCGGACGAGGTCGGCGGGGCCGACTCGACGAGGTGGAGGCGGTCGGGGCGAGGCAACGGCGAGAGAGAGGGGCGAGGCGGCGCGGGGCACATCAGGAGGAGGGGAGAGGCCGACGGGGAAGAAGCTGCGCGAGGGGAAAGGAGGCGGCGCTGCGGGAGGAGGGAGATGCACGGGGACGAGGCGAGGGAGGCCCCCTGCTCGCTAGGGTAACGGGGCAGCTGGGCTGCGGCCAAAGAGGCCTCTCCTCCCTCTAAGTCTTTTTTTTAAAACCTTTTTTTTCTTCAAACAGAAATTTTAAAAATAAGGAGAGGCTTTTAACAAAAAAAATGTTTCACCCCTTTGAAAATTATACCCCAACTCTAAAATAGCTTGGGCATTTTTAAACAAATAAAATGAAACCCCTTTTAAGAATTAAAATAAAACCCTTCTTAAAAGAATTTAAAAAAATCAAAACCCTTTTTAAAAGAATTAAAAATCACAACCCTTTTGAAGAATTAAAATAAAACTCTTTTAGCAAGAAGATAAAAATAACCCCTTTTAAAAGAATTAAATAAAACCTCTTTATTTAAAGAATAAATAAAAGCCTTTTAAAAGAGAAAAATAAAATGGGAGGGTTTTTAAAATAAAACAAACGGAGAAATAAAATAAAAACCTAAGGGTTGCCCCCACATTTAATAAAAGGATTTTTTTGAAAAGAAGAAGACGCACCCTTTTGAAATAGAGGTTTAAAACGGGAAATCTTAGCAACCGCAAAAACAAATAAGAGAGGAGAGGAGGGGAGAAAAGGTCTTAGGTCCTCGGTGCAACAGGGTTTAGCGGTGGCCCTCACGCACGCACTCTCAACACGCCAACAAACGACGTCACACTCACAAAGCTCTAACGCCTAACAACACGGAGCAACAAGCAACACCGACAAATAACACAGTTGACATGATGCCATGCATGATACGATGATGCAACTACATGACGATGCAACGAATAAAACTAAACACTCGACGGAAACGGAAATAAAGGGGAATCTTCTGGGCGTCGGCATCGGGCTGTCACAACTCTCCTACACTACAAGAAGATCTCGCCCCGAGATCCAAGAATGAAAGGAGGAGAGGATGAGAAAGAACAAGAGGTAAAAACTTAGTCGCTTCTTTGACAAACGAGTGAAACCAACGATCCTTGAAGGTTGCAAGGAGATGAGGAATGACATGAGAAAGAAGCCAGAATTCACGAAAAACTTCGGCAGCACTTCGGTAGGAAAATGGGACAAAAAATTCGAAAAGGTAGGAGAATTAGACAACATTCATAACAAACAACTAAATAGAGCAAGGGAACACCATGATCTTGGTAGAACAACAAGATTGACCCAAAAGAGCAATAACACAAAGCCTCCGGAACAATAGAATAGGAACTAGCTCAAGCGGAAGAAGAGAATGAAGAAAGGAATGACAACTACCATCACAATAGAATTGAAGAGCCTCCGGGTAGAAGAATAGATGGAGTAGTTGGAAAACCAACAACGAAAAGAACAAGATAGTAGTGGGCTTATGAAAATCATCTCAACAAATATAAGGTGACAATCAACCACTAAAAGAAACAAGGATTGATTGGGAGAAACAAGATATGAACAACTCCAACACCAAGAGGATACATCGAGAACTTGGATTGATGACAAGCACCATGATAGCAATAATCCATAGGAAAGGCTTTAGGTGAAATCCAAACCAAGGTAGCTGGATGAAGAAATCATGGGTTGAAATATCTCATGATCATAGAATTGGTGGGTTTAATTATCTCATTCTTGAGAGGAAAACTCTTCGAGGCTCCTTCACTAACAAGAATGCTATAATATCACCTCAAAGAATAAAGGAAGAACAAACGCGCTGGAAATGCAAGAGAAAGAATACTTGAGGTACTCCAATAAGAATCTTGAAGAACACTTAAGAATGAATCACATCCTTGATGAACCACGAAGAAGGACCTCCGTATACAAATGAACAATGCAACGATATGAACGTAGAAAAGAATAAGATTATGACCTTGCCAACATTTAGATGAAGCCTCACGGAGAGAAACTTGACAAAACTTACAACTCCGGAAAAGAAAAGATAAGAACACTTGAGAAACGAATTGATATCATGCCACTCCGGAAGAAGAATTTAAATCTCTTGGAAGAAGGAAGAACAAGAATAAGAATTATGTTAAGCTAATCCTTCATCAAGTTAAATTGACGACAATCAACGGATTTAGCATACAACTTATTCTTCTTGAAATGATCTTGGAGAGACAGAGAGATAAACACCATTTGAGGCACAATTGAAGGCAACACCGGATAGAATTCACAATTGAATGGGAACACCACGAATTAATGGAGATGCAAGATAACGAAGAGAGCATGAGCCACCTGAAAGAAAACTAGAACAAGGCACCAGAATAATTGAGAGACGAACGAAGAGACAACATTTGAGAAGAATTGAGGATGAAAGCTGAAAGCTGAGAACGAAGAAGTCTTCTGAAATGATGGCCTTCGGAGGAACGAGAAATAAAAACAACTCAGAAATGCACCGGATAGCACGAAAGGGATTACTCACGATAGAAACAATTGAGAGGAAAACATGAAGCTGAGATGATAATCTTCACAAGAATGGAGCAAGATTGAGAATGATGACGAGAAACAACCCACGAATAACTGAGACACTCCGGAATAAGAAAGAACGAAAGGTTAAGCCATAAGAGAATTAATTCAAATAGGCCTTGAAGAAGGGATATGACTGATGAAATTCATACTTACGTCATAGTTGAAAAGAATTAAAGATCTCCGGAAAGAAATTAAAAGAGCCAGGAAAGATCCTGGGAAAGAACCTGTGGGTTATGGGCCCACTCAAAGAAACCACCGTTGAAGAGATTACTAGAACGGGAGATATTGCACCGGTAAAAAGAAAACTAGATGAGGTTGAGCACCTCGAAAGAACTAAAAGAATTGAAAACACGAAACTTCCGAGATATCTTCAACACACCGGATGAAAAGAGAGGAATGAATAACCAAGATAGCCTGAAAGAATCTCCATCAAGAAAAAGAATTACAAGGATAATTAGGATATGATGAACACAGATAGCCGAATTAAATTCACCGGTAAGGATGACAAGAATGAACAAAGATGAACACGAAGCTCCTGAGAATCTTCACAACGAATCACCGGATAAGAGAGAAAAGAACACATAGCGGAAGCACAATGAAAAGAAACTCTTGGATGGAAATTGAATCACTGAGAAAAGGGCGGGAGGGTGGGGAAAAACAAAGACAACTTGGGCTAGATGAGATGAACTCCGGAATAAACGAGAGAAAGATCTTGCAAATTGGAGAGGGTTGAATCCACTTGGAGAGAAACACATCGGTTGAAAAGACTTGATACGATGACTCCGGTTGAAAGGAATTGCTAAGACAACTGATTAAGCAAAAGGATTTGAATTCTCACATAAAAATATGAGAACACCTCTTAAAAATATCTGAAATCACCACTTGACATCGAAGCAACTGAATTACCATATTTCAACAAAACAAAGGGTGCGGCTTATGAAACAAGCCAGAACAAACTCATGAGAAAGATTTCCGTTCGATATTTTCGTGGACAGGATCGCACGGGCTCGATTTACAGAATCCATCAAGTGCAAGGCAGTGCACCTGACATACGAAGCGTCCCCGAGTCATAGCAAGCTACAAGGACTCTTTAAGACACAACGTGTACCGCTGTAAGTCGACCGTGAACAAACGAATCCACTAAATGTCGAACGCCAACCTAACATCATGCATTTGTTGGAAGATTGTCCTATAAGCAACTACTTGAATTCCCACCTATGAATTTCCAAAATATCTGGTCATGCAATCTGGTACACGGATACAAGGAGTAACATCACACAACTCCTATACTAACCCGTCACTTGTATCACATCCGTCAACACACGACCAGAATCTCGGACCTTCATCTACAACAGACCCTCGTGATCACAACGATACAAAGTATGGCAGTACTCCCGAACAATCTGCACCAGTACTGGGGACAACGGGGTTATCTCGCCACTACTAGTATTGAAGCAATTACGAACATCCTTCGTTCTGAGATACTAAGAAATCTGAATGATAACGATGTGCTCGAGAATCCCCTGGAGCTCAACTCCCCGAAGAAGATCAAGTCAGACAGGAGGCACCAAGACAGAACTCCGTCACATCGGCATCATATAGATTCCAACAATATCCACGTGATCCTAAAAAAATTTGAGTGGGAAGAGGAGTAGAGTAAATTATTACGTCAAGATTCCTCACCAGAGCATAGAAGAGGAGAAAAAAGAATCCTACTCTCTGACATGTAACTAGACTCAAAGTAGTTTTTCACTAGACTCGACTCGGCCATGTTCGATCAATCAAGGGGGATCCTAGGTCGGTCCTTGCTCTGATACCAACTTGTCATGCCCAAGATGCGACCCTATCCTCAATTTGGCACGAAGGCCTCGTCAGGGATAGAAGCGCATCTCGTCGTGTCGCAAGAATGGATATCGTTACAAGTACATGTACTGAAAAGAAGAGATATATAAAGAGTTGGCTTACACTCGCCACAAGCTACATCAGAGTCACATCAGTACATTACATATTCATCAAGAGTAAGAGCAGGGTCCGACTACGGACGAAAACAAACGGCAAAAGAAGAACGACGTCCATCCTTGCTATCCCAGGCTGCCGGCCTGGAACCCATCCTAGATCGAAGAAGAAGAAGAAGAAGAAGAAGCAACTCCAAATGAACAATCAACGCGCTCACGTCAGGTAACCTTTACATGTATCTGCAACTGGTGTTGTAGTAATCTGTGAGCCACAGGGGACTCAGCAATCTCATTTCCAAAGGTATCAAGACTAGCAAAGCTTAATGGGTGAGGCATGGTTAAGTGGTGAGGTTGCAGCAACGACTAAGCATATATTTGGTGGCTAACTTACGAGTACAAGAATAAAGAGGGGGGAAGATCTACGCATAGCGGACGTGATCTACAAATGATCAAATGAATGATCCTGAACACCTACCTACGTCAGACATAACCCCACCGTGTCCTCGATCGGAGAAGGAACTCACGAAAGAGACAGTCACGGTTATGCACACAGTTGGCATATTTTAATTAAGTTAACTTCAAGTTATCTAGAACCAGTGTTAAACAAAGTTTCCACGTTGCCACGTAACCGCGGGCACGGCTTTCCGAAAGATTTAACCCTGCAGGGGTGCTCCAACTAGTCCATCACAAATTACCACAAGCCGCATAGAAATCCTCAATCACGAAGCTCGCGGTCTCGTCGAATTCCCTAGTGGAAAACCTCAACTCTGAGATTACCCAAAGCATCACCGGAATCCCGATGCACAAGATATCTCGTCAAAGGTAAAACTAATCCAGCAAGGCCGCCCGGCGTGTCGACGATCCCGATAGGAGCCGCGTATCTCGTTCTCAGGACACGACGGATAAGCACAACGTACGGTGGCCTCATAGAGATCTCCCGAGTTGCCCCGGGTTAGCCCCGCAAACGGCTCTAGTTTTGGACCAGCACCAACAGCACTGGCCCCCCTGTATTATGTGAAATTACTCCTCGGGTTCATGACGCCCTATGCTTTCAGTATTAACAAGTTATTATGTTGGGCAAATGTAGTACCAATGTTGGGCCTTGCCAGACCAGCTTTAATCTAAAACGAATTATCAAGGGGGTCCCCATAACAACCCCGATCGTGTTAGGAGCGCTCGTTTATGGAACATAACACCGGTAGCCGAAACTAAGGGGGCAAAGGTGGAACAAAACACCAGGCTAGAAAGGCCGAGCCTTCCACCTTTTACCAAGTATATAGGTGCATTAAATTAAATAGCACTAAATATGGTGATATGACAAGGAACCCATGTTTTCACATGGAATCATCTGCACCTGCAACTAGCAACGCTAACAACATGGTAAGCAAGCAGTAACATAGCCAATCAGTGGTTTGCTAGGTCGAACAGGTTGAAGGTTATCATGGCATTGTTGAGAGGCTGATATTTAACAAGTGGTAGGTAACGAGACATAATCGATAGAAGCGGTAAACTAGCATGGCAATGATAGTAATGGTATTTGGGGAAATGGTCATCTTGCCTGAGATCCCGCTTGGAAGAAGAACAACTTAGTGGAGTCGGCAAACCATCGTAGTCGAACGGGTCCTCACATTCCGACACGCTTGTGGAACTCTATCGAGACGGGCAACCGTAAACAAACATCAACACAAATATTCACCACACGATGCACAACATGATGCATAACCTACTATGATGCATGATCAGTTCAATGATGCAAGGGATGGCATGGCAAAACACTTCACGCAAACACTAAACATTAAATGAAGCTCGATATGCAACGGGTTGCATATCGACGAGACTCCACGTTTAATTATTTAATTCACTCCCGATTATTTACACGGCAATATTAAATTGTTGTTATCATGGCAAGGGGTGAAGCGATGATTCTACATGGCATCCTAGTCGGTATAACTCGCGGAACAAGATCGGAGCTACGGCACAAGAAACATTCAACACACGATATATATGCCATGAATGCGTCATGCATGCAAGTCATCACACCACGGCAAGGAGGGAAAGAAGCAAGGTGTCGCCACGGCGAGCGAGAGGAAACCATGGCGGCAAATCGGAAACGATGCCACGACAACGTTCCTATCCCGATAACTCAACGGGGTATCGGTGACAACGAATAGGGAGCGCGTGCGGGAACGCTAAATAAAGATGGGGTGATCCCGACTACCGGGTTCCCATGTGTCGAGGGCACGACGAAAAGGAAGACAACATGCACGGGCAAACAAACGGTGCATACATACGGTGCATACAGGCATTCAACTCAAACAACTCATACATTCGTACATCACTAGCTCACGGTACACGACATGTCCCATTGGTATACCTTCGACGCGTGCGAACCGGAGGGGTTCGGTCGAAGCGGACGTCGTGGTCGTCGTGGAAGTCGAGGTACTCGGTCTCGTCGACGGTAGTCGTACTCGGCGTCGTGGTACAGGGTCTTCGGCGTCGGTAGTCGATCACGGGTCTTCGGCGACGTCGAGGAAGTCAAACTCGTCTCCGGGGGTCGTCGAGGGCGTTGAGGAAGTCGTGGAACACGCGAACTTGTCGATTCCACGGCGGCGGGGATGGTGCACGCGGCGACGGCAACCAGCGACAGCGGCGACACGACTATAGCAGCTACGACATCGCTAGCATCTAACAGCAAGCCTAGCAACTAGCAACATCAACGCGCACCGGTAGGCAAGCAGCCTAGCAACTACAGCGGCTGAGCAAGCACGGCAACAGCAACAACTAGTAGCAAAACGGCAAGCACCAGCAGCGAGCTACAACAACTGCTAACAACAGCAGCTTCGGCCATATAGCAGCAACAGCGACAGAAAGCGGCAGCATCTACAGGAACGGCAACAGCAAACGCAAGCACAGCAACTACCTAGCGGCGGTAGGCACTCCTAGCAGCAGCTAAGCTAGCTAGCTGCGGCAGCACAAGCAGCAGGTCAACGATACGCATCGGCTAGCCAGCACACCGGCAACAACAACGACAGCGGCAAGCAGGCACATCTAGCAGCACAACACACCGCAGCGGCGGCTCGGCATAGGACGGCCCGGGCTTGGCTTCTGTAGGGAAGGCGGCCACAGTTCCTGCAGCAGCAACAGCAACAGGAGGCGAGCGAGGCAGCACATGTAGGGGACCGGGCTTGGAAGGGCGGCTCGGCACGCGGCGAGGCGCGGGAGACGGCCACGCGGAGGAGGAGGCCGGCGGGGCGACCGGTTGCTGGCGCGGGAGGAAGCAGAGGCGTTGGGAGGAGGACCTTGGGTGGCAGGGGAGAGGCACGGGGCGGCTCGGCGCTAGGCCCCTCAAGCAGAACTCCTGCAGCAGCAACAACACAGGAGAGGCCATGGCACAGCGGCGCTGGCGGTGCCTCGGGCCGGCCGAGAGATGGAGGCGGTGCCGGCGCACGGGGAACGGCGAGCGAGGCCACGATGCGGCGACGGGGAGGCGCGGGGCGCAGGGCGGACGAGGTCGGCGGGGCCGGCTCGACGAGGTGGAGGCGGTCGGGGCGAGGCAGCGGCGAGAGAGAGGGGCGAGGCGGCGCGGGGCATAGCGGGAGGAGGGGCGAGGCCGACGGGGAAGAAGCTGCGCGAGGGGAAAGGAGGCGGCGCTGCGGGAGGAGGGAGATGCACGGGGACGAGGCGAGGGAGGCCCCCTGCTCGCTAGGGTAACGGGGCAGCTGGGCTGCGGCCCAAGAGGCCTCTCCTCCCTCTAAGTCTTTTTTTAAAACCTTTTTTTTCTTCAAACAGAAATTTTAAAAATAAGGAAAGGCTTTTAACAAAAAAAAATGTTTCACCCCTTTGAAAATTATACCCCAACTCTAAAATAGCTTGGGCATTTTTAAACAAATAAAATGAAACCCCTTTTAAGAATTAAAATAAAACCCTTCTTAAAAGAATTTAAAAAAATCAAAACCCTTTTTAAAAGAATTAAAAATCACAACCCTTTTGAAGAATTAAAATAAAACTCTTTTAGCAAGAAGATAAAATAACCCCTTTTAAAAGAATTAAATAAAACCTCTTTATTTAAAGAATAAATAAAAGCCTTTTAAAAGAGAAAAATAAAATGGGAGGGTTTTTAAAATAAAACAAACGGAGAAATAAAATAAAAACCTAAGGGTTGCCCCCACATTTAATAAAAGGATTTTTTTTTGAAAAGAAGAAGACGCACCCTTTTGAAATAGAGGTTTAAAACGGGAAATCTTAGCAACCGCAAAAACAAATAAAAGAGGAGAGGAGGGGAGAAAAGGTCTTAGGTCCTCGGTGCAACAGGGTTTAGCGGTGGCCCTCACGCACACACTCTCAACACGCCAACAAACGACGTCACACTCACAAAGCTCTAACGCCTAACAACACGGAGCAACAAGCAACACCGACAAATAACACAGCTGACATGATGCCATGCATGATACGATGATGCAACTACATGACGATGCAACGAATAAAACTAAACACTCGACGGAAACGGAAATAAAGGGGAATCTTCTGGGCGTCGGCATCGGGCTGTCACAAGAAGGCCTTGATAACTACACCTATTATTCAACCACCTGATTAGAACCTAACTTTTGAAATTATGTGTGATGCTAGTGATTATGATGTTGGTGCTTTTCTAGGACAAAGAGTTGATAAGAAATTAAATGTTATTCATTATGCTAGTAAAACTCTAGATAGTGCCCAAAGAAACTATGCTACTACTGAAAAAGAATTTTTAGCAGTTGTGTTTGCATGTGATAAGTTCAGATCTTATATTATTGATTCCAAAGTTACTATTCACACTGATCATGCTGCTATTAAATATCTCATGGAAAATAAAGATGCTAAACCTAGACTTATTAGATGGTTCTCTTGCTATAAGAATTTGATTTGCATATTGTTGATAGGAAGGGTGCTGAGAACCCCGTAGCAGATAACTTGTCTAGGTTAGAGAATGTTCTTGATGACACAACCTATTGATGATAGCTTTCTTGATGAACAATTGAATGTCATCAATGCTTCACGCAGTACACCATGGTATGCTGATTATGCTAATTATATTGTTGCTAAATATATACCACCTAGTTTCACATACCAACAAAAGAAAAAGTTCTTTTATGATTTGAGACATTACTTTTGGGATGATCCTCACCTTTATAAAGAAGGAGTAGATGGTGTTATTAGACGTTGTGTACCTGAGCATGAACACGGACCAATCCTACAGAAGTGTCACTCCGAGGCTTACGGAGGACACCATGCGGGAGATAGAACTGCACACAAGGTATTGCAATCCGTTTTTATTGGCCTACTCTCTTCAAGGATGCTCGTAAGTTTGTCTTGTCTTGTGATGAATGTCAAAGAATAGGTAATATCAATAAACGTCAGGAAATGCCTATGAATTATTCACTTGCTATTGAACCATTTGATGTTTGGGGTTTTGATTATATGGGACCTTTTCCAAAGTCCAACGGGTATACTCATATTCTAGTTGTTGTTGATTACGTTACTAAGTGGGTAGAAGCTATTCCAACTAGTAGTGATGATCATAACACCTCTATTAAGATGCTTAAAGAAGTTATTTTTCCTAGATTTGGAGTCCCTAGATATTTAATGACTGATGGTGGTTCACATTTTATTCATGGTGCTTTCCGTAAAATGCTTGCTAAGTATGATGTCAACCATAGAATTGCATCTCCTTTTCATCCTCAGTCTAGTGGTCAAGTAGAGTTAAGTAATAGAGAAATTAAATTAATTTTGCAAAAGACTGTTAATAGGTCTAGAAAGAATTGGTCTAAGAAACTTGATGATGCACTGTGGGCTTATAGAACTGCTTATAAGAATCCCATGGGCATGTCTTCGTATAAAATGGTATACGGTAAAGCATGTCATTTACCTCTTGAGCTGGAGCATAAGGCTTATTGGGCAATCAAAGAGCTCAACTTTGATTTCAAACTTGCTGGTGAGAAGAGGTTATTTTATATTAGCTCACTTGATGAATGGAGAACTCACGCATATGAAAATGCCAAGTTGTTTAAATCAAAAGTTAAGAGGTGGCATGATAAAAGGATACAAAAATGTGAGTTCAATGTAGGTGATTATGTCTTGCTATACAATTCTCGTTTAAGAGTTTTTGCAGGCAAACTTCTCTCTAAATGGGAAGGACCTTACATTGTTGAGGAAGTATATCGTTCCGGTGCCATAAAAATCAACAATGCGGAAGGTAATTTTCCGAGAGTTGTAAATGGGCAAAGAATCAAGCATTATATCTCACGCACTCCCATAAATATTGAAAGCAATATTATTAATACCATAACTCTCGAGGGGTACATAAGGGATATTTACCAGCTTGTTTGAGACTCCAAAAACGAAGAGGTATGTGATACGGTAAGTAAACTGACTCCAAAACTTTTCCAATAGCATTTTTTCTCCGATTTGGCATATTTAGAAAAATAGACAAATTTAAAGTAGTCCGAAAAACGCACGAGGAGGTGACAAGCCTGCCAGGCGCGCCCCACCCCCTGGGCGCGCATGGGGGGCTCGTGAGCACCTCGTGTGTCTCCCGGACTCCGTTTTCTTGTGGAATACTCCTTATGGTCGGTAAAAATTCATTATATAATCTCCCGAAAGGCCTGACCCTCGTATCACGCAAATATCCTCTGATTTTGTTTCGAGCCTGTTTCTGCAGTAGATTTAGAGCAAAGATGTCTTCTCAAGATTCAGAGGAGGAGAGCTATGTGGCTAATTACCTTGCTAACCCCAATGTCTACGGAGACTTAGATCCTTATGATTGGACCACATATGAGGAAGAAGATTATGATCCTAAGGGGAAGGAAGGAAAAAGTTCCGACGAAGAGGAAGTTCCTCTACCCCAACCCGGGAACATGCATGTGGAGCTCAAGAAGTCGAGTCTCCCTAACTCAAGGAAGAAGCCTAAGATTTTGTTTACCCCTTCTCGTCTTTTGCAGGAGAGTAAGCAAGAATTGTGTCAAAGGGTGTTGAGGCTTGAAGAGGAAGTTAACGATCTAAAAGCGCAGAATTTTGTGCTAAAAAGGAAAGTAAACAAGCTTAAGCATTCTGCCCCAACTCCACCACCATCACCTCTGAAGGAAGACAATTAAACACATGGGTATGGGCACTCCCCTTGGCTTGTTCCAAGCTTGGGGGAGTTGCCCCGACATCGTATCACCATCACATCTTTTGCCTTTACCTTTATCTTAATTCGATCCTTTTTGGTAATATCTTTATCTAGTAGAATAAAGTTCTTAGTATGATCTAGGCTTTGAGTTTTGCTTTGTGTTACCCCCAATGTAATCGAGTTCGTGAGTTATATAATAAAGAGTGTTTTAGTTAAGGGCTTTGCTTCATGCCATGATCTAAAGAAAATAATAATAATAGAACAAAAGCATGAAAGATCATGTGATGATCCTATGGGAAGTGGTGGCTTCACATATAAAAAGAATGTTGATTGAAACTTGTTGTGGGTGGACAAACGTAGACCTTGGTCATTGTTGCAATTAATAGGAAGTAATAAAGAAAGAGAGGTTCACATATAAATATATCATCTTTGACACCGTCTATTATTGTGAACACTCATTAAACTATTACATGCTGAGAAGTAGATGTTGGACAAGGAAGACAACATAATGAATTATGTTTGCTTGGTTCTGAATAATGTTATATGACTAGAGATCCCTTAGCATGTGACAATTGCTTCCACCTCATATCAGCCAAAACTTCCGCACTAAGTAGAGATACTACTTGTGCATCCATAAACCCTCAACCTAGTTTTGCCATGAGAGTCCACCATACCTACCTATGGATTGAATAAGATCCCTCAAGTAAGTTGTCATCGATGCAAGCAATAAAAATTGCTCCCTAAATATGTATGATCTATTAGTGTGTGGAAATAAGCTTTGTACGAACCTGTGATGAGGAATACATAAAAGCGACAGACTGCATGATAAAGTTCTTTATCACAGGAGGCAATATAAAGTGACGTTCCTTCACACTAAGAGATCACGCATCCAAACCTCAAAAGCGAATGACAACCTCTGCTTCCCTCTACGAAGGGCCTATCTTGTACCTTTACTTTTTATCTTTAAAAGAGTCAAGGTGATCGACATCAAGTCCTTATTTCACCATTATCTTGGCAAGCGTCATGTGATAGGGAAAGATCTATATTCATATATCAACTTGGAAGTAAGTAATATGAATTATTATTGTTGACATTACCCTTGAGGTAAATAGTTGGGAGGCGAAACTATAAGCCCCTATCTTTCTCTGTGTCCAAATGAAACTTTGATCTCATGAGTACCGCGTGAGTTTTAGCAATTGTAGAGGACTAAAAGATGATTGAGTATGTGGATTTTCTTTACAAGCTCTTAGTTGACTCTTTCCGATGTTATGATAAATTGCAATTGCTTCAATGACTAAAGACTATTGGTTGTTAATTCTTAATAAGGTTCTTGATCCATACTTTACATTGTGAAGGAATTGTCACTTTAGCATAAGAGATTATGTGATGATATTGCTGTTCTAAATATGATCATGATGCCTGCATGTCTGTATTTTATTTTATCGACACCTCTATCTCTAAACATGTGGGCATATTTATTGATCTCGGCTTCCGCTTGAGGACAAGCGAGGTCTAAGCTTGGGGAGTTGATACGTCCATTTTGCATCATGCTTTTATATTGATATTTATTGCATTATGGGCTGTTATTACACACTATGGTACAATACTTATGCCTTTTCTCTCTTATTTTACAAGGTTTACATGAAGAGGGAGAATGCCGATAGCTGGAATTCTGGGCTGGAAAAGGAGCAAGTTTGAGATACCTATTCTGCACAACTCCAAAAGCCATGAAAATCAGCAAGGAATTATTTTGGAATATATGAAAAATACTGGGCGGAAGAAATACTCGAGGGGAGCCACCAGGAGGTCACGAGCCTGCCAGGCGTGCCCCACCCCCCTGGGCGCGTCTGGGGGCTCGTGGGCCCCCTCTTACCCCTCCAGCTCCCATCTTCTGCTATATGGAGGGTTTCGTCCCAGAAAAAAAAAATCAAGAGAGAGCTTTCGGGAAGAAACGCCGCTGCCACGAGGCGGAACTTGAGCAGAACCAATCTAGAGCTCCGGCAGGGCCGTCCTGCCGGGGAAACTTCCCTCCCAGAGGGGGAAATCATCGCCATCGTCATCACCAACACTCCTCTCATCGGAGGGGGCTCATCTCCATCAACATCTTCATAAGCACCATCTCATCTCCAAACCCTAGTTCATCTCTTGTACCCAATCTCCGTCTCGCGACTACGATTGGTACTTGTAAGGTTGCGAGTAGTGTTAATTACTCCTTGTAGTTGATGCTAGTTGGATTAATTGGTGGAAGATCATATGTTCAGATCCTTAATGCTATTCAATACCTCTCTGATCATGAACACAATTATGCTTTGTGAGTAGTGACGTTTGTTCCCGAGGACATGGGCTAAGTCTTGCTATAAGTAGTCATGTGAATTTTGGTATTCGTTCGATATTTTGATGTGTTGTATGTTGTCTTTCCTCTAGTTGTGTTATGTGAACGTCGACTACATGACACTTCACCGTTATTTGGGCCTAGAGGAAGGCATTGGGAAGTAATAAGTAGATGATGGGTTGCTAGAGTGACAGAAGCTTAAACCCTAGTTTATTCGTTGCTTCGCAAGGGGCTGATTTCGATCCACCAGTTTAATGTTATGGTTAGACTTTGTCTTAATTCTTCTTTTGTAGTTGCGGATGCTTGCGAGAGGGGTTAATCATAAGTGGGATGTTTGTCCAAGTAAGGACAACACCCAAGCACCGGTCCACCCACATATCAAACTATCAAAGTAGCGAACGCGAATCATATGAACATGATGAAAACTAGCTTGACAGAAATTCCCATGACATATCAAACTATCAAAGTAACTAACTTTTTTGCCTCTCGTTTTCCTCTCCCCCACTTCTGAAAAACAAAAATTTACAAAAATATTTGCCCTTTTCTTCGTTTGCCTTTTTCGTCTGCCTTCCCTTTGCTTGTGTGCTATGTGCCTTCAATATGCTTGCATCTTCGCTTGCTGAAAATCTAATGATATGGATCCCCATCCACTTGCTAATCTCTTTAAGAGATCCAATTATGTTGATCCAATTGCTAGTGAGTTGAGTGCACTTGACTATGTTTATGGAGTTTTGCTTGAGATGCGTGAATCTGAAAATCATGATGAAGAAATTTATGAAGTGATTCACGAGGGCTCCTTGAATGAAAAGCATGATTGCAATGGTTTCACTATAAATCCTATTAGTGACAATCATGCTAAAAATATGCAAAACCCTAAGCTTGGGGATGCTAGTTTTGCTATGTCCACTACTTGTTGCAATGATCATGATTGGGGTAATGATTTTTATTATGATCTTGAAAATTTGTTTAAGCCTCATGATGAATATGATGTTTGCAATAAGATTGAAACTGGGTTTGGAGAAGTCATGACTTTAGTTGATGATAATCCCACTATTTTTGAAGAGCGCCAACTTTGCATGCATGTGGATCATGAAAAGAATATCCTTTGTGATATCTGTATTGTTGAATTTGATTATGATCCCACATGTACTTGCTATGAGAGAGAAAAATATTGTGGTAGAAACTTTCATGTTACCAAATCAACTCTCGTTACGTGGAGATTGCTATTGTCTATTTCTTCTTCCTTGCATATGGCAACTATTGGTTGTCTTGACAATCTGTTTTCCTATAAAATGCCTATGCATAGGAAGTATGTTAGACTTAGATGTGATTTTCACATGCTTTATGATGCTCTCGTTGTGCTTTGATACGTCTCCATCGTATCTACTTTTCCAAACTCTTTTGCCCTTGTTTTGGACTCTAATTTGCATGATTTGAATGGAACTAACTTGGACTGACGCTGTTTTCAGCAGAATTGCCTTGGTGTTATTTTTGTGCAGAAATCAAAGTTCTCCAAACATCCTGAAAATTTACGAGGAGCAGTTTTGGAAAATAAGAAAAATATCTGCGCCAAGTTCCACCTCAGGGGGTGGGCTAGTGGGACACAAGCCCTGGCTCCGCCTCCACCCCCTGGTGGTGGTGGGCAGGCTTGTGGGGCCCACACGGCTCTGCGCCCCCAATTCCAGCTCTATAAGATCCCTTTCGTCCCAGAAAAAATTAGAAGATAATTTTTCGTCGCGTTTTCGATACGGAGGTGCCGCACCACCTGTTCTTCATCTGGAGGGCAGAGCTAGAGTCCGCCTTGGGCTCCGGAGAGGGGAAATCGTCGCCATCGTCATCATCAACCTTCTCCCCTCTCCAATTCCATGAAGCTCTTCGTCGTTCGTGAGTAATCTATTCGTAGGCTCGCTGGGCGGTGATGAGTAGGATGAGATCTATCATGTAATCGAGTTAGTTTTGATGGGGATTGATCCCTAGTATCCACTATGTTCTGAGATTTATGTTGCTACTACTTCGCCATGCTTAATGCTTGTCACTAGGCCTGAGTGCCATGATTTCAAATCTGAAATTATTATGTTGTCACCAATATATGTGTGTTCTATATACGATATTGCAAGTTGTAGTTACCTACTATGTGTTATGATCCGGCAACCCCGGAGTGACAATAACCGGAACAACTCCCAGTGATGACCATAGTTTGAGGAGTTCATGTGTTCACCAAGTGCTAATGCGTTGGTCCGGTTCTTTATTAAAATGAGAACCTTAATATCACGTAGTTTCCTTTTGGATCCCGCTGCCACGGGAGGGATGGACAATAGATGTCATGCACGTTCTTTTCCCTAAGCACGTATGATGACACACGGAATGCATGCCAACATCACATTGACGAACGGGAGCTAGCCACATATCTCTCTGTGTCATAGCTGTTGCATGATGAATATCATCCAAACAAATCACTGACCCATTGCCTACGAGTTTGTCCTACTGCTGTTACTTGTCTTGCTCTGCTGCTGCAGCTACTACTGTTACTTGTTTTGCTCTGCTGCTGCTGCTACTGTTGCTATCAGTGTCGCTTGCTACTATTGTTATTTGCTACTGCTGTCACTACTGCTGTTCCTTGCCGCTGCTATTGCTCATTACACTGCTGCTACGTGGTACAATCTTGATTCGCTGATCATTGACGGGAACTGACAATTTCCGTCAACGAGGCAAATTGGCGCCATTGATACAATCGTTAAGTATAGTCTCCCGTCAACAGACCGTTTCTGACACCGTTGTTATCATACTACTTTGCTACTCATATTTTGCTTGCAGATACTAATCTTTCAGGTGTGGTTGAATTTGACAAATTCAGCTGCTAATACTCGAGAGTATTCTCTCACCTCCTGCCTGGCGTACCAACAAATTTGGGTCGAATACTCTACCCTTGAAAACTACTACGAACCCACGCGCCGGTGGGCCATCAACAACATTCTTCTAGTTCCGTTGCCGGGGAGTGCTAGCAGCATTCTTCTGGTGCCGTTGCCGGGGAAGGTTTGTTGTCATCAGCATTCGTCTAGCCATCGCGAGAGATTGCAATCAGCATTTTTCTGGCGCCGTTGCCGGGGAGGTATTTCTATATTCTCTGAGTTACTTGGGATTTATATCTGCTGATCACTATGAAGAATCTGAAGGATCCAAAGACCAAAGTCTTGCCCTCAACTACCAGGGGAAGTAAGGAATTTCCATCTAGCTTTGCAATTGATTCACCTTCAGTTATGAGTAAGTTTGCGACATCACCTCCTCCTAGAAATCTTGATATGTTGCCTGTGCTTGATGATGCTTGTGATACTACTGCTAGAGATGCTATGCTTGATACTATGCCTAATACTGCTAGAGATGCTATGCTTGATACTATGCCTAATGATACTATGCTTGATACTATGCCTGATACTGCTAGAGATGCTATGCTTGATACTGCTTTGCATGATGATGCTAGAGATGCTATTTTGCGTGATGATGCTATGCTTGATACTGCTAGAGATACTCCTTTTCCTGATGTTCCACTAGAGAAAATCTAGTGATATGGATCCTCATCCACTTGCTAATCTCTTTAAGAGATCCAATTATGTTGATCCAAGCTAGTTAGTTGAGTGCACTTGACTTTCTCTATGGAGTTTTTCTTGAGATGCGTGAATCTGAAAATCGTGATGAAGAAATTTATGAAGTGATTCACGAGGGCTCCTTGAATGAAAAGCATGATTGCAATGGTTTCACTATAAATTCTATTAGTGCCAATCATGCTAAAATATGCAAAACCCTAAGCTTGGGGATGCTAGTTTTGCTTTGTCCACTACTTGTTGCAATGATCGTGATTGGGGTAATGATTTTTCTTATGATCTTGAAATTTTGTTTAAGCCTCATGATGATTATGATATTTGCAATAATATTGAAAGTGGGTTTGAGAAGTCATGACTTTAGTTGATGATAATCCCACTATTTTTGAATAGCGTCAACTTTGCATGCATGTGGATCATGAAAAGAATATCCTTTGTGATAGCTATATTGTTGAATTTGATTATGATCCCACATGTAATTGCTATGAGAGAGGAAAATATTGTCGTAGAAACTTTCGTGTTACCAATTCACCTCTCGTTATGTTGAGATTGATATTGTCTCTTTCTTCTTCCTTGCATATGGTAACTATTGGTTGTCTCGACAATCTGTTTTCCTATAAAATGCCTATGCATAGGAAGTATGTTAGACTTAGATGTGATTTTCACATGCTTTATGATGCTCTCGTTGTGCTTCAATTCTTGTCTTTTGTGTGAGCATCATTGAATTATCAATGCCTAGCTAAGGGCGTTAAACAATAGCGCTTGTTGGGAGGCAACCCAATGAATTTATATTTTTCTTTCTATTTTGTTGCGTCCACACCATCATAATTCTGTTATGATAGTATCTTTTGTGTTTCTTTTTGTGTTTGAGCCAAGCAAAACCTTTATGACTAGTCTTGGTGATGGTTGTTTGATCCTGCTGGAAAAAGATAGAAACTTTTCGCTCACGAGATTATTTTTCATTTTTATTCAGAAAGAGATTTTGAGTTGATTCTTTTTGCTGCTGGTTGATATGCCTTTTGCCCAGGCAGTCATAATTGTTCAGAATTTGTGAGGTAACAAAAGTATACGAAGTATACATACTGCTACAGACTAGTCTGTTTTTGACAGATTATGTTTTTGTTGAGTTGGTTGCTTGTTTTGATGAAACTATGGATAGTATCGGCGGGGGGGGGGGGGGGGGGTACTAGCCATGGAAAAGTGAGAATACAGTAATCTAACACCAATATAAATAGAAATCAAGATTGCTGCAGTACCTAAGAGGTGGTAGTTTGTTTTCTTGTGCTAATGATATCACGAGTTTCTGTTTAAGTTTTGTGTTGTGAAGTTTTCAAGTTTTGGGTGAGGTTCTTAGGACAAAGAGATAAGGAGTGAAAAGAGCTCAAGCTTGGGGATGCCCAAGGCATCCCAAGCCAAATTCAATTATACCAAAAAGCCTAAGCTTGGGGATGCCCCGAGAAGGCATCCCCTCTTTCGTCTTCAATCCATCGGTAACATTACTTGGAGCTATATTTTTATTCACCACATGATATGTGTTTTGCTTGGAGCGTCTTGTATCGTAGGAGTCTTTTCTTTTTGTTGTGTCACAATCATCCTTGCTGCACACCTTTTGAGAGAGACATGCACTCATCATGATTTTGCTAGAATTCTCATCGTGCTTCACTTATATCTTTTGAGCTAGATAATTTTGCTCTAGGTGCTTCACTTAGATCTTTTAGAGCACGACGGTGCGTGACTTGGTAGTTGGCTTGTGCTATGAAAGTAGTCCCAAAGGTGATAGGTACCCAAAGAGGATACAAAAACCTCCATCTTCATGTGCATTGAGTAGAAAGAGAAGTTTTGATTCCTCTCAATTAGTTTTGAGACGTGGATTTGGTAATATTAAGAGTTATGTTAGTAGGGTGTTGTGAATCTAGAAATACTTGTGTTGAAGTTAGTGATTCCCGTAGCATGCACGTATGGTGAACCGCTATGTTAGGAAGTCGGAGCATAATTGATCTATTGATTGTCATCCTTTGTGTTGCGGTCGGGATCGCGCGATGGTTAACACCTACCAACCCTTCCCCTAGGAGTATGCGTTTAGCACTTTGTTTCGATTACTAATAAAAACTTTTGCAACAAGTATGTGAGTTCTTCATGACTAATGTGAGTCCATGGGATAGATGCACTATCACCTTCCATCATTGCTAGCCTCTCTAGTGCCGCCCAATTTTCGCCGGTGCACAAACCCACCATATGCCTTCCTCAAAAGAGCCACCATACCTACCTACTATGGCATTTTCATAGCCATTCCGAGATATATTGCCATGCAACTCCCACCGTTCCGTCTCATGACTTGTGCCGTCACTCTAATATTGCCATTGCATGATCGTAAGATAGCTAACGAGATGTTTCAATGTCATACGCCAAGCTAGATCGTTGCACATCCCGGTACACTGCCGGAGGCATTTCCTATAGAGTCATCATCATTCTGAGCTTTGAGCTGTGAGTAAATAAAAGTGTGACGATCTCCATTATTAGAGCATTGTCCCATGTGAGTAGAAAAAGAGGCCCAAGAGCCCAAATAAAAAAAGAGAGAGAAAAAGAGAGAAGGGACAATGCTACTATCTTTTTCCACACTTGTGCTTCATAATAGCACCATGTTCTTCATGATTGAGAGCCTCTCGTTTTGTCACCACCATATGCTAGTGGGAATCTTTATTATATAACTTGGCTTGTATATTCCAATGTTGGGTGCTACTTCTCAAACAACAACGCAAAAAATTGACACGTTGACAGAGACTTGCTTGCGTCGGTTTTTCCCTTGAAGAGGAAATGGCGATGCAACACAGGAGCAATAAGTATTTCCCTCAGTTTGAGAACCAAGGTATCAATCCAGGAGGAGAATCTCATCAAGTCTAGAGTACCTGCGCAAACACAAACGAGCTTGCACCCAACGCTATAAAGGGGTTGTCAATCCCTTCAAGATTGATTGCAAAGTGAGATCTGAAGGCGGAAAGTGCAACGAAGTAAAAGAGTAAGGATGAAAATATGGTTTGAAGTAGACCCAGGGGCCATAGTGTTCACTAGAGGCTTCTATCAAAATAGCAAATATTACGGTGGGTGAACAAATTACTGTCGAGAATTGATAGAACCGCACAAAGTCATGACAATATCTAAGGCAATGATCATACCTATAGGCATCACGTCCGAGACAAGTAGACCAATACTTTCTACATCTACTACTATTACTCCACACATCTACCGCTATCCAGCATGCATCTAGTGTATTGAGTTCATGATGAACAGAGTAACACCTTAAGCAAGATGACATGATGTAGAGGGATAAACTCAAACCAATGATGAAACCCCCATCTTTTTACCCTTGATGGCAACAACACAATACGTGCCTCGCTACCCCTTCTGTCACTGGGTGAGGTCACCGCACGGTATGAACCCAAAACCAAGCACTTCTCCCATTGCAAGAATCATAGATCAAGCTGGCCAAACAAAACCCACAACTCGAAGAGAATTACAAGGATATGAAATCATGCATATAAGAGATCAGAAGAAACTCAAATAAGATTCATAGATAATCTAATCATAAATCCACAATTCATCGGATCTTGACAAACACACCGCAAAAGAAGATTACATTGGATAGATCTCCATGAAGATCATGGAGAACTTTGTATTGAAGATCCAAGAGATAGAAGAAGCCATCTAGCTACTAGCTATGGACCCGTAGGTCTATGGTGAACTACTCACGCATCATCGGAGAGGTCATGGTGTTGATGAAGAAGCCCTCCGTATCCGAATCCCCCCTCCGGCAGGGCACCAGAATGTGCTCCAGATGGGATCTTGCGAAGACAGAAGCTTGCGGCGGCGGAAAAGTACTTTCGATGATCTCTTGATTTTTTCAAGAATTTATGGGAATATATAGGCAGAAAACCTAGGGAGAGGAGGCCCAGGGAGCCCACAAGCCTGGGAGACGCGACCCCCTGGCCACAGCTAGGGGGCTTGTGGGGTCCCTGGAGACCCCCTGCCTTGGTTCTCAAGCTTCCCAATCTTCTTCTGTTTTGGAAAAAATCTTTTTGAACGTTTCGTTCCGTTTGGACTCCATTTAAAATCCTCCTCTGAAAAGGGTCAAAAACACGGAAAAAAGGAACTGGCACTTGGCACTGAGTTAATAAATTAGTCCCCAAAAATATATAAATGGCATACAGAACATCCAAAGTTTGACAAGATAATAGCATGGAACCATAAAAAATTATAGATACGTTGGAGACGTATCAAGCATCCCAAAGCTTAACTCCTGCTCGTCCTCGAGTAGGGAAGTGATAAAGACTGAATTTTTGATGTGGAATGCTACCTAGCATAGTGTCCTTTGCAACTTCTTTCGTGTGACATGAATGTTCAGATCCGTAAGATTCGAAACAATAGTTTGCTATTGACATGAAAACAATAATACTTCAAGCAAACTAGCAAGGTAATCATGAACTTTCAAAATAACAAGGCCAAGGAAAGTTATCCCTACAAAATCATATAGTGTGGATATGCTCCATCATCCTCACACAACTAATGTAAATAATGCACAACCCCGGTATTGGCCAAGTAATTGTTTTCGCACTCTTACTTTCTCAAACTTTTTATAACTATCACGCAATACATGAGCGTGAGCCATGGATATAGCACTATAGGTGGAATAGAGTGTGGTGGTGGTTGTGAGACAAAAAGGAGGAGATGGTCACACTGACTCGGCGTATCAAAGGGCTATGGAGATGCCCATTAATAGATATTAATGTGGACGAGTAGGGATTGCCATACAAAGGATGCACTAGAGCTATAAGTATGTGAAAGCTCAAAAGGAGAACTAGTGGGTGTGCATCCAACTTGCTTGCTCATGAAGACCTAGGGCAATTTTAGGAAGCCCATCATGTAAATATACAAGCCAAGTTATACAGTAAATATTCCCACTAGCATAAGGTGGTGACGAAGCAAGAGGCTCTCAATCATGAAGAACATGGTGCTATTATGAATCACAAGTGTGGAAAAAGATAGTAGCATTGTCCCTTCTCTCTTTTTCTCTCTTTTTTTTATTTGGGCACTTAGGCCTCTCTTTTTTTCTCTTTTTATTTGGGCTCTTTGGCCTTTTTTTTTATTTCCTCTCATGGGACAATGCTCCAATAATGATGATAATAACACTTTTATTTACTCATAGCTCAAAGCTTAGAACGATGATGACTCTATAGGAAATGCCTCCGGTAGAGTACCGGGATGTGCAACGATCTAGCTTGGCGTATGACGTTGAAACATCTCGCTAGCTATCTTACGATCATGCAATGGCAATATGAGAGTGACGGCACAAGTCATGAGACGGAACAGTGGGAGTTGCATGGCAATATATCTCGGAATGGCTATGAAAATGCCATAGTAGGTAGGTATGGTGGCTGTTTTGAGGATGGCATGTGGTGGGTTTGTGCACCCACGAAAGTTGCGCGGCACTAGAGAGGCTAGCAATGGTGGAAGGTGACAGTGCATCTATACCATGGACTCACATTATTCATGAAGAACTCACATACTTGTTGCGAAAGTTTTTATTAGTAATCGAAACAAAGTGCTAAACGCATACTCCTAGGGGAAGGGTTGGTAGGTGTTAACCATCGCGCGATCCCGACCTCAACACAAAGGATGACAATCAATAGATCAATTATGCTCCAACTTCCTAACATAGCGGTTCACCATACGTGCATGCTACGGGAATCACTAACTTCAACACAAGTATTTCTAGATTCACAACACCCTACTAACATAACTCTTAATATTACCAAATCCACGTCTCAAAACTAATTGAGAGGAATCAAAACTTCTCTTTCTACTCAATGCACATGAAGATGGAGGTTATTGTATCCTCTTTGGGTACCTATCACGTTTGGGACAACTTTCATAGCATAAGCCAACTACCAAGTTACGCACCGCCGTGCTCTAAAAGATCTAAGTGAAGCACGATGAGCATTCTAGCAAAATAACGATGAGTGCATGTCTCTCTCAAAAGGTGTGCAACAAGGATGATTGTGACACAACAAAAATAAAAGACTCCTACGATACAAGATGCTCCAAGAAAAACACATATCATGTGGTGAATGAAAATATAGCTCCAAGTAATGTTACCGATGGATTGAAGACGAAAGAGGGGATGCCTTCCCGGGGCATTCCCAAGCTTAGGCTTTTTGGTGTCCTTGAATTTGGCTTGGGATGACTTGTGCATCCCCAAGCTTGAGATCTTTCCACTCCTTATCTCTTTGTCCATGAGAACATCACCCAAAACTTGAAAACTTCACGACACAAAACTTAAACACAAACTCGTGATAACATTAGCACAAGAAAACAAACTACCACCTCTTTAGGTACTGTAGAAATCTTGATTTCTATTTATATTGGTGTTGGGATACTAGATTCTCATTTTCCATGGCTAGTACCCCCCGATACTATCCATAGTTTCATCAAAACAAGCAACCAACTCAACAAAAACATAATCTGTCAAAAACAGACCAGTCTGTAGCAATCTGTATACTTCGTATACTTCTGGTACCTCAAAACTTCTGAAACATTGCGACTGCCTGGGCAAAAGGCATATCAACCAGCAGCAAAAAGAATCAACTCAAAAGCTCTTTCTGAATAAAAATGAAAAATCATCTCGTGAGCGAAGAGTTTCTGTCTTTTTCCAGCAGGATCAAACAACCATCACCGAGACTAGTCATAAAGGTTTTGCTGGGCTCAAACACAAAAAGAAACACAAAAGACACAATCATAAGAGAATTATGATAGTGTGGACGCAACAAAACAGAAAGAAAAAGATAAATTCATTGAGTTGCCTCCCAACAAGCGCTATTGTTTAACGCCCTTAGCTAGGCATAAGACGATAAAATCACGTATCGTCGTCTTTGGTACTCAAACCATAAGTGGACCTCATCATGGATTCATAAGGCAATCTTATTTTCTTTCTAGGAAAGTGCTCCATGCCCTTCTTTAAAGGAAATTGAAATCTAATATTCCCTTCCTTCATATCAATGATAGCACCAATAGTCCTTAGGAAAGGTCTACCAAGAATAATAGGGCATGTAGGATTGCAATCAATGTCAAGCACAATGAAATCCACGGGTACATAGTTCCTATTTGCAATAATAAGAACATCACTGATACTTCCCATGGGTTTCTAGACAGTAGAATCCGCAAGATGCAAATTAAGAGAACACTCTTCAATCTCATTAAAACCCAGAACATCACATAAAGACTTTGGAATCGCGGAAACACTAGCACCCAAATCACACAAAGCATTGGATTCATAGTTTTTGATTTTGATTTTGATAGTAGGTTCCCACTCATCATGAAGCTTTCTAGAGATAGAGACTTCCAATTCAAGTTTCTCTTCAAGAGATTTTATCATAGCTTCGACGATATGATCGGTAAAGGCCTTGTTTTGGCTATAAGCGTGTGGAGAGTTTAGCATGGCTTGCATCAAGGAAATGCTTTCAATCAAGGAGCAACTATCATAATTGAATTCCTTGAAATCCAAAGTATTAATTTCATTACTACTCAAAGTTTTAATATCTTCTACTCCACTTTCAATGTTTTTAGCATCAAGATAGATGGACTCCGAATCATTGGGGCGTTTTTCAACCAAAGTGGATTCATATCCAGCCCCATCATCATTGGGTTTGACACAAGAAAACAAAGATTCAATGGGAGTCACGCCAAGCACTTGAAGATCTTCGTGATTCTTATCATGAGAACACGCCTTTTTTAAGGCATTCATGTCTAACACGAATTTGGGCGGTTCTTTCTTTGCTCTTAATCATGGAAACACGCATAGCTTTCAAAGTTTCGTCCATATTGATCCTGGGAGGAGCACATCTAACTTTCAAAGCATCAATATCACTAGACATTCTATCAACGCTCTTAGCCAAATCGTCAATTTTGAGTAGTTTTTCCTCTATGGACGCATTGAAAATCTTTTGCGAGTTGATAAACTCTTTGATAGTACTCTCTAGATCACAGGGTAATATATTGTAATTTTCATGAGTATTGTTGTAGGAGTTGCCAAAGTTATTAGAGGAGTTACTAGGAAAAGGCCTAGGAACATAGTTTCCTCTAAAAGCATTGTTGTTGCCAAAATATTCCTACCAACAAAATTAACGTCAAAGCTAGCATTGCTACTATCAATCAAGGAAGACAAGGGCATATCATTAGGATCTAAAGGAGCACTTCTACTAGCAACCAAATTCATTAACTCATACATCTTAGCACTCAACGAGTTAATTTCTTCTATAGCGTGTACCTTCTTACTAGTTGGTGACCTTTCAGTGTGCCACTGAGAGTAGTTCGTCATGATATTGTCTAGGAGTTTTGTGGCTTCCCCTAACGTGATTTCCATGAACGTTCCACCTGAGGCAGTGTCGAAGATATTTCTAGAAGCGAAATTCAAGCCAGCGTAGAAGATTTGTATAATCATCCAAAGACTCAAGCCATGAGCGGGACAATTTCTAATCATCAATTTCATTCTCTCCCAAGATTGTGCAACATGTTCATGATCAAGTTGCTTAAAATTCATGATATCATTACGGAGAGAGATAATCTTAGCCGGCAGAAATACTTGGATATATAAGCATCTTTGCACTTATCCCAAGGATCGATACTATTTTTGGGCAAAGACGAAAACCAAGTTTTTGCTCGATCTCGCAACAAGAAAGGAAAAAGCTTCAATTTAATCACATAATTATCCACATCTTTCTTCTTTTGCATATCACAAAGCTCAATGAAGGTGTTAAGATGGGATGCGACATCTTCACTAGGATTTCGTATGACTCCGCACTAGTGGCGGGAGCAATTGGAGTACTAATAAAATCATTATTATTAGTATTCGAGAAGTCACAAAGTTTGGTGTTTTCAGTCATGGTGACTTCAGCAAGCAAGCAAGCACACAAGCGAACAAAGAGCAAGGGAGATAAAAGGGCGAACGAAAAGGCAAACAAAAAAGGCAAACGGAGAAAAGGGCAAATCTTTTTGTAACTTTTGTTTTTCACAAGTGGGGGAGAGGAAAACGAGAGGCAAAAAAGTAAATGCAAGAGATGAGTTTGCGACACTTACTTGGATGAGTTCTTGACTTGATCCTCCCCGGCAACGGCGCCAGAAATTCTTCTTGCTACTTCTCAAACAACAGCGCCAAAAATTGACACGTTGACGGAGACTTCTTGCGTTGGTTTTTCCCTTGAGGAGGAAAGGGTGATGCAGCACAGGAGCAGTAAGTATTTGCCCGAGTTTGAGAACCAAGGTATCAATCCAGTAGGAGAATCTCATCAAGTTCAGAGTACCTGCGCAAACACAAATGAGCTTGCACCCAACGCTATAAAGGGGTTGTCAATCCCTTCAAGATTGATTGCAAAGTGAGATCTGAAGGCGGAAAGTGCAATGAAGTAAAAGAGTAAGGCTGAAAATATGGTGTGGAGTAGACCCCGGGGCCATAGTGTTCACTAGAGGCTTCTCTCAAAATAGCAAATATTATGGTGGGTGAACAAATTAGTGTCGAGAAATTGATAGAACCGCGCAAAGTCATGACGATATCTAAGGAATGATCATACATATAGGCATCACGTCCGAGACAAGTAGACCGATACTTTCTGCATCTACTACTATTACTCCACACATCGACCGCTATCCAGCATGCATCTAGTGTATTGAGTTCATGACGAACATAGTAACACCTTAAGAAAGACGACATCATGTAAAGGGATAAACTCAAACCAATGATGAAAACCCCATCTTTTTACCCTTGATGGCAACAACACGATACATGCCTCGCTACCCCTTCTGTCACTAGGTGAGATCACTACACGGTATGAACCCAAAACCAAGCACTTCTCCCATTGCAAGAATCATCGATCAAGCTGGCCAAACAAAACCCACAACTCGAAGAGAATTACGAGGATATAAAATCATGCATATAAGAGATCAGAAGAAACTCAAATAAGATTCACAGATAATCTGATCATAAATCCACAATTCATGGGATCTCGACAAACACACCGCAAAAGAAGATTACATCGAATAGATCTCCATGAAGATCATGGAGAACTTTGTATTGAAGATCCAAGAGAGAGAAGAGGCCATCTAGCTACTAGCTATGGACCCGTAGGTCTATGGTGAACTACTCACGCATCATCAGAGAGGTCATGGTGTTGATGAAGAAGCCCTCCGTATCCGAATCCCCCCTCCGACAGGGCACCAGAACGTGCCCCGGATGGGATCTTGCGGAGACAGAAGCTTGCGGCGGCGAAAAAGTACTTTCGATGATCTCTTGATTTTTTCTGGAATTTATGGGAATATATAGGCGGAAAACCTAGGGCAGAAGAAGCCCAGGGAGCCCACAAGCCTGGGAGGCGCGGGCCCCCTGGCCGCGGCTAGGGAGCTTGTGGGGTCCTTGGAGACCCCCTGCCTTGGTTCTCAAGCTTCCCTATCTTCTTCTATTTAGGAAAAAATCTTTTTGGAAGTTTCGTTCTGTTTGGACTCCGTTTAAAATCCTCATGTGAAAAGGTTCAAAAAAACGAGAAAAACAGGAACTGGCACTTGGCACTGAGTTAATAAATTAGTCCCAAAAAAGATATAAAAGGCATACAAAACATCCAAAGTTTGACAAGATAATAGCATGGAACCATCAAAAATTATAGATACGTTGGAGACGTATCAATGGGCTTCCCCAAAATTGCCCTAAGTCTTCGTGAGCAAGCAAGTTGGATGCACCCCACTAGTTCTCCTTTTGAGCTTTCACATACTTATAGCTCTAGTGCATCCTTTGTATGGCAATCCGTACTCATTCACATTGATATCTATTAATCGGCATCTCCATAGCCCTTTGATACGCCGAGTCAATGTGACCATCTCCTCCCTTTTTGTCTCACAACCACCACCACACTCTATTCCACCTATAGTGCTATATCCATGGCTCACGCTCATGTATTGCATGATAGTTATAAAAAGTTTGAGAATGTAAGAGTGCGAAAACAATTACTTGGCCAATACCGGGGTTGTGCATGATTTAAATTAGTTGTGTGAGGATGATGGAGCATAGCCACACTATATGATTTTGTAGGGATGACCTCATTTGGCCTTGTTATTCCGAAAGTTCATGATTGCCTTGCTAGTTTGCTTGAAGTATTATTGTTTTCATGTCAATAGCAAACTATTGTTTTGAATCTTACGGATCTGAACATTAATGTCACATGAAAGAAGTTACAAAGGACAACTATGCTAGGTAGCATTCCACATCAAAAATTCACTCTTTATCACTTCCCTACTCGAGGACGAGCAAGAGTTAAGCTTGGGGATGCTTGATACGTCTCCAACGTATCTATAATTTTTGATGGTTTCATGCTATTATCTTATCAAACTTTGGATGTTCTGTATGCCTTTTATATCTTTTTTGGGACTAACTTATCAACTCAGTGCCAAGTGCCAGTTCCTGCTTTTTCCGTGTTTTGACCCTTTTTAGAGGAGGATTTTAAACGGAGTCCAAACGGAACAAAACTTCCAAAAAGATTTTTTCCAAAACAGAAGACGATCGGGGGACTTGAGAACCAAGGCAGGGGGCCACGAGGGACCCCACAAGCCCCCTAGCCGCGACCAGGGGGGCCGCGCCTCACAGGCTTGTGGGCTCCCTGGGACACCTCTGCCCTAGGTCTTTCGCCTATATATTCCCAAAAATTCCAGAAAAAATCAAGAGATCATCGAAAGTACTTTTCGCCGCCGCAATCTTCTGTCTCCGCAAGATCCCATCTGGGGCACGTTCTGGTGCCCTGCCGGAGGGGGGATTCAGATACGGAGGGCTTCTTCATCAACACCATGACCTCTTCGATGATGCGTGAGTAGTTCACCATAGACCTACGGGTCTGTAGCTAGTAGCTAGATGGCTTTCTCTCTTTCTTGGATCTTCAATACAAAGTTCTCCATGATCTTCATGGAGATCTATCCGATGTAATCTTCTTTTGCGGTGTGTTTGTTGAGATCCGATGAATTGTGGATTTATGATCAGATTATCTATGAATCTTATTTGAGTTTCTTCTGATCTCTTATATGCATGATTTCATATCCTTGTAATTCTCTTCGAGTTGTGGGTTTTGTTTGGCCAGCTTGATCTATGATTCTTGCAATGGGAGCAGTGCTTGGTTTTGGGTTCATACCGTGCCGTGACCTCACCCAGTGACAGAAGGGGTAGCGAGGCACGCATCATGTTGTTGCCATCAAGGGTAAAAATATGGGGTTTTCATCATTGGTTTGAGTTTATCCCTCTACATCATGCCATCTTGCTTAAGGCGTTACTTTGTTCGTCATGAACTCAATACACTAGATGCATGCTGGATAGCGGTCGATGTGTGGAGTAATAGTAGTAGATGCAGAAAGTATCGGTCTACTTGTCTCGGACGTGATGCCTATATGTATGATCATTGCCTTAGATATCGTCATGACTTTGCGCGGTTCTATCAATTGCTCGATAGTAATTTTTCACCCACCGTAATATTTGTTATTTTGAGAGAAGCCTCTAGTGAACACTATGGCCCCCGGGTCTACTTCACACCATATTTTCAGCCTTACTCTTTTACTTCGTTGCATTTTCCGCCTTCAGATCTCACTTTGCAATCAATCTTGAAGGGATTGACAACCCCTTTATAGCATTGGGTGCAAGCTCGTTTGTGTTTGCGCAGGTACTCTGGACTTGACGAGATTCTCCTACTGGATTGATACCTTGGTTCTCAAACTGAGGGAAATACTTAATGCTCCTCTGCTGCATCACCCTTTCCTCTTCATGGGAAAAGCCAACGCAAACAAGTCTCCGTCAACGTGCCAATTTCTGGCACTGTTGTTTGAGAAGTAGCAGCTCCCTACAAAAGAAGAGAAGAGTCACCTCGAAGACGAAGCTCAAGAGATGAGTCACCTCGTAGAGAGAGGAGTAGAGAAGATCATTATGAATGAAGACACTCACGGAGAGGCAAGGAATCAGAGAAGAAGGACAAATACACCAAGAGAGGTTCAAGAAGAAGACATCAAGCTCGCGTTGGTGAATGTGTTTCTGGCTTCGAGTTTGACAACCAATCTGAGAGAAGCTACCACTCCAACTCCGACTATAGTCAAGATGAAAGTCTTGTTGGCATTGCATTTGTTTCCTCCAACTCCTACGACCTATTTAATTCACCAAATGAGGGGTTCGGAAGCTGCTTCATGGCTAAAGGCCCCAAGGTATCACACCCCGAGTATCTTGATTTTAATAGTGATGAGGATGACTTGTTAGGAGAACATGACTTGCTCTTTGATAAAATTAGTGATTGCACTAAAAATGAACTTGCTAATTATCATGCTAGTCAAGAGAAATCGAGTGATGATGATAAGAAAGAGATTGAATGACTAACTAGAGAAGTAAACACTCTTAAGTTAGCTCATGAAACTACTCTAGAAGATCATAGAGAGCTTGCAAGAACTCATGAGAACCTACATTTCGAGAGGCTCAATTTGGAGCAAGAGCATGAGTTCCTAAAAGCAATCAATTATGATCTTGAAAATAAGAGTTCTTCTTATCTAGCCAAATGATTACTCTTGTCTACTTTTGTTCAACAAGTTAAACCTAAGAACACTTGTAACAAAGGCAAGAATGTTTCTTCATCTAGTAACAACAATGCTAAAGCTAAATCTAATGATGTGTCCACTACTGATTCTCTTGGCCAAGTTACACTTGAGCAAGAAAACGATTTATTGAAAGGGATTATAGAGAGAGGTGTCTTCAAAAGTCTTGCCGGAAGTAAGTAATTTGAGGAAATTGTGCGCAAGCAAGGAGGACATCGGAAGAAACAAGGTTTTGTCTACTTCAACGTCAACGGAGATGATTGGGAAGAAGGTCCATATCCCATTCCTAAGTTTATCTCTTATGAGGATAAGTATGATCGTGCTCCTCCCAAAGGAACAAGCTCAGAAGATGGCCTTCTACCACAAGACCACAAGGGCAAGGGAAAGCTTCAAGAGAATATTGACTTATTTGAATAAGAACCCCAAGTCAAGGTCAAGTGGATTCCCAAGGACACTACTAGCACTACCTCATCTAGTGTTACCACAACTCCAAGGATTCTCATCAAGTTGATGTGGATCCCCAAGAGGAAGAACTAGAAAATTCTTGAGGGGTGACTCTGCCAATGAAATTCACTCTCATTCATTTTGGCAAGAACTATATGCAATCAACCTCAACCATATGCATTAGTTCAAGGAGTCACACATTCCCTCAAAGGTAAGCAAGGAACAAGGTAATTAATGTATCTTTGGACATCATCCCATATGTATTTCACTCCATGTCCATAGATGTTCTTGCATGTGTTCCTTGTGCTTTGGGACTAACCCATGTAGGTGAGAAGAGTAAGAAACAACAAGTATTGCTCCCAACTCAAGATGATCTTCATCCACATTGAGCATCCACGACTACTTCATCTACTTGAAGTCTTGTATGACAAAAACCAAGGTTAGTTTATCCCTCTTAGGGGGGTGTCATATCAAGGGGGAGGTTTACTCTAAATCTTGAGTATAAGCATCTCCTAAGGATATGAACACATTAATGCTTTATGTAAAAGTGTAACCCCACTTGTGCTTAACGATGAGTATGACATATGATCAAGTATTATTACTTGGCTCCTAAGTCAATATACTCATATATATAGATGACTTTGTCATCGCCCAAGTGCTTGATAGATGCTAGGATGTTTGTGCATGTTCACCATATTTGATCTATCATCTTATTGTGAGCATGTTGGTGTGCATATTTTTGCTCATTCGAGGACATCCAATTGTTGTTATTTGGCTCTTGATTTATCTTTTGCCAATTGGATGGACAAGAATGCCTAGGACCCTCCTCAAGATATCTATGCTATATCATCTCAAGTTCTATTCATGCTTCGTCACAAAACTTGAACAAGCACTTGTCGATCCCTCTGTGTGAAGGAGCACTCGGAGTTCCGTATCATCAAAGTCTGCCTTCCAAAACCTCTTTGTGAATCTCGGTGAAACCAACCCCACAAACTCGGTTCGACCAAATTCTCAAAGTTGATCTGGGTTTTCAATCTCGGTACCACCGAAATCACCAACTCGGTTACACCGAGTTTCCCTGTCAGCTCACAACAAAGGAACTCGGTGACACCGACAGCGATGGGTATATAACCCTGCGGACCGTACATTTTGAAACTACCTCCTCAAACGTTTCGTTCCAAACCCTAAACTGCCGCTGAAGGACCCCTGGTCGCCGCCTTTGCCTCCCCGGGCACCTCCGCCGTTGGGGTTCACCGCTGTCGACGGATTCTTCACCGCTGTCACCGTCATAGTCGGACCGCCACCAAGCTAGGGTATGGTTCTGATCTCCTCTTGCACACCTTTGATCCGAATCATGCGCATTAGGAATCTTTTCTCTATAAGCCACCATGTGCAAACCCCTCCTTCCACCAGATGTTCTCGTAGATCAGCGAACATAGTTTCTTTTAGGGTTAACAGTCCACAAAATACATCTCGGTGACACCGAAATGGAAAAATTGGTTCCACCAATTTTGAATCTAGGGTTTCTGAGAATGAACTTGGTGAGATCGAGTTGTCACTTTTGGTTCCACCGAAGTGACTACAAAGTCTGTGTGAAGTAGTTCATTTGTCTCGGTGACTCCGACAATTTAGACTCAGTGCTACTGAAATGCGATTTGCAGAAAGCTAAAACTAAGGATTTCTTTGTTCAATTTTTGAAAACCTTTTGTATTTTTTGATGCTCAATCCTTCTGCTCTTCTATATCTATTTCACAGGTCTGCTTGTCTGCTGGTTTGTTGGTTGCTTGTCCGCTTTGTCTGTCAAGATGTCAGGATCTGGCGATAGCCAAAACAACTTCACTAAGGACGATGTTGAGATGGACTCAAGCACAAGTCCTGAGAAGTCACCTTCTGATTCAGGTACCCCAAGTTCTCATAGCTTGCCGAAGGCTGCTACAAGGACCAGAAAGAAGCTTAACTCAGATGAAGAGGACTCATATGTTATGTCAGAGGCAACTTTAGCTCCTCAGAAGCTGAAAGAGAAAGCTCATGTCAAGAAGACTGTCAGGAAAGGGTATGCTAAGCCTGCTGATCTTAGAGCTCCTCAATCTGCAAGGAAAGGGATGACACTTTCACTTGACAATCCTCCTAAGAAGGTTGGTGTGAAGGGAGCCAGGAAGAGGGTAATTCATGTTGCTGGAAGACCTACTTCCATGTATGAGGTCCCCGAATATGCTACTGGAGAAGATGAGATCCCGACCGATGCCCCTCCTCCTCATCCTCAGAAAAAGAAGAAGCTGATGTGTAACGCCCCAGAGTGTAACTTGCCTTATTTGGAACCCTTCATGTATGTGGGTCCATCTTGTTAGTGCCTTGTGAGATATGCCATGTGATATTTCATGTGATCATTACTTTGTCTCCCCTTTGCATTCATGCATTCATTTCATATCTTTTGCCTTCTTTATGTTTGTTGTTGTTGGGGTTCCATGGATGTTATAGGTGGTGATGATATGTGATGTGATGTGGAGTGGTATTTGAAAGTGGGTTTCAACTATGCTAAATTTCAAATAGGTTTCAACCCCCCCTTCTCTATTTCTCAAAGCTCAAGTTTTACTTGCCCTATCCCTGATTCAAAAATGTTTATATTTTAGAGTGAATTGTGGTGGATGTGATGCTAGGTTTAAAGTATTTTGAATCTATGTTTGAGAGGGGTAAATATTCACAAAACAGTTTAATTAATTCTGTTTTGTAAATATTTAAATGCTCCAAAAATTCCCTTATCTTTTTATTTAAATAGGTCATAATTCCCTTATGACCAAGGGCATTTTTGTTTTATTTTTGAATCAACAGTGTGGCGTGGGTGTTTTATTTTATCTCTGTTTTGGTTTAAATAGAAAAACCCCACTGGGTTTTCTTTTTCCTACCCGGCGCCTCCCAGCAGGCCTCCTCCTCCTCGCTGGCCCAGTAAACCCCCCTCCTCGCGCGCAGCCCATTCCTTCCCTCTCCAGTAGACGCCATCTTCTTCTTCCCCACCTTTCTGTCAGTTTCTTCAGAGACAACGAGACAAAGGGCGACATCGTTCTCACGGACGTCGAGGCGACCTCCCTCGCTCCGCCTATTTCATTCCTTGGCATCCGTGCAGTGCGCTAGGGTTCCCTTGCAGCGTCGCCACTCCTTTCCTCTTCCTCATCACTCTCCCCAGATCGATAGCAGGCGGGACGAGTTCCTCCTCCGCCATGGCCGATCCATGAGGAGCTCGTCGCCATCGTTGCCGTGCGTCTCCGTCCTCTCCGAGCAGCCCAGGAGCACGCGGGACCTCAGGAGGTTCCATCCCCGCGTCAAGGAAGCGACGAATGCCCCTGCTTCCCCTTCTTCCACGACGTCCCCTGCTTCCTCTCCATCAGTTGTGTCCTCTTCGACCAGTAGGTGAGCGGATGCACACCTCCCCTTCCCCGGTAGCAGATCGCGTGTAGGAACTGTGAGTGTCCCCTCTTCCCCCCAGCGACGAGTCCGTGCTCGATGTGAAGTAGATCGCCGGCGGTGAGCCTCCCCTGTTCCGGCCACCGTCGGGCGTAGTAGATCCAGTGGGGGTTGCTCAAAAGAGCAGAGCCCACCTCTCTGTTAACACTCGATAGCACAACGTAGTGGTAGGTGGTGTTTTGCGCAGCGTTTGATCCTGGGTTCGAAACCCAACAACGCCCTTTTGTTTTGTTGGTTTTCGGGCACAGTAGCATTAGTAGAAGGCTTACCCTGTATGCCTCCTATGTCCTGTCGAGTGAATGAGCAGTAGCGCAGTGGTGGTGGTTCTGTGTGTTTAACCAACAGGTTTGGGGTTCGATTCCCCCAAGCTCCTTTTTTTGTCATTTCCTTTTGTTGTTTTACATTTGTTGCTGTGGTATGCTTGGATAGCATGTGTGGGGATTTTTGCCTCACAACGAGTAGTTTTTCCCTTGTTCTAGTTATATGCATGTGTAGGGAGTTAGTGAGCTAGTGTTTGTATGTAGGGTGTATATGTGAGTGCAAGCTACCATGTGTATGTGTGTTTGTGTGGTGCAAGCCCCCAAGAGCATGTGTAGGTGTATGTGCCCATGTTTGTGTGTGGGTGTTCTTGTGCATATGTGCACTAGTGCATGTGCATGAGGTGTGTGCTTGTGTGGTGCAAGCACCCAAGTGATTATGATCGTGTGCTTGTGGTGATATGCGTAGTGCATGTGTAGGAGATGTCCTTGTGTTGATGTAGATGTAAGCATGTATGAGATTATGTGTGTGTGTGTGTGCATGTGTGTGTGACACCCACATGCCTAAGGCATGGTTTGCCTTAGAGAGCACTTGTGTTGCAAGCTTGTATGTGTGTGAAATAGTGGTAGTTGATGCGTGTGTTTTAGAATAGCATATGTATGTGAGTGTGTGTATGCTTGAGGTATGTGTGTGTGTGTATGGTGAGGTGCTATGGCACACATACATGAGGCCTAAACCCTCATGTCACCATTGGATTTGTGAGTGTGTGCAAATGCATGTGTAGGTGATGAGCTAGTGTGTAACACATGTGATATAGCACTATTTGCATCTTTGTGATTCCATGTAGTTTTCATCTTAGCTTTGTGCCTATTTGTTCTATGCAAGTACCTAGGTATTATATATGTTTTTGGGGTAGAATCACCCCAGGAATCCAATGGTGGAATCAGATTTCCCTTTGGAACACTTTCTGGTAATGTCATTTTTCTGTTTTGTTCTATGTTTAGAGCTTGGTTTCATGAGATGTGATGAGCCCAAGAGGATGATTCCTTGTTGTGGCAGTAGTGGGTGAACCCCTCTACAACATGGTGGTTTTTTATGCTTAGGAGTTTACATGTGCAAGTTGTGTCTTGTAAAAGTAGGCATGTGGCTGAAATTGTCAGTTTAGTGAAAATCTGTGATTTTCACTAAGTCTGAGAAACTGTTGTTATTTTTTTCCCTTGTAGTTGTGGTTGCAAAAGTTCATGTGTTGGGAATCAGCCCTTGCAATCAACTAGAGAGTTGTAGATTTTGTATTTGTCTAGCTCTCTGTCAATGTTCATTCCATTTCACTTCCTGTAGATATTGTTTTGGGGGCTGTCAAAATGCTTCAGAGCATAAACAGCTGGTGAGAATCTGAGATTTTCACCAAGTCCCTGAAATCTGTTATTTTTGGCCAAGTTAGCACCTGTAGATCTTTCTGTGTGTAACTCCTTTGTATTATCTTTTTGCTCATGCTTGTAGAGATTTTGAATAGCTTCTGCCACATATCTTGTTTGGCACATTTGGGTGGCTGTAGGTGCTTTGCATGTTGCTCTCAAAGTGCTATGTTGCTGTTTAGGACATATTGTATAGTTTTGTTGTTTTGATGCTTGTGTGTGCATAGTTGATGGTGTGGTGAGTTTCTTTGCACCACCCCATCTTTACTTGTTTGTTTGGTGATTTGGCAACCTGGGAATACCAGAAGTATGCCATTGGAGAGTGCTCGTGGTAGATTTGACCCGTAGAACTCCATATGTTGTTTCGTAGTTTCCGGTTGATCCATAGCTCCGTTCTCAACGTTCTTTATATGTTTTTGCTTAATTTTCGCGTGATGCACCTGTTCATGCCATCTTCATGCATGTCAAGATAGCTTAGAGTGAAGTTCTGTCCAGAAGTTTGTCTTTTCTTCTCATGCATATGCAAGTGACTAGAATAGAGATGCATGCTACATTCTCATCTCATGCATCATGTGTTTGTTGTATCATGTGGTGTTGTTGTTCATTGGATGCTATTTTTATGTTTGGTAGCACCGGGATCGGCGAGCGAGTACGAGGATTCGGGAAAGTATGTGCATGATGAACAAGAGCAGATCCAAGCTGAAGACATCACAGGCAAGATGACCATGACCTTGATATCGTCTCTAGCTTTGTTATGCCTAGATTCACGTTTCCTTCGTCTTATGCTCGCTTCCTACCACTGAAATAATTGCCTCCTGATATTGCCATGAAACCCAAACACTTTCCCCTCCTAGGTAATATTGAATGGCTAAGTAGGCTTGCTCAGCTTCTGATGTTAGCGTTGCTAGTTGCACGTGCAATTGTCTCATGTGATAACATGAGTTGATATCATTATGTTTAAATATGTTATCTAATTAATGCACCTATATACTTGGTAAATGACGGAAGGCCTAGCCTCTTGCCGGGTGTTTTGTTCCGTTATTGCCGCCTTAGTTTCCGGCTACCGGTGTTTGATTTCATAACTGATCGCTCCTAACACGTTCGGGGTTGTTATGGGGACCCCCTTGATAAATCGTGTAGTGTTAAGACTTGTCCGGCAGGACCCAACATTGGTTTTAATTTGCTAATCACTTAATAATAATCTGCATAGGGAATAGCTACCCCGAGGATTAATCAACAACCCGGGCCAGTGCTCCTCATGAGTGTTGGTCCAAATTGAGCAGACTATGGGGCCACCACAGGGCGACCTGAGGTTTGGTATAACCCGTAGTGTGACTCATCCGTCGTGTCCTGAGACTGAGATACGCGGCTCTTATCGGGGTTGTCGACACGACGGGAGGTCCTGCTAGTCTTGTCTTACCTTAGTGATATATCTTGCGTATAGGAATCCCGGTGAAGCTTTGGTTCTCCCCAGAGTTGAGGTTTTCCCCTAAGGAATCCGACGAGATCACGAGATTCGTGATAGAGGATTACTTTGCGGCCCGTGACCGTTTGTGATGGACTAGTTGGAGCACCCCTACAGGGTTTAATCTTTCGGAAAGCCGCGACCGCAGTTATGTGGCAACTTGGAATATTTGTTAACATCCGGTTCTAGATAACTTGAACTAATTCTAATCAAACTGCCAACCGTGTGCGTAACCGTGATTGTCCCCTTCAAAGACCTCTCTTCGATCGGGAACATGGTGGGGTTATGTTTGACGTAAGTAGGTGTTCAGGATCACTTAGTGATTAGCTAGTAATCGACCGCTCGCGTAGACCACCACATATGTAACTTGTTCAACGTAAGTTAGCTACCATAAATGCTTAGGATGCTACAACCTAAACACTGAACCTTCCTCACCTAATAACTTGACTAGTTTCGACACCGAGGTCATAGATTGCTGAGTCCCCGTGGCTCACAGATTACTTCAACACCCCAACAGGTACAGGTACGCCCGACACAGGTGATCCCGATGGCACGCAGCTGGCGTGGTAGTACAATGAGGAGAACGACCGTGTGTACATGAACTATCCAAAAGACTAAGGTCGTGGTCGTGATCGTGGGCAAGCATGCGGGATAGCATAGCCTTTTTCTCATGTTTTGTAGTCCGTACGGAACTACCTTGTCTGAATAAATGTGTGGATGTAACTCTGATATTATCTATGAGATGGCAAACGATTCCCTATTTGTCATTCTTTAATTATGTATGTGCTATGTTTATCTTGCTTGCGAAACGCTTAGATGCGATTCTTTCCATTTTGGGGCCTCGTTCCCTAAATTGGAAAGGACCGCATCTTAGTCGTTACATGATGGCTGATGCTATGCCCAAGAAATATGCTCCTAAGCCTGCTTCTAAGGCTAAAAAGGTTGTAGCTTCCAGAAGGACTATAAAGGACATTCCTGCAGCTACCAGGGAGAAAGGCCCTGCTTCGAGTGCCTTTGCTGCAGAGGAAGAAGTTGAGAATGCACCTATTTTGAGAAAGCTCCGACCAAATCTGCCACTGCACAATGCTGCTCATCTAGTAGCTGAAGATATGAAGAAGAGGAAAGATGCAAGTTTGAGGAAATTGAGAGCTGTAGATCCATATGCCATAAGGAGAAGAACCGTTGTTGATCCAAGGTTTCACACCAAGGAACAACAAGAATTTTATGAGACTGTCTTGTATGACAAAAGTCCAGCTGTTAGTGACATGAGATATGTTGACTGGGCTTACATCAAAGCCAATGAAAATTTCTTTCCGCATGTGCAAGACAATTTCAAGCCTGTAGACATTGAAGATTTTGATGGAGAAGAGATGACCCCATGAAATGATGAACTGATCATTAAATTTGTAGCCACCCGACTCAAAACGAGTCAAGCCTCTCTGTATCTGTGCCATCCCTGGATCAGTATGCTGGCACACACAGTACCTCAATGTATATATCAAAGTGCAATCACACGTAAATAACGTAAAACTGATATATACCTCAAAATCTCAGCAGAAACATTCAAAGGGAGTGGAGTCCCAAAAAACTACCAACAGCAGGTTGAGTGCAGACCGTAACCCTGAATCGTACTCTTACTCGTCGAAGAAAATATCTGCAACATAAGACGTTGCAGCCGTGTAGGTCAGCATATTGAATATGCAGGCAAGTCACAAAAGAGAGGGTGAAAATCTCATCTATACTATATGCATATATGGCAGGTGGGGCTGTAGTTTAAGTTTTGCGTATAACAAATTTTTCCTACAACAAAGAGAGGTAAAAAGCAAAAAATACTACCTTGTTGGTTGTTAATGAGAAGGTTCCAACAACCATTTCTTATACCCAAATTATCAATATTACCCACATCAATAAGTTAATGGTGTTGAGAATTCCTGATAGCTCTAGTTCCTTTGGCTCAAGTTGTCCATGATCGTGGACACGGCTAATCGATTAGGTTTGAGTACTCTGCAGAGTTTTCCACACGTTCCCCACAAGATTTGATCGCCTCCGTTGAAGTCCTTGCACTTCAGGGTGTTTGAGAACAGGATGATCAAAACATGGTCTTTCAAAGGGTTCCTCTCAGACACTGTCGGTGCCCATGGAATCCTACCGTTCTTCTACATCTCGTAGCACCGCCCTTCCTGAGTCACCACGATGTCCAACCAAGCCAAAGCCCATAATGACTTGTGGTGGTGCAGGCAAGCCTTGGGTCTTGAAATATCCATCCATCTATTCGTGCCTGAGTGAAGCTTTCCACAAGATGTCATGGCGCTTCCCCATGCATCCCGGGTCATCCACTGGCTTCTCCAGGGTACCCATCTGAACCGGCCTTCATCCAGAGGTATATTGCATCATGAGGTCTTAAAAGTCTTCAAATCTTCAGGTCTTGATTATTAAGTTCTCACAACACTCATGATAAACACTCAATCAAACCCCTCCTACTAGGAGCATAGCAAATTAACATACCGACCAAAGTAATAAGGGTTTATGAGTGCCTACCACATGATACTACATCAAGAACCAAATTTCCAAGTACCTACTTTGCATGCAATGGGTGAAGAAGGCTGATCTAATGCAATAAAACCATAGGTAAATTATGATCAATCTGAACTTGCCTGGTAAGGTTGATGAAGATAGATATCGCTCGCAGGAAATAACTTGATAGAACTATTCGTCACTCTCCAATGAAATTTATATAACCAAACATGGTATTCACATCAGCAATTATACTAGCAATCATTCTAACAATCAACATCACAACAACAAATAAAATTTATCCAATAAATCAAATCAAACGAGAATCCAAAAGAAACTTCAAAGAAAACTCTGGAGCCTTCTACTACAACAATCACAAAAATAGTTTTTGTCCTAATAAAACACTAAAATAGTAAAATAACAAAAAAGAAAATATAAAATAACTAAGATAACAGAAAGTATTTTTCATATTTTTTTGCAAAAATAAGTAATTGAAAAGTTTTAGTTAAACTCTACTTATGATCAAAACAATGCTAACCTTGAATTAAATCAAAACAATTTCAACTTCAATACAAATTGTTGCTGATCTAAACAAAAGTTAACATAGAACAAAACTCATAAAACAAAATATATAAAGTATTTTGAAATAGGAATTTAATTTGGCAATGAAAATCAATTTGCAAGTTATTACTGAACTAGAATTGATTCCATGTAATCAAATATAAATAAATAAAATAAAATTTCGTTGTTGTTTAAAAGTTACTCATAAATATTAGAAAACAAAATATAACTTGTCACAATTGCAAAAGAAAACAAATTAAGAACAATTAATACAAAAGAAATAGCAAGAAAGCTAAAAAGAGCTAAAACAAAATATGTTTTGCTTAAAACCCTAACTTAAAATATTCTAAAAAATCTGAAATTTTACCTACTGATAAATAAGATCACTAGTGATCAGTAGCAAAAAGAATCAACTCAAAACCTATATTTAAACTCCAGATATTCAAAAAACAAGGTTTGAATCAAATCTGTTTAAATTCAAAATTTTAAAATTCAAACATGGTCAAGCTTTATATCTACAGAAATTACATAAAATTTGTGACGTGATGCAAAATGTGTCACTCAAAAATAATTTATAACATAAAAGATATAAACAAAACTAAAACAGAAGGATTTCTGTAAAAGAATTAAAAATAGAAAAAACTAAAATATAACTAGCGCATGGTGGGCTACGTGGCGTGCTCTAGTTGGTTGTGGGGTGTGCGTGCTTTAGCTAAACCTGCGGATGGCCGCAAACTATAAGAAAACGTTTCGGCTAATGAGTGACATATTTAGAGCCCTTGGATCAAGATCTAACGGAGGGTGGCAGCACCAACGACTTACAGTGAATAGAGGGGTTCTCCGGGTGTGCTCCGGCGATGGAGAGGCTCACGTGGTGGAGGGGGGCGGTGTTCCGGTGGTCCTCCGGTGGTGGCGAGGGCACCGGCCGAGGCGTGAGGGTGAGGCGAGTTCGAGGGTGGGGTCGGGGTGGCTCGGGGCGATAGGAGGGACGACGGCGAGCTTCGGGCGGCGGTGGTGCTTGGGGTTGCTCCGGCGAGGTGGTGCGGCACCGTCGAGGCGATGGCCCTAGGGGTCTAGGGGAAAACGAAGAGAGGGGCTCGAGGGGGTTCTTATAGAGGCTCGGGGTGGCTCGGAGAAGGAAGGAGGAGGGAGATCTGGCTCGGGGTCGGCTGCACCGACGAAGGCACGAAGAGCACGATAGAAGGAAGGAAAAGATCGGGTGGAAGAAGAAGGAGATCGGGCCAGATCTTATTCCTAACGGGCCCATGTCGGTTTCCTATTAAAAACGATTTTATTCCTTTTATTTAAAACAGGAAAGAAAACTAAAGAAAAGGAGGTAAATTATACTCCGAAAATATGGGTATTATATATCAAAATGATTAGAATAATATTTCCCGCAACGTGGACATTTTCTTTTGCACAAAATAAAACTTTATAAAAACTTATTTTTTTTAAAACAACTAAAATCAAATTTGACTTTCAAATAAAATGCACCGAGTTCCTTTGACCCATGGGGTGTCATATTACCTCCTCTCATATTGTTTTAATTTTTGTTTTGCAAGAAATTTGAATTTTTTCAAACTTTGAAATAGCAATAGGATCAAATACGAAAATGAAACACAAATAGGAAATCTTTTATTAGTTTTCAAATCCACCTTTCAAATTCGTTATAGTTGGAGAAGTCATGTTATCTTCTCTCACTGATTTTAAATGGATGAATTTGAATTCATAGGAAAAGGGGAAAGTCATTTTATTCCCTCTCAATCAAAAGTTTTAGAAGTTTCAAATTTTCACTCAAATTAAATCACTCAATCAATAAAACCATGAGTCAACTATTTATTATAACATTCCAAAATTTGGGATGTTACAAACCTACCACACTTAAAATGAATCTCGTCCTCGAGATTCAAAGAGGCTAGAAAGAAAAGGTTAGGGTTTGGGGGTCTTCTAACAAATCCAATCTCCTGCAAGGTGGGGTGCTACCACACTTAAAATGAGAGTTACTGGTCCCTCAATTTTTTTAACAATCCTCCGGGGTCTTGGCATGAGACTCCTCACATTCTTCATACTAACACCTTTGGTGATGCTCTTGCGTTATATTCATAAATTTTCCCTCAAAATCTGATATCTTTACATTGATATAAGCTTCTTCCGTCACTCAGTCTTCTTAACTGACAAGTCTCATGACCATTCTAAATAACATATCGATGATTCTCATGGTGGTCTACCATTTGTGGTTATCCTGCAGAGAGAAGGGTCTTGGATTTATCCTCACTGTAAAATTTTCTACGCGTGACAACAATTGCCATGCACATGGCCTTTCATCATACCATTCTAAGGCTTAAACAAAAGCTTCAAATAGCGTCTTCTCTCACTATGGGTAAGTCTCTTAGATTTACGATTCGGAATAGCAAGAGAATGATAAGGGTAAGTCGTCATGGTGGCCAAGCCATGTCGCACTAAAATCATTACCTTGTATAAGGTTTAGTGAATCTCGTATTCTAACACTTGGGCGTACTCACAAGCATTGCAGAATTTCTCTTGTACACGAACGAAGTTCGGATAAATCCAATGATTCTGTAAGCTGAACAAACATCTATGTTTCTTCACAACTCTCGGGTTTTTGTATGCTCCTAAGGAAACGTTTGCTGATCCATCATAGCTTTTTTTCCAAGTTTCTTCCTTCCTAAAGGTAGTGCTTGATCCTTATTAATCCCGGGGTCTGTGGGTTGCAGGCCCACTTTAACTCAAATTTGGAATTACTCCGCCTTTAAAATCGAGTAGTGTTTCATTCCATCATACTCTTGGGGTTGACCAAAATAAATCA